>NC_060121.1:737934590-738254423 GCF_021461395.2 Schistocerca americana | reverse complement strand
GGCACATAGACACAGGCAACAGAGCATGCACAATGTCGGCACTAGTACAGTGTATATCCACCTTTCGCAGCAATGCAGGCTGCTATTCGCCCATGGAGACGATCGTAGAGATGCTGGATGTAGTCCTGTGGAACGGCTTGCCATGCCATTTCCACCTGGCGCCTCAGTTGGACCAGCGTTCGTGCTGGACGTGCAGACCGCGTGAGACGACGCTTCATCCAGTCCCAAACATGCTCAATGGGGGACAGATCCAGAGATCTTGCTGGCCAGGGTAGTTGACTTACACCTTCTAGAGCACGTTGGGTGGCACGGGATACATGCGGACGTGCATTGTCCTGTTGGAACAGCAAGTTCCCTTGCCGGTCTAGGAATGGTAGAACGATGGGTTCGATGACGGTTTGGATGTACCGTGCACTATTCAGTGTCCCCTCGACGATCACCAGTGGTGTACGGCCAGTGTAGGAGATCGCTCCCCACACCATGATGCCGGGTGTTGACCCTGTGTGCCTCGGTCGTATGCAGTCCTGATTGTGGCGCTCACCTGCACGGCGCCAAACACGCATACGACCATCATTGGCATCAAGGCAGAAGCGACTCTCATCGCTGAAGACGACACGTCTCCATTCGTCCCTCCATTCACGCCTGTCGCGACACCACTGGAGGCGGGCTGCACGATGTTGGGGCGTGAGCGGAAGACGGCCTAACGGTGTGCGGGACCGTAGCCCAGCTTCATGGAGACGGTTGCGAATGGTCCTCGCCGATACCCCAGGAGCAACAGTGTCCCTAATTTGCTGGGAAGTGACGGTGCGGTCCCCTACGGCACTGCGTAGGATCCTGCGGTCTTGGCGTGCATCCGTGCGTCGCTGCGGTCCGGTCCCAGGTCGACGGGCACGTGCACCTTCCGCCGACCACTGGCGACAACATCGATGTACTGTGGAGACCTCACGCCCCACGTGTTGAGCAATTCGGCGGTACGTCCACCCGGCCTCCCGCATGCCCACTATACGCCCTCGCTCAAAGTCCGTCAACTGCACATACGGTTCACGTCCACGCTGTCGCGGCATGCTACCAGTGTTAAAGACTGCGATGGAGCTCCGTATGCCACGGCAAACTGGCTGACACTGACGGCGGCGATGCACAAATGCTGCGCAGCTAGCGCCATTCGACGGCCAACACCGCGGTTCCTGGTGTGTCCGCTGTGCCGTGCGTGTGATCATTGCTTGTACAGCCCTCTCGCAGTGTCCGGAGCAAGTGTGGTGGGTCTGACACACCGGTGTCAATGTGTTCTTTTTTCCATTTCCAGGAGTGTAGATGTAGATGTATGAAGTGTGAAAAGCCACGCAATAAGGAGCAGTCAAACATGGCACTGCTAGAGCAGCCTTAAATCAGTCAATCACGGCTAAAGTTTCAGGACAGGTGGCGATGGTCACAGTGCGAAACAAAAACCAGCTTGATACTACAGTCTCTCGAGGATCTTAGCGAGCAGCGAAGGTGCAAGCTGAATGCTCCAGTATGGCTCAGGGGGCTTGTTTCGTCATAGCCAGGCCGAGCAGCGACGTGCAGTATAAATGCACTCTTATACATTAAATCTGTGAAGTGCTACATCAGAAGTTATCTGTAGTTATTGAAATAGCATAAATGTATCCATTCAGAGTTAAATGCTAGTGTCCTGATTTCATATTGTATGGCAACCTTCAGCCAATATACGGTCAAAGTTCACGACTAAGAAAATATGGAGCTGCAAATCAGTGTTAGATACACTTCATCTGCACCTTTCATGGCTACCTACAATTTCAGACACCTAAGTTCTTATCCGTTTTCATGAAAAAAGAACGGTGCCATTCAAAGCACTTGATCATAGCTCTGTAGCACAACTCTAACTACACAATGTGCAATATTCATGTCAAAAAACATAACAATGCAGCGTTCGTAAGCTATTATCATGTTCTGTTCTGTTCCCTCATTTGTACAAACGACTGGTGGTGAACTGTCAACTCATTCACTCCAGCTCAATATTTAGCGGAGTTGGCTTTGATTATTGCTTAAAATTTATGATGGCTCAATTGCAGAACATTTCATCCGTCGAGAGTGTCCCACAGAAAGTTGTATTTCGCGAATTTCGAGACAGTTCACACATACTTTGGGTTGTCGGCAAGTGATTAGTTTCTTTTCTGCAGGAGAACTGAAAATGTAGCCTGAGCCAGTAGCACACTAACAGGGAGTAGTGAGTAGAGTCCAGGTGGGCATGCTAACTTATTGCAGAAGGCTGCAGGTAGATGCTGACTAGTCGCGCTGTGTGTCTTAAGATGTGCAGCCGTGCTGAGTTATTATGTGTGCCATTAGTAGTGGAAAAAAATTTTCGCCACAAAATTTGTGCCCCCAGAGGTGCAATGTCCACTTACCTCTTCCCTGTTAGAAGAGACTCAACATCCACATCTGCGAGATTAAGTTTGCAGGATATTTTAGCCTTCGGCAGGTATTTCGTATAAAGTTGGCAAATAACAAGATAGCAAATTTGCTAGCTAATGCTTGGCAATCACATTTTTGCCTGCTGATTCATCATGGTGGCGTTTTATAAAAGCAGGAAGATGTGCTGCAGCAGCTGAGTCATCGCCAGAGATACCACCATCTTCGTGGACAGTCACCTGAAAATCTGTTTCCCTCCCAACTGTATGCAGGGTAATGGTGGTCATCCTGTAAATTGGTCATAAATGTCCCTTTCACCGTTCAATAGCATTCAGTCAGTTGACCATCACCATTTACCATTTAACTGTTTACCATTTGGCATTTGCCATTTACTATTTGCCATTTACTGTTTGCCATTTGCTGTTTACTACAAGTATTACCCATTCACTGTCTGGCGTTTACCATTTACTGTTCAACGTGTGAGTGTATGGGTGGGGAAGGGGGTTCTGTGGGTGGGTGGGTATGAGTAGGTGCTGGTAAGTGTGTGTATGAGACATGTATATATGATGAGACAGATATTAAAGTATTGCATTCACACACACATATGAGAGTCAAGTCTAGTGAAAAGACAGAGAAATAGGAAATACTAAATTTAAATGATGATGAAATGGTGGTCACCCAAAATGGAATCATGCTCAACCAGGGGGAATGGCGGCTACCCAAACAGGAAAGGTGGTCACCCTATAAAGTGGCCAGCAATGTCCTCAGGGGGAATGGTGGCCAGCATGTAAAAAATCGTAATTACCCTACATAAATACAAGTGTGTGTCTGTGTGCATGTGTGTGTAGAAGAGAGAAAGAGAGAGGTATGATGATGAGATGTATGGAAATATTACATGTACTTACCCACACACACACACACACACACACACACACACACACACACACACACACACATTTGAGATAAAATTTAATGATGAGGCAGTACAGTATTTGCATATATGGAACATCATGCTGTGTGTGTGTGTGTGTGTGTGTGTGTGTGTGTGTGTGTGTGTGTATCATTTTAGTACTTCACTGTAATTAGCTGGAGATGGAGGGTTGGAAATAAACCACAATTAAGCTACATAAAGCCAGACAGCAGTCAGTCACAGAGTCTGTGATTTGTTGCAGATCTAGATTTCGACTATAGTGTGGTCATCATTGATGCATTACCAGAAAAGCCATACAAGAATAATCATATCAGAGCACAAACATGTGACAGTTAGTGCTAGTGTTTATATGGCAGAGAAAAACTGAAGCTGTTGCTGCCCACCAGCTCAGACAGCATGAATATGTGTCGCAAAAGACATGTAGTGCCTTCTATTGGAGGGTCCTCAATAAATATATGTCACTGAGGACCTGTAGTGCCCTCTATTAGCACACACTGTAATAGAGGGCACTACATGTCTTTTGTGACATATATTCACGCTGTCTGTGCTGGTTGTAAGCAATGTCTTCTGTTTTTTTCTGTCATGTAAATGGTAGTGTCAATTGGCATGTGTTTATGCTCTGGCATGGTTACACCTGTATGGCTTTTCTGGTAGTGCACCAATGATGACTATGTTATAGTCAATATCTAGATCTGTTATAAATTATGTAACCTGTGACCTAATGCTTTCCACAGCACAAATGGGATAGTTCCACCATTTCGTAGTTTTTAATTTTCCCACTAATACAACTGAGCTAGTTCTGCTATCTTTGATTTTGACTGACTGGAGTTAGGGGACAGGAGGTGGTGGGGAGCAGAAGGTGATGGGAGAGGGAAGGACACGTGGCTTGATGGCATCTTTGATTAGGAAGGGAGGTGCTTGATAATATCATGATTCCTTGCATTGCCAAGTGGTCATTTTATTATATTCCTTGCTTTCCAAAACTGTTCCAGAGTCCTCATTACCATCCTACTCTCCAGCATGTTACATTTCTCTTTACACCAGTCATGTGTGCTTCTGCAGCTTTGCCTTTCTTCTCTGACCATTCCTGCTACACCGTTTTGCACTTCTTTCTTTAACAATTGAATGGTTTCCAATTTGAACATTTTAAATTGAAGAAGTGTCTCTATGGACTCAGTCATGGTACTGTTGGAATCAAAAGTTTGTGCTGTTTCTAACAGAGGGGTTGAGGAAATGAACACAGACAAATGCGTTTTCTATGTGTAAACATTGACAGTGACATAGATATTGATATCTACCTCGCACTTTATGTGGTTGACGGCTTGCTCACCTGCAAGTCTTCAAAAATACTGGAAAGCATTTTGGCATTACTGCGATCAACTTTGGAATTACTGTGGTCAATGAAAAATACTTCTGATGATATGAAACTGAATAAAACCATTCTGCAAAACGATCGGCATAGGTCAGCAATGGTACATCAACCATTTACTTTAGAATTTCAAGGTGGATGAGTCAAAACCGAATTCCACTCATTTTGATCCTGCAACCGTTCTCAACAGTGGAAAATCTCCAGCAAACCAACATGAGGTAAAGCAGATGGACAAGCCCTACTGACAGGCAGTCAGCAGCTTAATGTTTGCAACAACTGTCTCACAGCCAGGTGTTATTTTTGCCCTCAGCATGGTGGGTGGGGTTCTGCATAATCCAGGTCTTTATCATTATAATGTTGTTAAAAGGATTATGAATAGTTTACAGGGGGGGGGGGGGGCGAAGGACCTGACCATAAGTCCAAAGTGGATTCCACTGGACTGATGGTCCATTCTGACCGTTTAGCTGGTATCTGTGACACTCGTTAGTGTTGTGTTCACGTCAGCAGAATGTGTAAGAGATCAACAATCGAAGCTGAATACAAATCAGAGTCAGGTGCTGCCAGTGGAGTTGTTTGGTTGCGCCAGTCAGAAAAACCACACTCAGTGTCGATAATCAAAATACTATTCGCTTGATTGAAAATACAGAACATCACAAACTTACGAGACACATTGATATTAAATACCTTTATAAACATACACATGTTGCAAACAATGACAGCGAAGTTTGTTATGTTTGTTCTGATAAAAAGTTGGCAGATATGTTTGCAAAACCTTTAACTACAGGCAATTTCATATCAAATAAAAAAGCTCTCGCAGTTATCTCAAAAAAGAACTAAATGAAGCAAGAGGGAATCATTGACGCATATGAGATTGCTATACTGAGGTGTTGTTGTTGATGGCCTTGTTTTTAATATCCGTAATGTAACTACGCCAGAGAGCACTTACGTATGTTCGTTCTGTGACATTACAAAACATACACTGAAGAGCCAAAGAAACTGGTGCACCTGTCTAACATCGTGTAGGGCCCCATCGAGCATGTAGAAGCGCCATAACACGACGTGGCATGGACTCGACTAACGTCTGAAGTAGTGCTGGAAGAAACTGACACCATGAATCGTGCAGGGCTATCCATAAATCCGTAAGAGTACGAGGAGGTGAAAAATCCATTCTGAACGGCACGTTGGAATGCATCCCAGATATGCTCAGTAATGTTCATATCTGAGAACATGGTGGCCAGTGGAAGTGTTTAAACTCATAAGAGTGTTCCTAGAGTCACTCTGACGCAATTCTGGACGAGTGGGGTGTCGCACTGTTCTGCTGGAATTGCCCAAGTCCGTCGGAACGCACAATGGACATGGATGGATGCAGGTGATCATACAGGATGCTTATGTATGTGTCACATGTCCGAGTCGTATCCAGACGTATCATAGGTCCCAGATCATTCCAACTGCACACTCCCCACACCATTACAGAGCCTCCACCAGGTTAAACAGTCCCCTACTGACACGCAGCTTCATGGATTCGTGAGGTTGTCGCCATACCCATACACCTCCAACCGCTCGATACAATTTGAAACGAGACTCTCCGACCATGCAACATGTTTCCGAAAGCCCACAGCGATGATGTTTCTTTGACTGGTCCGCATACTGACACCTGTTCATGGCCCAGCAATTTACGGAAGGAAAGCACTTCCGTCACGTTGAATGATTCTCTTCAGTCGTCGTTGGATCTTGCAGGATCTTTTTTCGGCCTCAGCGATGTAGGAGATTTGATGTTTTACAGGATTTTTGATATTCACGGTGCACTCGTGAGATAGTCGTACGGGAAGATCCCCACTTCGTCGATACCTCGGAGATGCTGTGTCCCATCGCCGACTATAGCACCTCGTTCAAACTCACTTAAATCTTGATAACTCGCCATTGTAGCAGCAGTAACCGATCTAACAACTGCGCCAGACACTTGTTTCACGTAGGCGTTGCCGGCCGCAGAGCCGTATTCTGCCTGTTTACATATCTTTGTATTTGAATACGTATGCCTACACCAGTTTATTTGGCGCTTCAGTGTATATCTCCGTCTTAGCCTATCAATGTTGATAACTCATATCGCTGCACATTATATTTATGAATTTGTACTTGCTCGCTAATAATTAAGCAGTAAGATTTTGTGCATTACATTTCCGGCCTCTGCTGAAGGTGGGCAGTGGTAGTTGTGTCCAGCGGGTGCTTACCGTACGACATGCACGTAAGGCAGCGCGGTGAAGGTGGCAACCGACTTACAATCACTGCAAGCGAAGATGCGCCTACAGGAATGTCAGCAGTGAGTGAAACTGTGGCGGCAGCCGTATGTATGATGAATACAGTAACAGAATCAACTGTAGATAACCGGATGCAGAGGGATATAAATGTAGTGGATGTAGTAAATAACCATAAACACGCATTGGATGTAAGTGCCGATGTTAAGAACAACAAGAAAAAAATCTTTGCTGTAACATCCCTAGCTTAGTTTCCGAAAGAGCAAATGGCTCTCAAAATATACTTAATTTAGGAAAAGTGTGTTCTCTATCTGGCAATGTCGTAAACAATAATGAGAACACTGCACGAACTACACTCCTGGAAATGGAAAAAAGAACACATTGACACCGGTGTGTCAGACCCACCATACTTGCTCCGGACACTGCGAGAGGGCTGTACAAGCAATGATCACACGCACGGCACAGCGGACACACCAGGAACCGCGGTGTTGGCCGTCGAATGGCGCTAGCTGCGCAGCATTTGTGCACCGCCGCCGTCAGTGTCAGCCAGTTTGCCGTGGCATACGGAGCTCCATCGCAGTCTTTAACACTGGTAGCATGCCGCGACAGCGTGGACGTGAACCGTATGTGCAGTTGACGGACTTTGAGCGAGGGCGTATAGTGGGCATGCGGGAGGCCGGGTGGACGTACCGCCGAATTGCTCAACACGTGGGGCGTGAGGTCTCCACAGTACATCGATGTTGTCGCCAGTGGTCGGTGGAAGGTGCACGTGCCCGTCGACCTGGGACCAGACCGCAGCGACGCACGGATGCACGCCAAGACCGTAGGATCATACGCAGTGCTGTAGGGGACCGCACCGCCACTTCCCAGCAAATTAGGGACACTGTTGCTCCTGGGGTATCGGCGAAGACCATTCGCAACCGTCTCCATGAAGCTGGGCCACGGTCCCGCACACCGTTAGGCCGTCTTCCGCTCACGCCCCAACATCGTGCAGCCCGCCTCCAGTGGTGTCGCGACAGGCGTGAATGGAGGGACGAATGGAGATGTGTCGTCTTCAGCGATGAGAGTCGCTTCTGCCTTGGTGCCAATGATGGTCGTATGCGTGTTTGGCGCCGTGCAGGTGAGCGCCACAATCAGGACTGCATACGACCGAGGCACACAGGGCCAACATCCGGCATCATGGTGTGGGGAGCGATCTCCTACACTGGCCGTACACCACTGGTGATCGTCGAGGGGACACTGAATAGTGCACGGTACATCCAAACCGTCATCGAACCCATCGTTCTACCATTCCTAGACCGGCAAGGAAACTTGCTGTTCCAACAGGACAATGCACGTCCGCATGTATCCCGTGCCACCCAACGTGCTCTAGAAGGTGTAAGTCAACTACCCTGGCCAGCAAGATCTCCGGGTCTGTCTCCCATTGAGCATGTTTGGGACTGGATGAAGCGTCGTCTCACGAACGCTGGTCCAACTGAGGCGCCAGGTGGAAATGGCATGGCAAGCCGTTCCACAGGACTACATCCAGCATCTCTACGATCGTCTCCATGGGAGAATAGCAGCCTGCATTGCTGCGAAAGGTGGATATACACTGTACTAGTGCCGACATTGTGCATGCTCTGTTGCCTGTGTCTATGTGCCTGTGGTTCTGTCAGTGTGATCATGTGATGTATCTGACCCCAGGAATGTGTCAATAAAGTTTCCCCTTCCTGGGACAATGAATTCACGGTGTTCTTATTTCAATTTCCAGGAGAGTATTAGTAGTGCCTCCAACCTACCAAGACTTTAAAGATGTGCTGACATTGGCCCATATGTTTTGTTTGCGGAGGCAAACAATAAGAACGTAGGCATACTACACTAAGTGACAGTTGGGAAATTGCTGTGTTTTCTAGAAGCTGCAGGTAACATACTAAACATTTCCAATACAGGTAAAAACAGGGTTAAAATTGAGGTAAAGAATGTAGATGTTGATAATAACGTTGTGAAGCGGCTAGTACTGACAAGTGAAGATACTAATGTATACATTCCCTATTATTTGATATCTAAACGAAATATCATAAGAGGTGTAAATCAGAAACTAACAATGGGAGAAATAATCATAGCGTGTAGGCTTTCATGGCCGGCGTCCTCATTAGTTTAAACTTCCGGGCTGAGAGGATGTGGTCGATCTATAAAACTTCTTCTTCCTGACGTTTCGTTGTCAGCTGTGGTCGGTATCTTCCGAGGTGAGTCAACGACTGGCTGCCAGGCTGTGGAGGTCCTGTTTATATAGAGCGCATAGAGGGCTCAACTATACGTCACGTGGGACCGACTGTAATAGTATCTCTGACTAAAGTCATTATTCTCGATGAGTCAACGACTGGCTGCCAGGCCGTGGAGGTCCTGTTTATATAGAGCGCATAGAGGGCTCAAACATACGTCGCGTAGGACCGACTGTAAGACTATCTCTGACTAAAGTCATTATTCTCGATAGAAGGTAATCGATTAAGCCTTACTCTTTTCTATTAAAATTATTGTCGTGTTTCTGAATCTCTATAGCTTTCCTGTACATACATGCATAATACTGCGATGTCCTGGCTAACACGCTCATCTCAGTAAATTTTATTTCATGATCACCGTCTTTAAAAACACGTTCGCTACAGCTGATTTGTCGGTACGTCCTAGTCGACACCGAGCGAGATAGCGCAGTGGTTAGCACACTGGACTCACATTCTGGAGGATGACGGTTCAATCCCGCGTCCAGCTATCCTGATATGGGTTTTCCGTGATTTCCCTAAATCACTCCAGGCAAATGCCGGGATGGTTCCTTCGAAAGGGCACGACCGATTCCCTTCCCCGTCCTTCCCTAATCCGATGAGACCGATGACCTCGCTGTTTGGTCTCCTCCCCCAGGCAATCCAATCCTAGTCGACAGTTCCTTTAGTGTTCGGTTAAGCGGGTGTTGCCACTTCTTTTTTTGTTCCAATACAAAGCTTCCCACAGCTACAAGGAATTTTATACACCCCAGGAGTCGCTAAACTCTCGCCGATCTTAAACACTCACTAACCGTCTTGGTGACTCTAAAGATTGTTTCAAATTGAAACTTCGCCAGAACTTTCCCAGTACGCTCTGTAATATTGCGAATAAATGAAAGAAAAGCTCGATCTATCTCGTTGCCAGCACATCCATTTTTCTTAAAAGCCGTTTGCAAATGATTTAGTTCATCTTGCAAATAAACTGGCTCACAGATCTTATTAGCTCTGTCCACTAATGTTTTAATGACACCTCCCTTCTGCCTGGTATGATGGTTCAATTCCTTATATAGGTAGCGATCGGTTTGTGTATCTTTTCTATACACTTTATGCCCTAGACTCCCATATGTTCGTTTAATTAGTGATACATCCAAAATATTCAGTTGTCCGTTGCTTTCATTCTCCATAGTAAATTGTATCTTTGGATTAATAACTATTTAGGTGCACCAAGAAACCATACAATACCTTTTCACCGTGATTCCATACGATAATGTGTCATCAACATACCGATACCACCGAAAGACGCACGACACTTTTTAGCAACTCCTGGGCGTATAAAATTCCTTGCAGCTGTGGGAAGGTTTATATTGGAACAACGAAAAGAAGTGTCAATACTCGCTTAACTGAACACAAAAGGAACTGTCAACTAGGACATACCGACAAATCAGATGTAGCGGAACATGTTTTTAAAGATGGTGATCATGAAATAAAATTTAGTGAGATGAGCGTGCTAGCCAGGACACCGTATTATTATGCACTTATGTACAGGAAAGCTATAGAGATTCAGAAACACCACAATAATTTTAATAGAAAAGAGTAAGGCTTAAACTTAGACAAGATATGACGATCAACTTTGCACCAACGATTTGACTATCGATTGCCTTCAATCGAGAATAATGATGTTAGTAAGACGCAGACCTACAGTTGGCCCCATGTGACGTATGGTGGTTCAGTCTGCATAAACGGGACCTCCACGGCCTGGCAGTCAGTCGTTGACTCACGTCGGAATATGTTGTCCGCAGTTGGCAAGAAACGCCAGGAAGAAGAAGCTTTATAGATCGACCACGGCATCTCAGCCATGTAGTTTTAACTAACGAATGGGAAAACTGTTAGTAGAACCGCAGTCACCTATTAAAGTCGTAAATGCAAAAAGGATGAGCGAATATGTGTTTCAAAATAATGAATGGACTATTATCAATCTTCAGACTTGTGTGCTGACTTTTGCTATTCAATCTCGTCCACAGTACGTACAGATTCAAGAAATGTGACGTACAGTAGGCCCTTCGATCCATCAGTGAAAATGTGTTACAATTGCATAAGATTTAGACACATAAGGAAGCAGTACCACGGACAGCCACATTGCAGAAAATAGGGTGGAGATTACTCCTTCACTCAGTGCAAATTGGACTGCCACCAAGCACAATTAGCTACAGACCACTCTTGTCCTGAATGTATTCGCCAGTGGCAAATACAAGAACTTGCCATGCAAAACAATTTTGTCTTTTAAAGAAGCAGAGGTGAATCTAAGTAATGAATCGTATGCCCAAGCAGCTTATCACTACGATCAAAAATATTTGCACAGTGATAGTTGGGATTCAGCCACATCTCTCAACATTAGGAACAACACACAGTCTCCCCCCCCCCCACCTCCTCCTCAGCAAAATATTGCGAAATTTCAAATTTAGATACTTCGATTATGCAGAAACCAAACAGTATATCAAATACAACGCAAACATTCGAGTATCTACTCATCATTGCATTGAGGCAGTGTAACATTACGAGTCAAGATAGCTGTAACGCAAATTGAATAGCGTAAAGTTATCATTAAAAACGCACGCCGCGCGATTTGTGATGATTTGGTTGGTCATAATAGTAGTAACATGCTTTTGAATACAATTAAAATATAACGGCGATACCTGTTTACTGTTATTGGAAATAATATGTAGTAAATTAATGAGTAAGGTAGCTGATCCTATAAGAAGAGGTGAAATGGGGCATATTAAGGTGTTTTGCTTTATGTCGACTAAGCCGATGATATGGCGTCTTTTTTTTCCGTTTACTCTTAGAAAAAAAAAGAAAATAAGTAACGAAGTGCTAATTGTGCGTTGTGAAAAATATAGGGGCGAATTTTAAATAGCTACAGTGTATAATCAGACTAACAAATGGACATTAAGTTACGCGAAATAGCGGACAGTGAAGTGTGGTCATTAAACTGAGTACACCTACAGGGCGGTCAATTCCGGGATAAGTCTATTCGCATCTCACGAGGGACGCGGTATTGAGACCGTTTTTTATTTTAAATTATATCGCGGAGAGCGAGCTTCAATTTATAAAAAGGAGAAAAGCTGTATCATTATCATTGACTGTTGGTGTCAAGCAACCAAAACTGTTCATCAAAGGGTTTCGGTGAATGAGTGGTGAATGCGAAATGAAACTGTGAACGAAGTTATGTTAAATAAAGCAGAAGAGACAAGACAGTTTGGTCGTATCTGTTATTATTCCATAAACTGTAACATTTCTTCTCGTTGTACGAAGCCTTTATAGAAGATCGTTATGACAATTTGCTTTGAAGGGATCTCGTTACGAGTTACGTTTTGGGGACCTGGTCAACAGGGGATAGTTCGTAGATCTTAACTACTGCAGCTATTCTGGAATCAGGTGCTACCGTGACCGTTGTGTGTTGTCAATGGCTTAAGGTCATCATATCTCATGCTCTAAGATCGACGCGCCTTTCCTCTTGGTATAACGATGCCTCACGGTAACCACGACAACGCCGACGGCGAAGGAAGATACGGTGGAAGTGGCGCCCAACGTGGGGCTCGATCGAGGAGGATTGCTGCATCGAGTCGAGTGTCATCCGGATTCACGAACCCTAGAGTTGGAAAATATTGTAGCAGCCAGTGAGTCTGTCCAATAAAAGAGGTATTCTTCAATAATCGCTAAAAGTGAGCGATACTACCAGGTATGATTAAAATAACTGTATAATTATTAAAAAAAAGGAAGTTGAGACTTGTGATTTCGGTAGATAAATACATATAAATACATAGTGAAACTAAGTGTATGTCTTGGTAGTGAATAATCATGTCAAAACGAACGAAAAGAATACATGATAATGTGCAGTTGAGTAGAGTAATGAGTAGAGAGAGAGAGGAAAGTGAAGAGGATAGGGATGATGCATCCCATGAGCTCAATGTGGGACAGAAGACATGTACAGATAATAATAGAGTTATTGATTTAGAGCCGTTAGGAGATTCAAATACAATGATAAGTAAGGTAAGCAGCGTGGGAGAACATAAAGATCTTGAGGTTTCGGAAGTAGATCAACAAGTTGATCATCAAAATGGAAATATTAATCAAAAAATGTTTGATATGCTGGTATCAATAAATACTCAAATGGGTCTAATGAATGGAAGACTTGGTTCACTAGAAAAAGATAATAAGCAATTAAAAGAGGACAATCAAACGTTAAATGAAAAATTTGAGGCCAAATTTGGTTCATTAGAAGTTAAAATGGATACTTTGGAAAGCAAACTGAACACCTTTGATTATAAACTGGAAAATACTAAGAAAGAATTAAAGGCGGACTGGGAGACTCCACTAAAGGCGAAATTTGGAGAACTAGATGTAGAGTTTTCTAACACCTTAGAAAGGCAATATAATAATTTAATGGGAAAACTTCATGACGTAGAAAAGAAATATGAGGTAGTTTCGAAGAGTTGTGATGGCCTGTCCAATAGGATGGTTAAGTGTGAAAGCAGCTGTTTCAATGCTAGCGCACAGATAGAAGAGCTTTCGAAACAAATAGTCGAGTTTGAGTCTGATGCTCGTAAAGGGATTGACAAGTATTTAGTAGATCAAACTAAAAGACTTGACGAAGATCTAACTGAATGGATAGAAATAAAAGGAAATGAAATTGTAGACAAGGTTAAGATTACTATTGGATCCCAGCCAAATGAAAATATCAATGAGCACCTAAGTAGAAATGATGAATTAATTAAGCTCTTCACTAGCGAAATTCAGAAAATGAAAGAGAAAATAGTTGATGAGTTACCTAAATGGCAAAAGGAAACCAATCATAAATTGGCGGAGTTAGAACGAAAGTCATCACAAAATTTGTTGACAGAGGACGAACGTTCTGAGAATAGGTCGAAAAACAACTGAACATGTGTTAATACGAAGTACAATTGTGGTGAAAATTTGCATTGGGAAGTTGATGATTCGGTTGGTAAAGATGATGATTCTTTTGGTCAGTGAGGATATTTGTCTTCTTTAAAGGTGGAGAACAGCATTTTTAAAAGTAGACGATTCCCAACATTCTCCACTGAAAAGAACAACCTGCATCCGAAAATCTTTATCAATAATTTCAAAAGAATATTTCCGCGTAGCTGGTCAGAACATGACCGACTTCAATTTATAGTATCCAAAATTACCGGAGAAGCCACATTATGGGCCGCCAAAGTAAGTGAAAGTTGCCATACTTGGGCAGAGATTGAACAACTTTTTTTGGCTAAATACTGGTCGACGAGTAAACAAGAGAAATTAAGAAAAGAGGTCTACCAACCTGAGTATTTTAACAGTAAAAGGAGTACTTTAAGGCAATATTTTGAAAAGTACATAAATAAGACACGTTATTGGAGTGATCCAATTTCTCACAAGGAAGTGATTAGAATTTTGAAGGGAAGGTTGCCCATAGATATACGTGAAAAGTTAATAAATGTTCCTGACCACGATGTAGAACAATTCTTGTCGGTGATTGACTCTATAGATATGATTATGGAAGACGCAAGACAAATGAGTAGTAATCAAATGTCGACTCACACTCATAGTAATACGAATAATTATAATAATAATTTAATGTATGATAATAATAATACCGAAAACCAGGTCAAACCCGCATCACAGGAGCGTGGACAATCTTCATCCTATGGTTGCAATAAAAACAATGATTATAATAAATATAGAAGAGATACTTACTGTGCTAGAGGTAAACCTCGATATGGTGACGCAAATGTGCATAGTAGTGATATTAATAAGAGTAACAGGTACCCAAGTGATGAACCCAATTGCATTCGACCTTGGGAAGATAATGCGAAGCATAATGTTCATCGGCAGGATGGAACAAATGCCTCGAGTCCTCATGCAGCACAAGGAGTTATACCAGAGGGCGAAGGAGCCTCCAATGTGCGACGGGGTGAATACCATAACTCGGATCATACTGTACAGATTGTGGAAGTTCATGAACCCCCACCGATGACTCAATGAGATAGATTAAACTAATACCAGTCACCAAATGCCTTCCTAGGATGACTGGAAAGGAGAAGGAAGGCAGGCATCAATTTGAACTGAGAGTATTAAGGTACAATAATGATCAGGATATAAGGAATGAGTTAATTGAAGAAAAACCTGAAGTTTCTAATAAATGTGGACAAATTTTACAGGCAATAATTCCAACAAGTATAAATAATGTTGATGTTGAAATATTAATTGATACTGGAGCAACTATTAGTGTCATGACGTTGGACTGTTTAAAACAGATAAGCCGAGGGGTAAAAATGCCCACTTTTCCTATCACAGGATGTACCATGTCTGGCGCGTTCAGCGCAAAAATGCAAAAAGTTGTGAAACAAGTACGTGTTGACGTTACAATACAGGGGGCTCAAATAGAAAGTACATTCCTGGTTGTTCCTAAAATGACAATACCATGTATCTGGGGTTTGGATTTTTTATGTGAGACCGGTGCAATCATTAATTTAGAGAAAGGTGAATGTATAATTAATTCCAATGGTAATGTTTTGACAACCACCCTGAGAAAGGGCCGAGTAATTCCAAATCAATTGTGTATGAATCTAATGGTAAAATATGTCAGTATTCATGATGAAAATGCGTATGATATATGCCTTATTGAATGTTCTGAAGAAATGATGGATAAAATGTCATTGCAGGAAAAGGTGTTAGAATCAGAATATTTATCTGTTATCCAAGGGGATGAACTGTACTACTTGTTGGAAGCGTATCAGTCAATTTTTAGCAAACGTCCGGGTATAATAAAAGACTTTGAATACCATATAAAGACGTATGCACATAAACCCTTTTGTCGTACTTCCTATTCTATCCCATGGACAAAGAAAGAAGTAGTCAGAAAGGAAATCAATAAAATGTTAGAGTGGGGTATTATTGAGGCCTCAGATTCTGAATATTGTAACCCTCTTGTGGCGGTAATTAAACCCAATGGTGACATCAGATTGGTGTTTGATGCCAGAGAGATCAATAAGATCATTATACCTGTACAAACGCGACCGGAGAACCTAGAAGAGTTAGTACAAAAGTTTTATGGTGCCCACTTCTTAACATCTTTGGATATGCGTAGTTCATATTGGCAAACTAGAATATCGAAAGAATCTAGAAAATATACTGCATTCGTTTTTCTGGTCCGAAGTTACCAGTTTACCGTCATGTCATTTGGGTTGAAAATAAGCGGTGGTGTGTTCATATCGGCATTAGATACCGTACTGGGCAGAGACCTTTTGAATGAAGTTACTTTATATGTGGATGATTTGCTAATTGCTTCTGAAACTTGGGAGGAACATTTGGACTTATTAAGAAGAGTTTTTGCGAAATTTTTGGAATACGGAGTTACTGTAAATTTGAGCAAATCCAAGTTTCCTCATAACCAATTGAAATTGCTTGGACATATAATCACTCCTGAAGGGATAAAACCAAATCCTAAAAAGATGGATGCGATTAACAGATGTGCTTATCCAAAGAATACAACGGAATTAAAGTCATTTATCAGCTTAGTTTCACTTTTTCGACGATTTTTACCCAATCAGTTAGGACGCCAAGACTATTTGTTACGGCTGTTAAGAAAAAATGTCATGTGGGAGTGGAATTCCGAATGCACGCAAGCTTTTGATAACATCCGCAATGCTTTGACTAATGCTCCACTGTTACATCATCCGAGACTTGATCAAGATTTTTATATTGCTGCGGATGCTTCTGAAACAGGATTGGGTGCCACTCTTTTCCAGATGGACAATACAG
Source organism: Schistocerca americana (assembly GCF_021461395.2). Taxonomy (NCBI): domain Eukaryota; kingdom Metazoa; phylum Arthropoda; class Insecta; order Orthoptera; family Acrididae; genus Schistocerca; species Schistocerca americana. The sequence goes on along the minus strand of NC_060121.1, from coordinate 738,237,413 downwards.
AAGATATCAGTACCATCAAGATAATTGGGTTTGCCAGCAGAACACTCTCTAGCTGTGAACGTGCGTATTGTACTACTGAATTGGAAGTACTGGCCGTGGTCTGGTCCCTTAGAAAGTTTCGCTATTTTGTATATGGAAAGAAGATCATTGTATTCTGCGACCACAAAGCTTTATCTTTTATTTTAACAGGAAGGATGTTCCATTCACGTTTAACCCGGTGGGCCTTGCTACTGCAAGAATATGATATTACGCTCAAATACATCAGAGGGAAAGACAACATCATAGCCGATGCTCTTTCAAGACTACCGAAAAGAAAGAATGACGACGAGTGTGAAGAACGGACTATTGACTTTAAAGTCATGAATTTATCAAGGCAATATTGTGAGAGGCAGATCTCACAGCTATCTCGAAGTCTTCCACAACTGCAAGAAGATGATAAGTTGTGGAAAGCCATTAGGCATGCTGTTGAAAGCAAAACGCTAAGTCACTCTCAAGAACAGTATCAATTAAAATCCGGAATATTGTATCGGAGGAAGGATGAAGAAGATGTTTGGAAAGTTTGTGTTCCAAATAAATATTTAGAATCACTAGTATGGTACACTCACTTGAATTGGGGTAATTTTGGTTCCGCTAAATGTACAGCCAAAATAGCACAATACTGCTATCATCCAAATTTGGGACATATAGCTACAAATATTATTAAGAAGTGCAAAATATGTCAGAAGGCGAAACCCATAAACTATTGTCGGAAGATAGAATTACATCCTATCATCCCACAACAACCTTTAATGTTGGTGTCATGTGATGTCTGTGGGCCATGTCCCATGACACGTGGATGGTTCAAATATGTATTGGCTTTCTATGATCTCTTTTCAAAATATGTGAAATTATATCCTTTGAAAAATCTCCACGTTCGACCCATGTTACGCAAATTTATCAACAACTATATAACTGAGCTTGGCAAACCTATAATGATCTTGACAGACAACGCTGCTTATTATACAAGCAAAGTATGGAGAGACACTATGAAAGAACAAGGAATCCAGCACATTTACATCTCAAGATTTTACCCTTGTGGAAATCCGGTTGAAAGAATCTTCCGAGAGTTGAACCGATTTTTACGGACGTAGATACCCAAACAACATTACAAATGGATCGATTGGATTTATGAATTTGAGAAAGTGTATAATGACTTACCACACTTATCGACAGGTTATTCACCTAACCAAATAGTATTTGGTGAAAGTATTGTGCCAGAATGGATGAAGAAATTACCTGCGATAGAACAAAAGATTACCAAGAAAGAGGATATGTTGAGGAAGGTCTAGCCATAACCTGCAGCATCAAGCACAATTGAGAAAAACCCGTTTTGATAAAAATGTGAAGAAAGTAGTCACATATGATGTAGGGGAAGAAATTTTATTGAGAAATCACCCAAAAGCATCAACCAGGAAAAGACTGAATAAGAAATGGCAATATTTATAGACAGGTCCATACAAAATAATGAAAATACCTCATGAAGGGAGCTACCTCCTGGCAGATTGTGATACTGATGTAATTAAAGGCTTGTTCCCTCACATAAACCTGAAGAAGTATTATCAATAATGAGCAAAATATAGATTCAAGAAACACTGAGTGATACCAAGACTACACTCAGTGTACTAAATAAAAGCACCAGTGGATAAATACGTACTTATACTAACTTACAAAGAAAATTAAAGAATGTACCGACGATTTCCATGAGATACCTTCTTGGTATCAGCAACAATGTCGACACTGAAATACGATTTATCCTCTCACCGAACAGCGAGGATGGATGATTTAAAAGTGGAATTAAGAGGAAAAGAAAAGGACCAAATCCTCTCTGGTTAAACAAGTGGCCTAATAAGGGTTTTGGCCTAGGATGCGAATCGTCGAACCCGGCTGTGATCCCTGCCTTGCACAGTCGGTTGAAGAACTGAGGGCTTCATCCAAGAAAAAAAATGTGGTGTGAATATAAAGTGATTAGTGCGAAGTGTTTCTAAGACAACCTATAAACAAATGTGGAATTTAGTTAAGGGCACTTTGTCTAGGCCCATTAACTCAACTTAAATATTGTAGAATGTATGTACTGACTTGTTGAGTGAATCTGAGAGTGAGTGATATTCGCTGAAACAAATACCCTCTCCTGTCACTGAACAAAAAAAAAAAGCCTGTTCTGTCTGGAACCCTCTTCAAGACATCACAGTCTGGGGGGCCGTGTAACATTACGAGTCAAGATAGCTGTAACGCAAATTGAATAGCGTAAAGTTATCATTAAAAACGCACGCCGCGCGATTTGTGATGATTTGGTTGGTCATAATAGTAGTAACATGCTTTTGAATACAATTAAAATATAACGGCGATACCTGTTTACTGTTATTGGAAATAATATGTAGTAAATTAATGAGTAAGGTAGCTGATCCTATAAGAAGAGGTGAAATGGGGCATATTAAGGTGTTTTGCTTTATGTCGACTAAGCCGATGATATGGCGTCTTTTTTTCCGTTTACTCTTAGAAAAAAAAAGAAAATAAGTAACGAAGTGCTAATTGTGCGTTGTGAAAAATATAGGGGCGAATTTTAAATAGCTACAGTGTATAATCAGACTAACAAATGGACATTCAGTTACGCGAAATAGCGGACAGTGAAGTGTGGTCATTAAACTGAGTACACCTACAGGGCGGTCAATTCCGGGATAAGTCTATTCGCATCTCACGAGGGACGCGGTATTGAGACCATTTTTTATTTTAAATTATATCGTGGAGAGCGAGCTTCAATTTATAAAAAGGAGAAAAGCTGTATCATTATCATTGACTGTTGGTGTCAAGCAACCAAAACTGTTCATCAAAGGGTTTCGGTGAATGAGTGGTGAATGCGAAATGAAACTGTGAACGAAGTTATGTTAAATAAAGCAGAAGAGACAAGACAGTTTGGTCGTATCTGTTATTAATCCATAAACTGTAACATTTCTTCTCGTTGTACGAAGCCTTTATAGAAGATCGTTATGACAATTTGCTTTGAATGGATCTCGTTACGAGTTAAGTTTTGGGGACCTGGTCAACAGGGGATAGTTCGTAGATCTTAACTACTGCAGCTATTCTGGAATCAGGTGCTACCGTGACCGTTGTGTGTTGTCAATGGCTTAAGGTCATCATATCTCATGATCTAAGATCGACGCGCCTTTCCTCTTGGTATAACGGTGTCTCACGGTAACAACGTCAACTCCGACGGCGAAGGAAGATACGGTGGAAGTGGCGCCCAACGTGGGGCTCGATCGAGGAGGATTGCTGCATCGAGTCGAGTGTCATCCGGATTCACGAACCCTAGATTTGGAAAATATTGTAGCAGCCAGTGAGTCTGTCCAATAAAAGAGGTATTCTTCAATAATCGCTAAAAGTGAGCGATACTACCAGGTATGATTAAAATAACTGTATAATTATTAAAAAAAAGGAAGTTGAGACTTGTGATTTCGGTAGATAAATATATATAAATACATAGTGAAACTAAGTGTATGTCTTGGTAGTGAATAATCATGTCAAAACGAACGAAAAGAATACATGATAATGTGCAGTTGAGTAGAGTAATGAGTAGAGAGAGAGAGGAAAGTGAAGAGGATAGGGATGATGCATCCCATGAGCTCAATGTGGGACAGGAGACATGTACAGATAATAATAGAGTTATTGATTTAGAGCCGTTAGGAGATTCAAATACAATGATAAGTAAGGTAAGCAGCGTGGGAGAACATAAAGATCTTGAGGTTTCGGAAGTAGATCAACAAGTTGATCATCAAAATGGAAATATTAATCAAAAAATGTTTGATATGCTGGTATCAATAAATACTCAAATGGGTCTAATGAATGGAAAACTTGGTTCACTAGAAAAAGATAATAAGCAATTAAAAGAGGACAATCAAAAGTTAAATGAAAAATTTGAGGCCAAATTTGGTTCATTAGAAGTTAAAATGGATACTTTGGAAAGCAAACTGAACACCTTTGATTATAAACTGGAAAATACTAAGAAAGAATTAAAGGCGGACTGGGAGACTCCATTAAAGGCGAAATTTGGAGAACTAGATGTAGAGTTTTCTAACACCTTAGAAAGGCAATATAATAATTTAATGGGAAAACTTCATGACGTAGAAAAGAAATATGAGGTAGTTTCAAAGAGTTGTGATGGCCTGTCCAATAGGATGGTTAAGTGTGAAAGCAGCTGTTTCAATGCTAGCGCACAGATAGAAGAGCTTTCGAAACAAATAGTCGAGTTTGAGTCTGATGCTCGTAAAGGGATTGACAAGTATTTAGTAGATCAAACTAAAAGACTTGACGAAGATCTACCTGAATGGATAGAAATAAAAGGAAATGAAATTGTAGACAAGGTTAAGATTACTATTGGATCCCAGCCAAATGAAAATATCAATGAGCACCTAAGTAGAAATGATGAATTAATTAAGCTCTTCACTAGCGAAATTCAGAAAATGAAAGAGAAAATAGTTGATAAGTTACCTAAATGGCAAAAGGAAACCAATCATAAATTGGCGGAGTTAGAACGAAAGTCATCACAAAATTTGTTGACAGAGGACGAACGTTCGGAGAATAGGTCGAAAAACAACTGAACATGTGTTAATACGAAGTACAATTGTGGTGAAAATTTGTATTGGGAAGTTGATGATTCGGTTGGTAAAGATGATGATTCTTTTGGTCAGTGAGGATATTTGTCTTCTTTAAAGGTGGAGAACAGCATTTTTAAAAGTAGACGATTCCCAACATTCTCCACTGAAAAGAACAACCTGCATCCGAAAATCTTTGTCAATAATTTCAAAAGAATATTTCCGCGTAGCTGGTCAGAACATGACCGACTTCAATTTATAGTATCCAAAATTACCGGAGAAGCCACATTATGGGCCGCCAAGGTAAGTGAAAGTTGCCATACTTGGGCTGAGTTTGAACAACTTTTTTTGGCTAAATACTGGTCGACGAGTAAACAAGAGAAATTAAGAAAAGAGGTCTACCAACCTGAGTATTTTAACAGTAAAAGGAGTACTTTAAGGCAATATTTTGAAAAGTACATAAATAAGACACGTTATTGGAGTGATCCAATTTCTCACAAGGAAGTGATTAGAATTTTGAAGGGAAGGTTGCCCATAGATATACGTGAAAAGTTAATAAATGTTCCTGACCACGATGTAGAACAATTCTTGTCGGTGATTGACTCTATAGATATGATTATGGAAGACGCAAGACAAATGAGTAGTAATCAAATGTCGACTCACACTCATAGTAATACGAATAATTATAATAATAATTTAATGTATGATAATAATAATACCGAAAACCAGGTCAAACCCGCATCACAGGAGCGTGGACAATCTTCATCCTATGGTTGCAATAAAAACAATGATTATAATAAATATAGAAGAGATACTTACTGTGCTAGAGGTAAACCTCGATATGGTGACGCAAATGTGCATAGTAGTGATATTAATAAGAGTAACAGGTACCCAAGTGATGAACCCAATTGCATTCGACCTTGGGAAGATAATGCGAAGCATAATGTTCATCGGCAGGATGGAACAAATGCCTCGAGTCCTCATGCAGCACAAGGAGTTATACCAGAGGGCGAAGGAGCCTCCAATGTGCGACGGGGTGAATACCATAACACGGATCATACTGTACAGATTGTGGAAGTTCATGAACCCCCACCGATGACTCAATGAGATAGATTAAACTAATACCAGTCACCAAATGCCTTCCTAGGATGACTGGAAAGGAGAAGGAAGGCAGGCATCAATTTGAACTGAGAGTATTAAGGTACAATAATGATCAGGATATAAGGAATGAGTTAATTGAAGAAAAACCTGAAGTTTCTAATAAATGTGGACAAATTTTACAGGCAATAATTCCAACAAGTATAAATAATGTTGATGTTGAAATATTAATTGATACTGGAGCAACTATTAGTGTCATGACGTTGGACTGTTTAAAACAGATAAGCCGAGGGGTAAAAATGCCCACTTTTCCTATCACAGGATGTACCATGTCTGGCGCGTTCAGCGCAAAAATGCAAAAAGTTGTGAAACAAGTACGTGTTGACGTTACAATACAGGGGGCTCAAATAGAAAGTACATTCCTGGTTGTTCCTAAAATGACAATACCATGTATCTGGGGTTTGGATTTTTTATGTGAGACCGGTGCAATCATTAATTTAGAGAAAGGTGAATGTATAATTAATTCCAATGGTAATGTTTTGATAACCACCCTGAGAAAGGGCCGAGTAATTCCAAATCAATTGTGTATGAATCTAATGGTAAAATATGTCAGTATTGATGATGAAAATGTGTATGATATATGCCTTATTGAATGTTCTGAAGAAATGATGGATAAAATGTCATTGCAGGAAAAGGTGTTAGAATCAGAATATTTATCTGTTATCCAAAGGGATGAACTGTACTACTTGTTGGAAGCGTATCAGTCAATTTTTAGCAAACGTCCGGGTATAATAAAAGACTTTGAATACCATATAAAGACGTATGCACATAAACCCTTTTGTCGTACTTCCTATTCTATCCCATGGACAAAGAAAAAAGTAGTCAGAAAGGAAATCAATAAAATGTTAGAGTGGGGTATTATTGAGCCCTCAGATTCTGAATATTGTAACCCTCTTGTGGCGGTAATTAAACCCAATGGTGACATCAGATTGGTGTTGGATGCCAGAGAGATCAATAAGATCATTATACCTGTACAAACGCGACCGGAGAACCTAGAAGAGTTAGTACAAAAGTTTTATGGTGCCCACTTCTTAACATCTTTGGATATGCGTAGTTCATATTGGCAAACTAGAATATCGAAAGAATCTAGAAAATATACTGCATTCGTTTTTCTGGTCCGAAGTTACCAGTTTACCGTCATGTCATTTGGGTTGAAAATAAGCGGTGGTGTGTTCATATCGGCATTAGATACCGTACTGGGCAGAGACCTTTTGAATGAAGTTACTTTATATGTGGATGATTTGCTAATTGCTTCTGAAACTTGGGAGGAACATTTGGACTTATTAAGAAGAGTTTTTGCGAAATTTTTGGAATACGGAGTTACTGTAAATTTGAGCAAATCCAAGTTTCCTCATAACCAATTGAAATTTCTTGGACATATAATCACTCCTGAAGGGATAAAACCAAATCCTAAAAAGATGGATGCGATTAACAGATGTGCTTATCCAAAGAATACAACGGAATTAAAGTCATTTATCGGCTTAGTTTCATTTTTTCGACGATTTTTACCCAATCAGTTAGGACGCCAAGACTGTTTGTTATGGCTGTTAAGAAAAAATGTCATGTGGGAGTGGAATTCCGAATGCACGCAAGCTTTTGATAACATCCGCAATGCTTTGACCAATGCTCCACTGTTACATCATACGAGACTTGATCAAGATTTTTATATTGCTGCGGATGCTTCTGAAACAGGATTGGGTGCCACTCTTTTCCAGATGGACAATACAGAAGATATCAGTACCATCAAGATAATTGGGTTTGCCAGCAGAACACTCTAGCTGTGAACGTGCATATTGTACTACTGAATTGGAAGTACTGGCCGTGGTCTGGTCCCTTAGAAAGTTTCTCTATTTTGTATATGGAAAGAAGATCATTGTATTCTGCGACCACAAAGCTTTATCTTTTATTTTAACAGGAAGGATGTTCCATTCACGTTTAACCCGGTGGGCCTTGCTACTGCAAGAATATGATATTACGCTCAAATACATCAGAGGGAAAGACAACATCATAGCCGATGCTCTTTCAAGACTACCGAAAAGAAAGAATGACGACGAGTGTGAAGAACGGACTATTGACTTTAAAGTCATGAATTTATCAAGGCAATATTGTGAGAGGCAGATCTCACAGCTATCTCGAAGTCTTCCACAACTGCAAGAAGATGATAAGTTGTGGAAAGCCATTAGGCATGCTGTTGAAAGCAAAACGCTAAGTCACTCTCAAGAACAGTATCAATTAAAATCCGGAATATTGTATCGGAGGAAGGATGAAGAAGATGTTTGGAAAGTTTGTGTTCCAAATAAATATTTAGAATCACTAGTATGGTACACTCACTTGAATTGGGGTAATTTTGGTTCCGCTAAATGTACAGCCAAAATAGCACAATACTGCTATCATCCAAATTTGGGACATATAGCTACAAATATTATTAAGAAGTGCAAAATATGTCAGAAGGCGAAACCCATAAACTATTGTCGGAAGACAGAATTACAGCCTATCATCCCACAACAACCTTTAATGTTGGTGTCATGTGATGTCTGTGGGCCATGTCCCATGACACGTGGATGGTTCAAATATGTATTGGCTTTCTATGATCTCTTTTCAAAATATGTGAAATTATATCCTTTGAAAAATCTCCACGTTCGACCCATGTTACGCAAATTTATCAACAACTATATAACTGAGCTTGGCAAACCTATAATGATCTTGACAGACAACGCTGCTTATTATACAAGCAAAGTATGGAGAGACACTATGAAAGAACAAGGAATCCAGCACATTTACATCTCAAGATTTTACCCTTGTGGAAATCCGGTTGAAAGAATCTTCCGAGAGTTGGACCGATTTTTACAGACGTACATACCTAAACAACATTACAAATGGATCGATTGGATTTATGAATTTGAGAAAGTGTATAATGACTTACCACACTTATCGACAGGTTATTCACCTAACCAAATAGTATTTGGTGAAAGTATTGTGCCAGAATGGATGAAGAAATTACCTGCGATAGAACAAAAGATTACCAAGAAAGAAGATTTGTTGAAGAAGGTCTAGCCATAACCTGCAGCATCAAGCACAATTGAGAAAAACCCGTTTTGATAAAAATGTGAAGAAAGTAGTCACATATGATGTAGGGGAAGAAATTTTATTGAGAAATCACCCAAAAGCATCAACCAGGAAAAGACTGAATAAGAAATGGCAATATTTATAGACAGGTCCATACAAAATAATGAAAATACCTCATGAAGGGAGCTACCTCCTGGCAGATTGTGATACTGATGTAATTAAAGGCTTGTTCCCTCACATAAACCTGAAGAAGTATTATCAATAATGAGCAAAATATAGATTCAAGAAACACTGAGTGATACCAAGACTACACTCAGTGGACTAAATAAAAGCACCAGTGGATAAATACGTACTTATACTAACTTACAAAGAAAATTAAAGAATGTACCGACGATTTCCATGAGATACCTTCTTGGTATCAGCAACAATGTCGACACTGAAATACGATTTATCCTCTCACTGAACAGCGAGGATGGATGATTTAAATGTGGAATTAAGAGGAAAAGAAAAGGACCAAATCCTCTCTGGTCAAACAAGTGGCCTAATAAGGGTTTTGGCCTAGGATGCCAATCTTCGAACCCGGCTGTGATCCCTGCCTTGCACAGTCGGTTGAAGAACTGAGGGCTTCATCCAAGAAAAAAAATGTGGTGTGAATATAAAGTGATTAGTGCGAAGTGTTTCTAAGACAACCTATAAACAAATGTGGAATTTAGTTAAGGGCATTTTGTCTAGGCCCATTAACTCAACTTGAATATTGTAGAATGTATGTACTGACTGGTTGAGTGAATCTGAGAGTGAGTGTATTCGCCGAAACAAATACCCTCTCCTGTCACTGAACAAAAAAAGAAAAAGCCTGTTCTGTCTGGAACCCTCTTCAAGACATCACAGTCTGGGGGGCCGTGTAACATTACGAGTCAAGATAGCTGTAACGCAAATTGAATAGCGTAAAGTTATCATTAAAAACGCACGCCGCGCGATTTGTGATGATTTGGTTGGTCATAATAGTAGTAACATGCTTTTGAATACAATTAAAATATAACGGCGATACCTGATTACTGTTATTGGAAATAACATGTAGTAAATTAATGAGTAAGGTAGCCGATCCTATAAGAAGAGGTGATATGGGGCATATTAAGGTGTTTTGCTTTATGTCGACTAAGCCGATGATACAGCGTCTTTTTTTCCGTTTACTCTTAGAAAAAAAAGAAAATAAGTAACGAAGTGCTAATTGTGCGTTGTGAAAAACATAGGGGCGAATTTTAAATAGCTACAGTGTATAATCTGACTAACAAATGTACATTCAGTTACGCGAAATAGCGGACAGTGAAGTGTGGTCATTAAACTGAGTACATCTACAGGGCGGTCAATTCCGGGATAAGTCTATTCGCATCTCACGAGGGACGCGGTGTTGAGACCGTTTTTTATTTTAAATTATATCGCGGAGAGCGGGCTTCAATTTACAAAAAGGAGAAAAGCTGTATCATTATCATTGACTGTTGGTGTCAAGCAACCAAAACTGTTCATCAAAGGGTTTCGGTGAATGAGTGATGAATGCGAAATGAAACTGTGAACGAAGTTATGTTAAATAAAGCAGAAGAGACAAGACAGTTTGGTCGTATCTGTTATTATTCCATAAACTGTAACATTTCTTCTCGTTGTACGAAGCCTTTATAGACGATCGTTATGACAATTTGCTTTGAAGGGATCTCGTTACGAGTTAAGTTTTGGGGACCTGGTCAACAGGGGATAGTTCGTAGATCTTAAGTACTGCAGCTATTCTGGAATCAGGTGCTACCGTGACCGTTGCGTGTTGTCAATGGCTTAAGGTCATTATATCTCATGCTCTAAGATCGACGCGCCTTTCCTCTTGGTATAGCGGTGTCTCACGGTAACCACGACAACGTCGACGGCGAAGGAAGATACGGTAGAGCAGTACAACCTGAAACAACGCAAGTAAAACGCATACATTTATTAAACCCTTGTATGTAGCAACCACGGAGTGTTAGAACCAATAAATCTGAAAAAAGGGAAGTTTACTCTGTTATATATCAGCAGATCTCCGACGTGCCTGGCTCAGTAAGGAAAACCATCTGAATCAATCCCTTTCATTCTCCAGTGCTTTATTTGTGACGCTACATGCTGGTACGAGGAACCTGTACCTCGGACGAAGAAAAAGCGTTAAAATAGAGTTTAAAGACGTCTAACTTTCATAAAAACACCCTCCAATCGCAGTACCGTAACCTCCTTTTTTACAAATCGCTCTGTCATTCTCAATCATCATCACAGTACCACCCAAATCCTCCAAGTTTCGAGAACACTACAGTCATCGAGCAGTTGTGACGGCAGTGGAACAGACAAGAGAGAATTCTTCTGGACTGGTCAAGTACATCGAACATGATAGCAAATATAATGAAATTCAACAGTGGCTGTTAGAGTTATTCAGTGGAATACTAGGCAGATTCTTTCCAGACAAGTGACTTTGGTAAGAGAGTTGATACACAGCAAACCATCAATAATAGCATTAAGCGAAACTTGCATGAAACCTTAGTTAAATGTTTGCTTTCGAGGAAATGAGCTTTTAAGAAAGAATTGAGAAGCTGGAAGAGGAGGGGTCACCCTTGTGATAGATTTACATCTCTTATTTCATGAAGTCTTCCTACAGTTCCCTGTGTCTGAGTTGCAGGTAGTCGCCATGGTAGGAAAAAAAGGAATAATAGGATTTTGCATTGCGATGATATATATAGTTCCTTGTACAAGAATAAGCACATCTCTTTGGAATAATCTTGTATGAAATGCGGTACCAGGGGTAGTGCATACAAAATAAATGGTACACAGAGTATCGTAGACAAATCCTACTTTATTTTCAGGACACAATCACGTCGTGGTATACACCAGGGGGATGAAATGAAATGTCGTGTGGCTAAGGCCCCCCGTTGGGTAGACCGTTCGCCTGGTGCACGTCTTTCGATTTGACGCCACTTCGGCGACCTGCGCGTCGATGGGGATGAAATAATGATGATTAGAACAACACAACACCCAGTCCCTGAGCGGAGAAAATCTCCGACCCAGCTGGGAATCGAACCCGGGACATTAGGATTGACATTCTGTCACGCTGACCACTCAGCTACCGGTGCCGGACACCAGGGGGATGAAACTCATATAGGGATTTCCGGTAACACGACGTTGGTTTGGTCCCAGTTCACTTGGAGTGCTGCAAGTTTAGCAATTTATAGTCTCGTGTTCCTATTGGATGACATAGTCTTCCATAATTGTTTTGGTATCGTAGCAACGTGATCGCGATTTTTCGTCTAAATTGCAGTGTAAGTATGTTGCTATTATTCTGCTTAATTTTTGGATGCATTCGTAATATTTTATGGTGTGATGATTCAGTATTTACTTTTTTACTTTTGTTTCATATAGAACACGAGGTTGTATCATCACATTACGTTCTGTGGACTCTTGTATATTTGTTCCTGCAAAGAAATTCAATTTCCGTTGCTCAGTTTACTTAAAGGGTAAGTATATTTCTTATTTCTGTTCATATTTCCTTGTATTTCATAGAGAATCCCATGCTAGCAGCTTTTGACATGTTGGTATTCAACTTTCCGAATCCTGTAATGGAATATGATTCTGGCTTTGATTCATCTTCCTTTTTGCCACGAAGTACTCTTAGTGACATAATAAGTACCATTTATTGTGCCATTTACTACATACCAAATATTGGACGTGTTACAATTGATTCATAATGCCTCGAGTGTGTTCTATTTCCCGTTTTCGACAGAAAATATTCTGTACAGTACATAACACTCTATCGAGGTAAAAAGTGTTTGTTGCTGTTGTATCGACAAAGGTTGTGTTCTCACATAATAAGACATTTGTTTGGAAGTCACACAAAGCAGGTCCTTCAAGCAGTTGGACATTTACACGTATTATTGTGGCAATATCCAATGCAGTAGAAATCTTCTCGCACTTTAATGCTCAACACAATGTAATACAGATTTACAGTTGAATTTGGTATCTACCATGGTATCTAGATGCTGAAATATACTGAAATGGTACAATAAGCAGTGTTTCTACTGCCTGATAGCACTGTTTAACGAAGTATTGTTGAATATAGAATATAGTGCAACTACGCTCATGCAGTTATATACAGAGTGATGTGCATATCCGTAGTAGAAATGAGAATTTGTTTCGTTTTTTCACTATTTTGTAGCAATACCACATCAGATTACAAGCCATGATAACAGTTATCAATACTTCAGTACAGGATAGCTGCATTTAGACATAAGCTAATATGATTTTTGATAGTGAAATTAATTTCACATTGTGTTTTCTTTAACATTAATCAATGTAAACCATACCTGATCTTTTTTCTCGTTCCTAATTTTTCAGACACATGAGGATGGATCATACAGGAAGAGAAGAATCCAGTTTGAGATTGAAATTGAAATACTCGTGCAAGTTTCCCAGATGCAGGAGTAGTTATTATGTAAAAACAAATTCCAAACACAAGAATAAACATTTCCATAAATTTCCAGCTGCATCAAAAAGTGAGACTTTAAAGAAGTGGAAATTGATCTGTAATATAGATGAAGGTGTCAACTGTAGTTATTATTATGTGTGTGAGGATCATTTTTATGAAGCAGATTTTGTGAACTTTACTAGACACAGGCTAAATCCTGGTGTTATACCAAAGCACATGGAATTGGTGTTGTATCACCCTCCCCCCACCCATCTGTGTTACGCTGGTGGTGGTGGTGGTGGTGGTGGTGGTGGCGGCGGTTTCACCACATCGGGTGCAAATATAAGTGTGCATGAGACAGGTCACAATGCAAAATCTACACAACAAAGCAGTCCCCCTTTACAGAGCACAGATGATGGTGAGTACAGCTTTTTATCCTCACCTGTTTATGATGTTGAAAGTAGTCCAGGTGTAATGAGATCTGGCGTTTCTAAACGTGATTTAACTCCAAGAAAACACAAAATGTATAAACTGCATACAATTACAGTTTCCAGAGTGTGTAAATTGAAAAAACAGCTACAGAATGAGAGGAATAAATTGAAAATTCTAAAAGAGTTGTATGATGACAGGAAATTTCAGCTAATTGAAGAAGAGTTGAATGATGTGACTAAAACTTTTATTAATAGTCAGTTAAGAAATGCCAATATGCAGCCCACAGCAGTACGGTGGTCTATACAAGATAAAGAAATTTGCTTTATCTATTTATAAGCATAGTCCCCTGTTGTACAGATATTTGGCCACATACTTCTCCCTTCCATCTGTCAGGCTGCTCAAGGGAGTGCTTTCCCACATACCATTGATGCAGGACTTAATCCAGCTTTATTAAACTTTTTAGCAAGGGAAGTAAGTAATATGCATGAAAATGATAAGTATTGTGCTCTACTTTTTGATGAAATGCCTCTGGATGATGGTATGTACTATGATGCACACAAAACAGCTAATCTATGGGTATCAGGACTTGGGTCATTTAGGACGTTCATCTGTAGCTGCTAGTCAAGCATTGGTTTTTATGCTGAAAGGCATTCACAGAACTTGGAAACAAGTTACAGCATATTACTTTACCGCAACCACTATCCACAACACCCATTTGAAATCACTCATTGTTCACATCATATGTTAACTACAGAATACTGGGTTCAAAGTGGTTTGTACTGTATGTGACCAGAATGCAACAAACCAAAAGGCCCTTAAGCAACTGTGTGAAGCAAATTTGTTGAAACCCAGTATATTTCATTTTGTTGTCAATAATCAACCAATTGTTACCATTTATGATGTACCACATCTGCTCAAAAACACTAGAAATGCTTTGATAGATAATAAAATTCAATTGGAACCTCACAAAGCAGCAAAGTTTGAGTACATCAGTACAGTGTTCTTTTTGGATAAAAAAAAAACGGTTCAAAACTCTACTCAAATTAAAAGTGCAACACACTAACTTTTCTGATTCCCATGTCAAAATGAAGGTAAAAGTTGCTGCTGCACAAATGAGCCATACTGTTGCAGCTGCAATTGAAACATATGTTTCTACTCACACATTACCATCTGAAGCTATACACACAGCTGAGTTTGTGGAAAAGGTAGATAATCTCTTTGATTCACTCAACAGTAATGAGCAATATCCCAGGGATGGAAAACAATTTAGGTGTGCTTTATCAGAAAATTCGCCACATTTAGAAATGTGGTATAGCATATTGAGGGAAATAGGCAGCTGGCAAATAATAGATTTAAAAATGGGAAGAAGCAAGACTAATATGTTTAGCTTCATAAAAGGTTGGCAGATTACATTACAGTTTATTATTTTCTTGTGGAAGACCTTGAAAGTGGTTGGCTTTAAGTACTTAAATTTAAAGGCGTTCAATCAAGATGCTTTAGAAAATTTCTTTTGTTGTATAAGTCAACATGGTATTGCTAATACAAACCCAACTTGTTTTCAGTTTGTATAAGCTCTGAAGACTTGTGTTGTCAATCATATGACTTTGCCTTTCAAAACCATGAGTGTAAGTAACTGTGAAAATGATGATTACACTCCCTTGAGCAGTTTGTGTCACTTTTTGGCAGCTAGTGGTAGGATTGCACATTTAAGTGAATGTGAGATAAATGACACTGATACACCTGAGCAAATTTATTCTTACTCAGATGGTATCATTGAGTCTGCAGAAGATCAACAATCCTTAGCCTATGTAGCTACGTACTAAAAGCCATAGATGTACCAGATGATTGTGAAACATGTAATACAGTCTCTACTCCTCTGTTGTGACTGAAAATCATTTGTTTACCTCATTTAAAGAGAATAGTGAGGAGCATTCTCATTTGAAATATGCAAGTGAAAGAGTCATGATTTTCCTAAGGGCACTCCATGATCAGCTGTATGAGTATCTAAATAGTCATGGTCACACAACAAGACTACATGATAATTTTAAAAAAAACATTTGTTCTGTCTCATACAACAATTTGTAATAAACATGACATTGAAGAGAGACTTCTGAAGACAAGTATTCCATTTATAATATACAAGTATGTGAAAGAAAAGAAATTCACAAACAAGAGGAAATTGTGTATGCAACAACTTAAAAAGAAGTTCAAATCATGTTAAAAGACTTTGTATTTTGTTTATTATGTGTACAATGAGAGTAAGCTCGCTATACATATACAAATGTTGTGTTAAAAGCAGAGAATTACATGTTATTGTATCAAAATCATACCTTTGATTTGTTATGACAAAATCTGGTAATTCAGCAGGAACATAACCTAACACTTTCTAGATGTGATGATTGGATTCTAAAAGAATAATGAATAAAGTGCTGTCAATGGGAATTTGTGTTATTTTTCAGTAGTTAACCAAACAAAGTTTTCAAAGAGGAAGTAAATAAATAAAAATGTTAAAAATAAATGTTGTACCAGCATCCTCTTTCATTATTTAAACATGAGGGGTGTTGCCAAAATAACAGCCAAGTTGGGGAAAAAAGAAAAAAAAATGTTATGTGTTGCAGTTCATTTTCTTTGTATGTCTCATTGGCAAAAACATTTTGGCTACATTCATGGAGTGTCTACCTGCTCTGCTCCCAATTTGTTTTTCAGTTGATGTAAAGTAGTATTTTGTGATTTTCATAAATTTATTTGAACTGTGCAGAAGTTCAATTTCAGATGACTGAATATCTGTAAATAACAATCAACAGAAAAAATAATAAATCGGATTTTGTAGACTTTACAGTACATCCTTGGTTTGTAGCACAGATTTTTTTTGTAAATGACCTCTTGGTTATCCATTAGCTGTGTAGTTATTTATTTGTGTAACCTACTATTCCACTTTCGATCATATGAGTGGACATGATGTGCTTTAGGATATGTGGAAACGTAAAAATCATTTATATATGCATGCAATGTCAGATGGTTTTTTTAGTCTGACATGTGCTAAAGCTCGTTTCTTTCCGCCTGATAATGGCCACATGGCCAAAATCGCAATATTGAGTTTTATAAAAAAATTTCACAGTCAAAAGGTGACGTCGTAATTTACGAAAATTTTCACAATGTAAACTGCAGCTACGAGTAGTTAATGTTTGTTTTTTGATTGAGATTTCTTTTATATATTACTTTGCAAGATCTCAAAAACCTTTATTACTGCACTATGCAGACCACATTCAAAGATTAAATGAAAAATATTATCATCTAATTCGCGTATTTAGAAATAAACATAAGAGATTTTCGCGCCATATTTTTTCGTTTTGAAGTTCACAGCCAGGCCACAAGTAGCGCTGGTGTCGTTCTGTGTTTCAGTATAATAACGTGGTCTTTGCACTTCTACTATTTTGGTGTTCTGTGGTATACACCAACCAGAGATTCGACACATACTCCACAGTCACAGATTACTGTTCACTCTACCGCATAGGGCAGCGATGTTTCTTTTGTCTGTCAGAGGCGACGTATACTTGCTACGTCGCCACAATCTCTTCAGGTAGTTGCCATTTCCATTATTGCTATAAGGAGACTTCATCACACATTACCATGTGTAGGGGTGTGAAATGTACGATACACATGGAACAGAACTATTAGGAGCTATAGACGACAACAATCTAATAATACTGAATAACGGTGCAGCAAAAGTAATTGACTCGCCACTGGGAGGAAGATCAGCTGTCGATATTACACTATGTTCCCACAGTGTTTCGTTTGTCAACCACTGCAAACTAAAAACTGGTTTGCTGGGCTCAGATTACTTTCCGGCTGAAATTAAATTTGGTATTTACAGGTAAAATTCCATAGAGCACCACAATAGATACAAACAAAACATCAAAGAAGTGTTTTGGGCTAAATACACTTCAACCACAAAAAAATAAAATATTTCAGCTGCATGAAAGTCATAGAATTTCAGAAAGATATGATTTGTTCCTGGATACAGTGTCATAAATTCTGCTGCAACATATCCCATTCCACAGAAAACGCAATAACTAAGCACACTGAGCGAGGTGGCGCAGTGGTTATCACACTGGACTCACATTCGGGAGGACGGCGGTTCAATCCCACGTCTGGCCACCCTGATTTAGATTTTCTGAGATTTCCCTAAATCGTTCCAGGCAAATGCTGGGATGGTTCCTTTGAAAGGGCATGGCTGACTTCCTTCCCCATCCCTCCCTAATCCAATGAGACCGATGACCTCGCTGTTTGGTCTTCCCCAAAACAACCCAACCCAACTAAACACCTCCCAATGGTTCGGTAGAATCAGGAACGTTCAAGATCCATAGCTCGAAGGTGTCTAACATTAATGGAGTGTAGAAAATATCAGATGATGGATAGTTACTTGAAATACAAATGCATTAATTTCAAAATTAATGGGGTTAAAGGAAAAATAAAGGCATTTGAACAGCTTCATGTTTTTTTCTTAGTAACACATCCAGTATGACAGATGAATAGAAGAAAGCGACAGCTTTTCACTGTAAGCAGCTAACTTTAGATGTAAAAACAAATGATATCTCATTCTTGGAAACTTTTGTAGATAAAATAACTCCAACAAGAGAGTCGGGTAAACAATATTTACTATATGACAATAAAACAGTAAACAATAATTTTCTCCTCTCTCTTGTCACAGAAGATGAAATGCAGAGAGCAATTAATTTAAATTCCTGAACATATCCTGATGTTGACAACATACGGTATTCAGTGATCAGTCCTCTACCTCAGAAAGCCTTAACTGTCTTATTGCAAATATCCAATCAAATATGGTGCCTGAATGAGCTGATTAAAGGCTGGACAATATTAGATTTGTATTCCTATACTGAAGTGGTTCATGGTATGGATTCCTGTAGTCATGTTCTAGTTCATGAACCATGGGCAACGTATGAGTGGCCAAGTAAGTGGTCCCGACAGTCGGGATACCAGTTACTTTGGAATAAGGCTGGGCATCTCGGACGTATTCTGAGTCGTGGTCACCTTTGTGCTCATACGGCAAAGACTACCAAATACACCGGTTAGTCCCTCAACCGTTAGGGGTCAAATCCAATGGGACTTGGTGCAGGTAAGACTAGCAACCTGCTTCCCTGGTACTTTAAATATGATGCTGGCAACAATCAGAGCAAAGTGCCTCGGGCCTTTGGAGGTGACGGAGTCCCACCTCTAACTGACAAACCAGGGACTCCTAAGATACGACTCGGCAAACAAATGGTAACGAGATGGGGAGCTATTAATATCAATGGGGGCTACTCTGGGAAGAAGGTAGAGCTGGCAGAGGCTGCAAGTAAGATGGGGCTGGACGTTTTAATTGTTAGTAACATTCGGGTAAGGGATGAGAAAGAAGAGGAAGTGGGAGAATACAAGGTCTACCTGTCAGGAGTCAAAGCAGGAATAGCACTATGGGGTGTAGGGCTTTACATCAGGAAAGAAATGGAACCCAGCGTAGTTGCAATAAGGTATGTAAACGAACGACTGATGTGGATAGATTTGACAGTGTCTAGCAAGAAAATTAGGATTGTGTCAGTATATTCGCAGTGTGAAGGGACAGATCAAGATAAGATGGATAGTTTTTATGAGGCACTCAGTGATGTAGTTGTTAGAGTAAAGGACAAGGACAGTGTTCTGCTCATGAGTGATTTTAACGCCAGGATTGGAAATCGAACAGAAGGGTATGAAAAGGTTATGGGTAAATTTGGAGAGAATATGGAGGCCAACAGGAATGGGAAAAAACTCTTGGATCTCTGTGCCAGTATGGGCTTAGTAATCACAAACTCCTTTTTTAAACATAAGAACATTCACCGGTATACTTGGGAAGGCAGGGGAACCAGATCTGTCATTGACTATATAATAACAGATCAGGAATTCAGGAAGGCTCTGAGGGACACACGTGTATTCAGGGGATTCTTTGATGACACTGATCATTATTTAATCCGTAGTGAAATTGGGATTGTGAGGCCAAAAGTGCAGGAGGTCAGGTCCATATGTAGGAGGATAAGAGTGGAGAAACTTCAGGATAAGGAAATCAGGCACAAGTACATAACAGCGATCTCAGAAAGGTACCAGTTAGTTGAATGTAGTCTACTACAGTCATTGGAAAAGGAATGGACAAGGTACAGGGACACAGTACTACAAGTGGCTAAAGAATGTCTTGGAACAGTAGTGTGTAAAAGTAGGATGAAGCAAACAGCTTGGTGGAATGACACAGTCAAGGCAGCCTGTAAAAGGAAAAAGAAGGTATATCAAAAATTTCTACATACTAGAACTCAGGTAGACAGAGAAAGTTATGTTGAAGAAAGAAACAAAGCCAAACAGATAATTGCAGCATCCAAGAAGAAATCGTGGGAAGACTTTGGAAACAGGTTGGAGACTATGGGTCAAGCTGCTGGAAAACCATTCTGGAGTGTAATTAGCAGTCTTCGAAAGGGAGGTAAGAAGGAAATGACAAGCATTTTGGACAGGTCAGGAAAACTGCTGGTGAATCCTGTGGATGCCTTGGGCAGATGGAGGAAATATTTTGAGGAGTTGCTCAATGTAGGTGAAAATACTATCAGTAATGTTTCAGATTTCGAGGTAGAATGGGATAAGAATGATGATGGAAATAGGATCACATTTGAGGAAGTGGAGAAAATGGTCAATAGAGTGCAGTGCAATAAAGCGGCTGGGGTGGATGAAATTAAGTCGGAACTCATCAAATACAGTGGAATGTCAGGTCTTAAATGGCTACACAGGATAATTGAAATGGCCTGGGAGTCGGGACAGGTTCCATCAGACTGGACAAAAGCAGTAATCACACCAATCTTTAAACATGGAAACAGAAAAGATTGTAACAACTACAGAGGTATCTCTTTAATCAGTGTTGTGGGTAAAATCTTCTCAGGTATTGTTAAAAGGAAGGTGCGAGTATTAGTTGAGGACCAATTGGACGAAAATCAGTGTGGGTTTAGGCCTCTTAGAGGTTGTCAGGACCAGATATTTAGCTTACGGCAAATAATGGAGAAGTGTTATGAGTGGAACAGGGAATTGTATCTATGCTTTATAGATCTAGAAAAGGCATATGACCGGGTTCCTAGGAGGAAGTTATTGTCTGTTCTACGAGATTATGGAATAGGAGGCAAACTTTTGCAAGCAATTAAAGGTCTTTACATGGATAGTCAGGCAGCAGTTTGAGTTGACGGTAAACTGAGTTCATGGTTCAGAGTAGTTTCAGGGGTAAGACAAGGCTGCAACCTGTCTCCACTGTTGTTCATATTATTTATGGATCATATGTTGAAAACAATAGACTGGCTGGGTGAGATTAAGATATGTGAACACAAAATAAGCAGTCTTGCATATGCGGATGACTTAGTTGTGATGGCAGATTCGATTGAAAGTTTGCAAAGTAATATTTCAGAGCTAGATCAGAAATGTAAGGACTATGGTATGAAGATTAGCATCTCCAAAACGAAAGTAATGTCAGTGGGAAAGAAATATAAACGGATTGAGTGCCAAATAGGAGGAACAAAGTTAGAACAGGTGGACGTTTTCAAGTACTTGGGATGCATATTCTCACAGGATGGCAACGTAGTGAAAGAACTTGAAGCGAGGTGTAGCAAAGCTAATGCAGTGAGCGCTCAGCTACGATCTACTCTCTTCTGCAAGAAGGAAGTCAGTACCAAGACTAAGTTATCTGTGCACCATTCAATCTTTCGACCAACTTTGTTGTATGGGAGCGAAAGCTGGGTGGATTCAGGTTACCTTATCAACAAGGTTGAGGTTACGGATATGAAAGTAGCTAGGATGATTGCAGGTACTAGTAGTTGGGAACAATGGTAGGAGGGTGTCCACAATGAGGAAATCAAAGAAAAACTGGGAATGAACTCTATAGATGTAGCAGTCAGGGCGAACAGGCTTAGATGGTGGGGTCATGTTACATGCATGGGAGAAGCAAGGTTACCCAAGAGACTCATGGGTTCAGCAGTAGAGGGTAGGAGGAGTCGGGGCAGACCAAGGAGAAGGTACCTGGATTCGGTTAAGAATGATTTTTGAAGTAATAGATTTAACATCAGAAGAGGCACAAATGTTAGCACTGAATAGGGGATCATGGAGGAATTTTATAAGGGGGCTATGCTCTAGACTGAACGCTGAAAGGCATAATCAGTCTTAAATGACGATGATGATGATCCTATACTGAAGCTCAATAAAGATCCTTCAAAATCTTATAGATCTTTCATCTTATGTAGCGAAAATCTTGGAAATAACAATAAAAGAAAGGATAGTGTGATAATTGGATTGAAGACACGCTCTGCCAAAGTATCAGTTTCGTCCCAGGGAAGGTAAAGCAACTATAGATCCTTTAGCCCTGTTGTCTACTAATATATGTAAAGATTTTGAACGAAGAGAAACATTAATTATTGGATTTTTGGATATTCATGACGTATATGGTGAACTGCATACAAATATGTTATTTCAAAAACTGGAATGGCTTGGCGTAACAACAAATTTCATATAAGAATCTATAGGTACATAAGAGTAAGAAGAATATTAGATTCAAAGATAAAATCATAGGTCCAAGATTAGAAAATCGTGGACTGCAACAAGGGGCAATTCTTAGTCCCTTACCCTGTATCGTTTATACACTCGCTCTCGAAACTATTATCCCTCCACCCACGAAAATAGTGCAATGCACAGACGACATTTGTGTGTGATCCTGCAGAAAAAAGATGCATCACGAGGTAGAGGACTATGATAAGGCAATGAAATGCACAAATGGATGACTCTCTCACAATGGATAAGATTCATCAACTGTATAATCAGCAGTAATAATCATCACTAGGCAACACATCAATCATGGAGCAGTGAACATGATCTTAGATTCACAATAGCTTCCCACTAAAATTACATACAAAATTTCTTGGTCTGATGTTTGACTCCTTCTTAACATAGGCTTTTCACATAGACAATGAAACGCAATCCTGAGAAGAAGCTTTACATATAGTTACAGCGTATGTCATGAGTAGAGTTGAGCCAATCCTAGAATATTACTCAACATATATAGAACACTCATAAGAACCAAAATCGACTGTGACTCTTTAATATTGTATATCAGAATACAATGAAGGTCTGTTTAAACAAGTTGGATTAATTGCAGGTCAGTTTAAACAATCTGGATTAATTGCAGTGCAGAGCATTGGGATATCTTCAGGAGCAATAACATCAATTCCAACGAATACTCTCTTAGTAGAAACCTGCAAAACTTCACCTTATCCATGAAGACAGCTACTGGCAGATAAATATTATTTATACAGATTGTTCATTGATGAACATCCAGCAGTCACAAGCATAAATTCATGCTCCATTATGACCAAAGACAATCGTAGAAAAGCAACCACTCCAGCCTTATACCACACTCTCAAATTATGGAATTACATAAAAATGGAAATTATTGTCGTGTAGCTACCTCCAATTTACAAATGTGTGAACTCCACTATAATGTACCACTTACCTACAAGTGTTGTTGTTACTTTGGAGAAGGATCCAGTCAACATTTACCCAAAATGTGCGGGGAGATGCTCAATACGTTGTCAGATTCTTTCTTTATCGGCACTGGTGGATCCTAGTGAACTTTAAATGAGTATGTAGGATGTGCCTTTTACTGCCCACAGTCAGGAGAGTATATAAAATATCAGTTACCTGAAAACACCTCGACTTTTACTGCAGAACCAATTGCTATCACTGAAGCACTAAATTATGTTGTGCACACATATGAAAATAAAATTTTGGAAGTCACTAATTATGTCTGTTTTAAATTCAGTATCAATAAGAAACTGTAGAGCATCCTAAATAACTACTAGGAGATGAGGTACTGGCGGATGTAAAGCAGTGAGGATGGGGCGTGAGTCATGCTTGGGTAGCTCAGATCAGATGGTAGAGCACTTGCCTGCGAAAGGCAAAGGTCCCGAGTTCGAGTCTCGGTCCGGCACACAGTTTTAATCTGCCAGGAAAGTTTCAGCTACTATACATATCATCAGTACAATAGGACAGTGTATTCAATGTAACAGAAAAGGAAAATTCATAGAGATGACTTGGGTGCAAGTACACTGTGGTATCAGAAACAATGAAAAAGCGGATGAACTTGAAAAGTAAGCAGTAACGAGAGGGTTACATTTAAGTATAAAATTATCACATACAGAATTTCATACAGTTGTCAAGTCCACTTACCTTTGGCAAGAAGACTGGAAATCATCAAGTCAGTTAAAGGCCAGTCACTATGCAGCTTTTTGAGACAAGATCCCATCGAAACCTTGGTTCCACAAAACAAACTATGCAAGCTAGCCAATGGCGGCGGCAGTTCTCCATCTTCCAAACGACTAAAAATTTGTAATCACTATACCCTAGAGGTGCAACATTTATCGATAGCGCAAGGAAATGTGACATTAAACAGTGGTCCCTGTGTGCATCCCTGAGATGGGTAACTAGACACAAATTTGATTTAATTATTTCATACCCACAACAAAATAAATGACATCGTAGGGAATGAGAGTAGGTGTCATTGAAAAATTAATAACAAGGACCTACGGTATCACAAAGAGATTTATTAACTAATATCAAGGTCAAGAGAGAACAAACATATAAACAGAAACTTCAACTGTGTAACATTTCATTAACAAGGACTCAGGTTGGTTGGCAATAGACTTGAGGAACCTAACTGGAATTCACGTTAATGAGACTGGCTACTGTGAGTGGAAGGATGCCAATCTAGGCAAGCACACTCTGCTGGATCTTTCCACTGATTGGTCTCTCGCGTCAAGATACAATTAAGCATACGATGGACACTGGGAGTGACTACTGCGAGTACAGGTGGCATGAACAAAGATGATCATGAAAGCAATTGACAGGCTTCTGAATTTGCCGAAGCTGCGCTTCGTTACCGATGTAGCCAGTGAAAGACGAGACGCTATCGTCTGCATGCGGGCGCTGCTGAAGTGTCGTACTGCGGGAGATGACCCCACGTCTGCTGGTGATTTTCTCACTTCTGTGAAAATATAAAGTTTTGCCCAGATGTCCAGAAGTTTTTACAACTAACTGTTCTCTCCGTATAAACGAGAGAGCTCTTGCAACTGTATTCTGTGACCGTCGACAAGCAAGTCACTGCCTCTCCCTTTTGCTCAAAAAACAGCTTCCAAAAAACATCTGCCCCCACCCCTAGTGTTCTCGAATAAACCTATCATGGCCCAGCATTGGTTACCATGCCAATCATGCTTTCTACCAAGGAGGCCCGATCTTCCTCAACCAATCACTGCAGTGCAGTACACATTCTGTTCTCTGAAAAAACAGTGCACAATGCCTGTAGGTCCTGCAGCCAAACCCCCAGCGCATTTCACAAGATGAGGGAAGCTTCCTAGTGAAAACAAGCTCCATCTCGTCCATAAAACGACTTAGTGGGCACCGTTTGGGCGGGGCGCGGCGGCATCTAAGAAACGCCACATCTGGAGAAATTTGTCGTCCCATCTCACAGGGTTGCGTTGTTTTTGTAATAAACGCATTATCCGGACGCCAGCCCGACGCCGCTTTACCTGTACCCGCACACGGGATAAGGAGACCAGGCTCCCAAACCACGTCCACTCGCTAATAAAGCGGTTAGGTTGGCGCCAGGTTGCCCAGCGCCGCCAGTTTCTATAGAAGTGTCATTTCACATTCAGCCACAGCATTCCCACCCTCTTGCTTGGCTGACAGCAGAAAAAGGCCGACCGCCAGAATGTTGCCCATAAACCACTGCCCTGACGCGCCCACGGCATACTGTGGTTACTACAAAGGAAACTTCGAACTCGCTTGCTGCTCGGGGGAAGTTCTAAAACTGCCCCTAATTCAATGGTCACCTCCAGCGTCCAAAAACCTGTCTCTATAGCCTAGTTTAACTCTACTACTGCGACTCAAGTCATACAAGTACTGTGATATCAATCAGTGGTTTACCTTAACCCTAATAGTCCATCAGATTAATTTCAATCAAGAAAAATTTGGATACACCAAAGGCGAATGATATTGTATGATAATCACCAAAACAAAATGAAAGGGGAGGGGTGCCTGATTGCTATTACCATGGCAGTGGCCTGCCCAGAAGGCACTGCTGTCTTTCAACTACAGCAGAAGAAGCTTTTGCAGTTTAATTTTCCAAACCATTAGTACTGCCCAGTCCTTGTGAGACAGCTTGATTCCGAGTGAGGAAATGAATCAGCTGCTGATGTGAACTACCTCCTATTTGCTTGCCTCCATCAAGGATTCACCAAGAAGAACTACTGAAGAACTTGGTACAGATAAATGTGCTTCCCCTGTGTCCAGTAGCACTTTCTGAGGATCAGGAGAAGTTGCCATGTATGACAGAGTGATAAAATACCTAAACAAAAGTAATATATATATATATATATATATATATATATATATATATATATATATATATATATATATATATGATTCACATGTTTACAACAGAAAAAGTATCTATATATATTCATACAAAAAAGAAACATCAAGGAATGAAAAATCATGAGTGCAGTGTTTATAATATGTTAGCAATAATTACTCTGCTACTATTATAAAACTTGAATCTACACATTCATTGTTATTACATGACTTGTTCAACACCTTAATTAGCACTGATATTCTTATTTTTGGTGTAAATGTGTACATTGAATATGATTGTATGGCAAAAATGCCAACAACAAACAACAATAATAATAATAATAAACATTTGTCCTTGGTTCCTTGTCATCATGGTTACTATGTCTCATTTGGTTTCCAATAAAAGAACAATTGTCCAATGAGCTTATTTCAGTTGATGATTGTCTGTTACAAATAATCAAAGACATCAGTAAAAATGTAAGCTCTATTGTAAAAGGAAATTACAGTTACATTATTGCAGTACCTGTGTTGTTGAGAAGTATGATATAATGTTCCTTCAGACATGCACGCATGTCCAAAGGAACAGACACTATGTCGACTACAGCCATCATGAAATACATGAAACGCCTCACAGTTGTGAATACAGACAACCATCAGCTGTATGATGGAATGAAAACAATGAAATTTTGTGCCAGACCAGAACTCGAAACTGGATTTCCCACATTATGCAAACAGTCGCCTTAACCACTTTGGCTATGTTTGCACAACTCATGGCCAGACACAAACTTTCTTATGCCATTTGTGATGGCTCTTATTTTGATTTACCCATAAAGTGTATGCCATTTAGTAAGTATTGGAACACTGTGTGGGGCAAAAATGCAATATAAACAGCCCAAAAAGAGGTGTGCGCAAAAGGAAAGATGAATATTTATCTATCTTATAATGTTTCCTTAAGCCTATATCAAATTTGTCACTGTTCAACTATCTGTCTTTTCTCATCCTTGGTCCTGGATGGATGTGTTGTGTGAGTGAGCTACATACACTCCTGGAAATGGAAAAAAGAACACATTGACACCGGTGTGTCAGACCCACCATACTTGCTCCAGACACTGCGAGAGGGCTGTACAAGCAATGATCACAGGCACGGCACAGCGGACACACCAGGAACCGCGGTGTTGGCCGTCGAATGGCGCTAGCTGCGCAGCATTTGTGCACCGCCGCCGTCAGTGTCAGCCAGTTTGCCGTGGCAGTCTTTAACACTGGTAGCATGCCGTGACAGCGTGGACGTGAACCATATGTGCAGTTGACGGACTTTGAGCGAGGGCGTATAGTGGGCATGAGGGAGGCCGGGTGGACATACCACCGAATTGCTCAACACGTGGGGCGTGAGGTTTCCACAGTACATCGATGTTGTCGCCAGTGGTCGGCGGAAGGTGCACGTGCCCGTCGACCTGGGACCGGACCGCAGCGACGCACGGATGCACGCCAAGACCGTAGGATCCTACGCAGTGCCGTAGGGGACCCCACCGCCACTTCCCAGCAAATTAGGGACACTGTTCCTCCTGGGGTATCGGCGAGGACCATTCGCAACCGTCTCCATGAAGCTGGGCTATGGTCCCGCACACCGTTAGGCCGTCTTCCGCTCACGCCCCAACATCGTGCAGCCCGCCTCCAGTGGTGTCGCGACAGGCGTGAATGGAGGGACGAATGGAGACGTGTCGTCTTCAGCGATGAGAGTCGCTTCTGCCTTGGTGCCAATGATGGTCGTATGCGTGTTTGGCGCCGTGCAGGTGAGCGCCACAATCAGGACTGCATACGACCGAGGCACACAGGGCCAACACCCGGCATCATGGTGTGGGGAGCGATCTCCTACACTGGCCGTACACCACTGGTGATCGTCGAGGGGACACTGAATAGTGCACGGTACATCCAAACCGTCACCGAACCCATCGTTCTACCATTCCTAGACAGGCAAGGGAACTTGCTGTTCCAACAGGACAATGCACGTCCGCATGTATCCCGTGCCACCCAACGTGCTCTAGAAGGTGTAAGTCAACTACCCTGGCCAGCAAGATCTCCGGATCTGTCCCCCATTGAGCATGTTTGGGACTGGATGAAGCGTCGTCTCACGCGGTCTGCACGTCCAGCACGAACGCTGGTCCAACTGAGGCGCCAGGTGGAAATGGCATGGCAAGCCGTTCCACAGGACTACATCCAGCATCTCTACGATCGTCTCCATGGGAGAATAGCAGCCTGCATTGCTGCGAAAGGTGGATATACACTGTACTAGTGCCGACATTGTGCATGCGCTGTTGCCTGTGTCTATGTGCCTGTGGTTCTGTCAGTGTGATCATGTGATGTATCTGACCCCAGGAATGTGTCAATAAAGTTTCCCCTTACTGGGACAATGAATTCACGGTGTTCTTATTTCAATTTCCAGGAGTGTATATTTGTGTAAAAGTTTTGTATAATACGTCTTCTGGAAAGGGAGGCCGTTTCTTTCATTTCTAAAATATTCCTCCTGTGTACTATACCTGGAAGCACAAAAACTTCAGTTTTCTAGAACAGCAGCAACCTCAATTGTGATTGTATTTTATTGAGTTCTTTATCAGGGTGATGGACAAGGTTTCCTTTTCTTCAAGAAACTAGAGGTAAATATCATTATGTAAAAAGGAGAATTCCTATACTAACCAGTTAGACTGTTTCAGTGATAATTGCAGTGAGAGACTGTGGAGGTGCAAACTTAGAAGCGTGAATTGTTTCTGGTGAAAATATTCACCAACCACACACCCCAAAATAATCAACGTTATTCATACCTCCCTTACATCGCCTGTCTCTTAATAACCACTACATGTTGTTCATCCCCCACAAGCCACACTCATATACATTATGTAATTCACGTATAGTTGGGGGGGGAGGGGGGGGGGAGGGAGTACAGAGCGGAACATTTTAATTGAAATTCAGAAAGCCAGTGCCTGGTATCTGAGGATAAATAGAGTTTATGTTGTTAAGAAGTATGATGCAATGTTTCTTTGGAGATGAATTCATGTCTGAAGGAAGATTGCAACGTACTTACTAACAACACAGAGCAATATCGTGTTTATCCACCAATACCAGACAGTGACTTTCAATTAAAATGTCCCCACCTCTCTCCTGTACAGTAATTACATAATTTGCATGAGTGTAGGTTGCGACAGATGAACAACAATATCTGGAAGTTTCGGTCTGGTCGTGTGTCATGCACAGATAGCCAATGCGGTGCCACCCAGGAGTGCAGTGGCCTGCAGTGTGGTGAACAATTCTCCAAAAATATTTTATGAGGGATATCCGCACCACCTAGTATCTCATGGACAACAAAACGTTTCGAACCTACTTTCCCCAACTAAAGACACATGCGAAGAACTTCCTGCATAATTCCTTTTTTTGAATGATGTCAAATATGTGCTTTACTCCTGAACTTTCTTACAGGAACACAATGATCCACAGCAGTACAATTCCAAGTATCTTCAGATCTTTGTTAATTACTTAACAGCATATTCAAGGATACCCCCCGCAACTGAGTAATACCAGACAAGGGAAGTTGATTCCAGTGGACACTACTTTGAAACTCGAAACAGACAATTGAACAAGACCTTATTCTGAGAAGGCATATTCAAGCCCCACTGTGTGACCAGACAGATTTTATTTTCTGGCTTTTTTGGAGTGGTCATCACCCTCACATTGAGTATCCTCAGTTTGGCTGCATTCTTTACTTACTTATAAAAATACAATTCTGTCCCACAAGATTTCATTTTGCGTTGTAAATTGATTATGTGTACTATTTTAGGATCATGTGAGTCCACTAACTTATAAAAAAGAAAAATATTTTAAACATGGCTGCAACAGCAACTGTTGAAATTCTTCATGATAAAGGATGACAGCCAAAAACAGTTGCAAGATAAAAATTTATTAAAATTCTTGACCAAGGTTTCGGTACATACTTCATCAGAAGTAAAAAATCCTGAAGAGGAAGACACTTTCATTAGAAAAGCCTTAGCATCGGAAGTGAGAAACACAAAAGCTTAAGTAATAGTGAAATTACCAGAGTAATACAGGCATAAAATCTTTAGTTACTTACTAAAATTACATCATGCAATGGAGATTAATAAAACAATTGTGGCAAAAGCGTCATCAATAATTAAGACATCTTCTCCATTTGTACAACATGACTATGGGCACAGGGTCAAAGCGAACAATTTAGCACCATTACTTCGCCTATGAACTATCGAGACAAGAGTGTGAAAGCACTAGGGCAGATGGTTTCGCCGAGAGAGGGCGCTTGTATGTGCCAGACACTCGCGCATATTAAAATCCATGAATACATACAAAAGCGCACCAAAAATTATTAAAAGTTGTGTTAATTCAAACTTTCTGTCTTAATAAATAAAACATATCAGACCATTTAAAAACATTTATGTAAAATAGAAAATATAGAAACAATTTACCTGTGTCCTAGTGTCAAACAGATAAAGCTTGCGCTATGGAACATCTAACGAGAGAGGGCACTAGTGTAATCCGAGAGAAACTCGCGTAAAGTGGGCGGTGAAATACATACTAGCGAAAACAACCAAAATGTTATAATAAAACGAAACCATCTGTCGTTGTGAATAAAAACATACTATTCAATTAACCACACATACACATCGAAAATCACAGACAACACACATCAAAAATAGATACGTAAAATCCCAACAAGACAGGAAAAGCGCATTTCACCGGCATCAACAAGCAAGAAAACTAACTTCTAGTCAGCCAGACTATATTACATTAAGGCAAGGAGGGGTTTGAAACTGTCTAAAAAATTTTTTTGTTTCTAAGCTGCACCTGTTCATTAAGAACAAAACCATCTTTTAGAGACAGATGCTTGAAAATCTCTAATTCTTCGAGCAAGTCCAGTTTGTAACCTTTATTAGCTTCATGAAGCAACTCTACGTCGTCCAATTCACGTGGCGTATGCTGTAAGAGCCATAGATGTTCGGCAAACGTGGAATTATGTACGTTTTCCCCATTTTTACCTAACATGTGTTCTTTATACCTGACTTTAATGGGTCTACCTGTCTGTCCAATGTAATAGTTTGGGCAGTCGTTACAAGTAATTTTGTATACACCAGACTTAGTGCCGAGTTCTTCCCATGCTCCAGTGGTATGGATTACTCTTTGTTTCAGGCTATTATTTACGGAAAATGCAACTCTGTAACCGTATTGTTACTGTAAAAGTCTTCTTATCTTATATGAAACGTTCCCCAAAAATGGAATAGAAATAAAGTTATTACCCTCATTCTTTTTTGCCCTGTTATCTCCTAAAGTTGAACATTTTACAGCTGTTTTTTTCTTAACAATTTGGTCAATTAATTTAGGGTCGTATCCATTGTTAGTAGCCATTGACTTTAATAAAGATATTTCTTTTTCTAAACAATTCTGTGCTAAAGGTGTGCTCACAGCACGATGAACTGCAGAATGAAAGAAGGCGATTTTGTGAGTTTGAGGATGACAAGAATTTACTGGAATAATATTATCAGAAAAAGTTTCTTTACGAATAATGTCGAAGCTAATAGTGTTATCCGATAACTTAAGTTTCAAGTCGAGAAAATGGAGTTCTCTCTCATTGTTTTGTGTCTCTTTTGTGAATTTCATTTTCTCGTGAAAACTGTTGAAAACATGAAACAGTTGTTGTAGATCTTGGTCACTCCCTTGAAATATTATGAGTATATCATCAACATAACGAGCATAGAAAGGAATCATATTACCCAACCCAGGATTGACTTTGAAGAAATTTTCTTCTAACGCATTCACAAAGATGTCAGCTAAGATACCAGCTAACGGGCAACCCATGGCTAAGCCGAATGGTTGCTTATACATTTTGCCATTAAACTGAAAGTACTTTAAATGCGAACATTTTTAGGTTAGGCTTTACCGTGACTGTTACTGACATTAAATGAAACAACAAGTTTACTGTTACCAGTCACTTAAGACTCCTTGCCATGTAAATGTTTGCTCTCATATAATCACTCCTTCCTCTCTCTCTCTTTCTCTTTCTCTTTCTCTCTCTCTTTCTTCTAAGAGTGTCATCTATGTATGATTTTACTGCTGTTGCCAATATGATCATTGTAATTCAAGCCTGTAACATTTTACCTAATTGTTATTAGCAAGTATGAAGTTTAAGCCACTTTAACATTTCAACTGATTGCATAAACGAGTACAAATGTTTAGCTGTTTTAACCTTTCAAAATTGAATTTATACACCACCTGAAGTACACACACATATATTTGACACCTCAAAACAAACACCTGCAAATAGTTTAAACGATTATTCTGTAATAATGTTGTTACGATGTATTTTCTTTGCACTTTGCGATTATGTCTTCTCTTCTGCTGTATGAACCTTGCACCCAGCTGATTCCAGACGCCGTATTTGTTTACAAATGTGGCAGTATACATGTAAAGTGTTACGACAGAAAAAGGAACCTGTGACCACTGGAGGAACTCTAGTTTACTTATTAAAGTTTACCATTAGATATCAGTTTAATTTTTTGTCAAAAGTTATCCAAAACCATATTCTGAAATAGTGTCTTGTTTCTCCACTAGGCAGTGCCACAAGTTCCTCCAAAGCCGTAACACAACATACGCGCATATGTAATACTAACTAATGTAAATCCACCCGATGATGGAGGTTTAAACCTTCGAAACGCGTCGTGGAAAAAATAAAACGGTGACTGGTAACAGTAAACTTGTTGTTTCATTTAAACTGAAAGTAATTGTAATCTAGTACAACCTGCAGTAGTGACATAGTAGTGACATAAGTTCCGACAACTGTAGCTCACTTAGAGTTCTATGTTGTCGAATGTCATCTTCAATAATCTTAAGAGTGGTATCCACTGGAACATTAGTGTATAAACTTACGACGTCAAAAGAAACCAAACGAGAGGAAGAAGAGATCTCTATCGATTTTAGCTTGTTCATTACCTCAGCCCTATTTTTAACAGAATAATTGTTTCCAAAAGCAAAGGCTTCTTTAATTTTAGTGTGTAAGAATCTCGCAAACTTATGATGTGGACTCTCTATTCCGTTAACGATGGGACGAACTGGGTGTTGACTTTTGTGTACCTTAAACTGACTTCTAAGCATAGGTGCTCTAGGGTTCATATTAATTAAAGTTTTCTTTTGAAACTCTTTCATAAGATGTTTAGTTT
Organism: Schistocerca americana; assembly: GCF_021461395.2. Taxonomy (NCBI): domain Eukaryota; kingdom Metazoa; phylum Arthropoda; class Insecta; order Orthoptera; family Acrididae; genus Schistocerca; species Schistocerca americana. The sequence goes on along the minus strand of NC_060121.1, from coordinate 738,203,994 downwards.
TTCTTAACATATCCCCAATTTGCTTTTGTAATGTAGGGGTGGGATCCTGCTCGATTTCAAATATCCCATTTTCCTCGGAAAATGCCGAAGTTTTAGCAATACATTCACTTTTATAGGCTACAACAAGCGAATTTCCTTTATCAGATTTAGTGATAAGAGCCTCATTATTTTTTAATTTACGGTTAATACTAGTAATAATGCTACCCCCTCTCTGTTTTAAGTCATTGTTTTTTACCGAATTGACCTCTCTTTCTAAAATTGCGCTACATTCATGAGCAATCCTACTTTGTTGGGATTTTTCTATTCTTACGGAGTCAAGACCAACTTTAAGGTCAACAATAAAATTATCTACCACTTTAGGATCGTTAAGACTAGGCATGAAATTGTATTTGAAACCACTCGCTAGCATGGCGCTTTCTTGAGGAGTAAAGCTTATGGAAGTTTTATTTAGTACTCCGTCAAAAAATTTGTTTTCGCAATTGACAGTTCTTTGTGCATGAACAACATTAGCTTTAGGGATAACATTATCTAGCTTCTGAAGTTTAAAATCGTGCCTACGCTGAATTTCAACCCTACGATTGTGTAACCACTCATTAACACCATGCCAAATACTGTCTACGTGAAAGTTAAAATAATCTTTAAAAGTTCTAGTAATAAAGAGATACAAAGAGTAAGCTTCTTCATTTAATTTATCTTTCTTCTTATAAAGGTCACTGATTCTGTCACTCATAATTTGTTTCGCCAGTTTTGCTTTAGTAGACGGAACCTTGTTACACTGTTTCACATTGATAAAAGCCTTCACGTAATTCGGTGTCAAATGGCGTCTCTCACACTGTTTAGTGAAGTCAATAGCCATACCTGTTTTCAGGATTTAAAATGAGATGACCATGTATTTCGAAACAGCCTTTGAAACCTGGGCAGGTGCATATTTCAAGATTTTAAACAAGGCTGCAACAGCAACTGTTGAAATTCTTCACGATAAAGGATGACAGCCAAAAACAGTTGCAGGATAAAAATTTATTAAAATTCTTGACCAAGGTTTCGGTACATACTTCATCAGAAGTAAAAAATCCTGAACAGGAAGACACTTTCATTAGAAAAGCCTTAGCATCGGAAGTGAGAAACACAAAAGCTTAAGTAATAGTGAAATTACCAGAGTAATACAGGCATTAAATCTTTAGTTACTTACTAAAATTACATCATGCAATGGAGATTAATAAAACAATTGTGCCAAAGGCGTCGTCAATAATTGAGACATCTTCTCCATTTGTACAACAGACAGTAGATATCATCCCGAACGTAATACGTCCAGAAGAAATAACAGAACAGTACAAATAGTTGAAATGCCACAGCATCCTCCCGCAAATAATAGCACGTCAGATAGAATTTGACTAGATACAGTATAGGTTGCATCTTCCAGCAACGCAAGCAATACTTTTGACACGGAGAGTTTTATGCACGAAAATGTTATTACTTTTGACGACATCTGAGACACTCTTTTGCAGGAAAAACCAGTTATTCAAAAAACCATTTCACACCCTGTCATTGAAGTAAAGATTGGATCATCCAAATTTTCAGCAGTAATCGATTCTGGATCACCTATGTCAGTTATAAATGAGGAAACTTTCAACGAATGTAACAAAGAGGATACCTATCCTACGTTACCATTAGGCAAAACTAAAGTAAAAGGAGCAGTATCTGGTAAAGGAGTAGATGTAAAATTACAGACGCATTTATTATTTTGTATTGCAGGTCATACATTTCACTCAAATTTTTGGATTGTTCCCTTGACAACAGACGTTATTTTAGGTACGAATTTTCTGGTACAACACGACGCAATTATTGACTTTCAAAATTCCTATTTAATGTTAAAGGATGAAAATGTACAACTGGCTTTAGAATTTCAGCACTCTTTATCTGCAGAAGAACAAACAATTAATCGTACAGAGATCATTTCCGCATCACGTAACATAGACTGTCATTCGACATTGTTCACAGACACGTACGTACACAACTATAATACTCCAGACGAAGCCGACTATGACGTTATACAGATGATTTCTGATAAAGTTAAACAGAGCAGTGCAAATACAGACGACGAACGCACGCAACTACGCAAAATTCTTTTACAGCAAGCTCCAGTTTTTGACAACGTCCCTGGTACTATGTCCGGTTTTATGTATGAATTTCAAGTTAAACAGCACGACACATTTAAAGCCAAACATTATCCCATTCCGTATATTCACAGAGAACAAGTTAAGAAAGAATTGCAAGCTATGCTTGACCAAGGAATTATTGAACCGGCAGTTAGTCCGTACATAAACCCACTCCATATTGTTAAGAAAAAGGATGGTTCACTTCGTCTCGTACTTGATTCGCGCCACATCAATGACATTATTATTAATGAAACAGATCGCCCTCAAACACTAGAAGAACTTCTACAGAAATTTCATGGTACTGCTATTTATTCCACATTAGATTTGAAATCTGGATTTTGGCAAATTCAGCTCCATCCAGACTGCAGAAAGTACACGGCTTTTCTCTGTTTTGGTGACTGTTATCAATTTTGTAAATTACCGTTCGGTTTAACTATTTCTTCAGCAGCATTTATTCGCGGTTTGAACACTATACTTCCGACAGAATTAAAAGACAGAATCACAACGCATGTAGACGACACTCTTATTGCAGAAGCTAACTGGTCTGAACACAATCTGATTCTTGAACAACTGTTACGAACTTTTAGTGCAGAAGGACTCACAGTTAATCTCAGTAAATCGCACTTTGGCAAAACTTCTATAAAATTTCTTGGACATGTAATTTCAGCAGAAGGCATTGCGCCTGACCCGGAAAAACTTCAAGCTTCACGTGACATTACTGTTCCTACGACGAAGAAACAACTACACAGCTTTCTGGGATTAATTAACTTTTTCCGGAAATTTATTCATTACTCTGTTTTAGACACCCCTAGATTATGTCAATTGACGGGTAAAAACACTATTTGGTCCTGGGATAGCCAAGCACATTCTGAATTTGTCAATCTGAAACAAGCTTTGTTGAATGTACCACTTTTATCACATCCATATCTTACTAGAAATTTATCCATTGCCACCGACAGTTCTAACACTGCTTTTGGCGTACACATTTTTCAGGAAATTGAAGAAGATGGTTGTACAGTAATTAAAAACATCGCATTTGCGAGTCGCATTCTGTCACCTGCTGAACGCAATTATTCTGTCACAGAACTTGAAACATTATGTGTTGCATGGGCATTTACGAGATTTAGGCATTTTCTTTATGGAAGACACACTACCGTTTACACAGACCATGGAGCTAGACAGTTTTTACTTTCCGCAAAATTTACACACGACAGGTTAAGCAGATGGAAACTTTATTTACAGGAATTTAATTTTACAATTGTTCAAATTCCCGGTACACAAAATATTGTAGCAGACGCACTATCCCTTTCTCTCAGCAACAATCAGCAAGACATCGCAACCAACTTCTGCCAAGCAAATTTTAGCGTTATGTACATTCAACAAGTTGCATTTGAAAATTTCATTTCGTCGTCATTACAAGACATAGCACAAGAGCAGAGTAAAGACAATGTATGGAAAGAAATTAAACACCTTTGCCAAATAGGAATAATGTTACCATTAGAAACCATTACACTGTACGCAATAATATTTTGTTTCGCCACTCTCACCCTGACAGCAACAATTGGTTATTATGTATTCCTGACGAGCTTTTTAACAAATTAATTTGGTATACGCATTTAAGTTACGCACATTATGGAGCCAAAAAATGTTTTCTTATACTGAGATAGAACTGTTAGTTTGCCAATATGGAGAAACGTATTCGACGAGTTTTAGCGTCATGTAAAATCTGCCAGAAAGATATGTCAGATTCGACTTCACATATTCCTCCATTGCATCCCATTGTACCTGTTAAATTGAGACACATGGCCGCTGTAGACGTTTTGATCCGATTCCCAGAACTAATAGAGGTTTTTGCTACATCTTTGTCGCTGTTGAACTCACTTCAAAATTTGTTACCTTCACTCCGTTACGCAAAGCTACTGCTAAATCTGTTTCGAATGCATTTGTAAATCATTTTTTTATTCCATGTATGGCATGTATTGAAAGTAATTTCCGACAATGGACCAAAGTTTCAATCTGCTATATGGACACGTATGTTGCGAACAAGAAACATTTCTCCGATCTATATATCCAAGTATCACGCTTCTTCGAACCCTTGTGAACGACTAATGAAAGAAATTGATAATCTATGTAGAATATACTGTCATAAAAAACATATTGATTGGGACATACACATACTCTCATTCCAGGATGTAATTAACTCGATACCAAATGAATCTACTATGCTATCTCCGACTGTTATAATGAAAAATGTTGAACCACCTAACAAAATTAAAGAATTAGTATCCTTTCCTACATCTCGTCGACTACGACATCATCATCTTGGACAGTTTCCACTGTTGAACCACCTAACAAAATTAAAGAATTAGTATCCTTTCCTACATCTCGTCGACTACGACATCATCATCTTGGACAGTTTCCACTGTCCAAGATGATGATGTCGTAGTCGACGAGATGTAGGAGAGGATACTAATTCTTTAATTTTGTTAGGTGGTTCAACATTTCGACTACGACACCATGAAATAATTGACATTGCGCTGAACAACATCAAACGTGCCGCAGAGCGCCGGAGAAGATAGCAAAAACAGGTTTGTACACGCCGTGACTTTCACATTGGACAGAAGATATTAGTACGTACACACTATTTATCCAACAGAGGAAAGAATATATGCAGTAAATTTGAGCTTCTATACGCAGGTCCATATCGAATTCGCAGCATCCCCCACCCCAATGTAGTACACGTCAAAACTCTGAGAACCAGAAAAAGTAAAGGCAATCACCATGTCTCCAATATTAAACCCTTTATTGAACGAACATACTTTATGATTTATCACACTGTAATGCCATTTTCTAATTTTTATATGAACAAGGATGCAATTATATTTACGTGACTACTTACTGATGATTATCATATTTTTTCTTGGCAAGTGCCCGGCAAGGTAAGGTTAGCAGGTCGCTTTTCTTGTCGTTACACATCAGAATGTGCACATTTTTTCAGATAAACTTACATATTTTATGACCACTATGCAATTCTATCTAGTGACATATTAATTTTATCAAATTCTTTCTCCATTAAAGTCTTCAACTCTCGCCTCTATCAACTACACAACATACAAGCTGAACACAAAGAAAGTAATTTCTTGTCATTATATATCAGACCGTGCACATTTTCCGTTTTTCGTGTATGTATGATTGTTTTCCTGTTTTGTTTGTACGCACTACGAAATCTTTCAGATATAACAAACACCAGTTGACTTTGACTTTTTGCCTTATGATATCTCAACATCGTGACTATTTTACATTTTTTTGCTACTACATTATGATACTCTGTGTACATTTTTGCGGCTGAACACTGTCTATGTTTTTGACATAATACGTTTTCTGTCATGCTATGCTGTATGCTTAATTATATCACTAGATATAATATATGATTTAAATGCAAGATATTAATCCTTATTCATCATTTTCAGAAAGCAATAACATGTAAAACAAAAAAATTAAACAAACCACAGTGGATTACTATGAAATGGGAATTTCACCTTCGGAATGAACGAAAGAAGATGCAATACCTCGTCATGAAGAGTAAATGGATCAGAATTAACAAACATTAACAAGAATATACTATACACATCGTATGCTGGCAGTCTTAACTAATTATTTTTCTTTCAGAATACGAGGCGATTGATGCAGGCTGTCAGACAGAACTACACATCTTAGTTTTAGTGATGAAATATGCTAGAAATAAGAAACTCTATACTATGAATAGTTGTATGAAGTAAATGGTAATATGAATAATGAAGTGTCCTTTTTGCAGATGATAATAAATGGTGATGAACAGTTATATGAAGAATATGCTAATATGAATAATGAAGTTTTTCTTTGCAGGTGATGACAGTAATGAAGTTATGGTGGTATGAATAATGAAGTTTTTCTTTGCAGATGAGGATAATGATGAAGTTTATATATTTACTGTTAGTTAAGAAATGTTATGTAGTTATTTAAGCATTTGTTGCAGTTTGCTTTGACAGTATGTCTTATGTCGCATGGTATAATGACTGAATGTTTTGGAAGGACAGCTAGAGTACATACATATTGATTACACGTTTCATTACCTGTTAATTCGAAGTTCACTACTTTTCAGCATAATATGCGTTTCTTCTTTCAGCTCAATAATCCATTTTGTATTTTTTCTAGGAGAAGCTATTCATGAAATTAATGTGCCATAAGCAGTTAGTCATTAAACCTGTTCTAGTACTTGCATTTTTTTTACCCATTTCTGTGTGTCCTTCATGAATGTGATCACATATACTCCACTTGTTTCATAACCTTGCTACAGCTGACTCATGACGAATGACGTTACTAATCCTTATTTTGTCCATTATAATTATCCGGGCTGTTATGCTGTGGTCGGTTGATGAATTCTGAGGTGATTCCCAACGTTTCGTCTCCGACTGCGGGAGATATCTTCAAGGGGGTCCGTAGCTTGATGGAAGGTCCAACACACACACTGGCTCGCTACTGACTGCCGCTAAATTCCGTGTCCCCGCGCACCCGCGCCGCGGCGTGACGGCGGCGGCGGCGCGCGGCGGCGGCGGCGGCGGCGGCGGCCACTGTTTCTTATATTTTAAATTTGTCTTATCTCACTTACATGCTATTATATGCGAATACCAGTAGCTTGATGCTACACTCATTAGCTCCTGTTCTGAATGATGACTTCTGATGGTTTGTAACTGGCCAATGAGTGCCAATGATTACTATAACGCCGGCCGGTGTGGCCATGCGGTCTAGGCGCTTCAGTCTGGAACTGCGTGACCACTCTGGTTCAAATCCTGCCTCAGGCATGGATGTGTGTGATGGCCTTAGGTTAGTTAGGTTTGATTAGTTCTGAGTTCTAGGCGACTGATGACCTCAGAAGTTAAGTCGCATAGTGCTCAGAGCCATTTGAACCATTTTTGATTAGTATGACTAGATGAATTATGTTAATGCTATGCCATTAATTAACTCTTATTTTGAATGATGACTTCTGAACAATGCACAAAAATGTTTAGTAACTGGCCAATGAGTGCCAATGTTCACTGTAATCAGATGACTTATGAATAATACTCTGTAATACTTCATACATAGTACAGAAATGTTTAGTAACTAGGCAATGAGTGCCAACAATTACTCAAATCGGTTGCTAGACTAGTGTAATTCTCAATGATGACTAGCATAAGACTTAATGTCCATCACCTTCTGACCTAATTACCAGAAATTACTGCAATATCCGTTTGTCCTGTCCATCCTCATGATCATGGAGCACTATACTTGGTTTTTGCACTAATTCTACGTTGGTGAAAGAGTATGGATTCTGCAAGGGTGTGGTGTTGACACATCATGCTGTCCACCACCTTGAACAATGGAAATGTTATAATGGTCCCACTGTTGGTGTACCTAATGTACTACCAAAATGATAACATTGAATATTAATACGACATTTCAGTGTCTTGGCTACACTGATTAATACTTCAGGGAAGAGAACTTCAGATTGTCTCACTTGGTGTTGTGCTTCTGTAGAAAGATATGGACTTTCAGAGCAGCTATGTGCAACCTACTGTGCTACAACCATGATGCAATCCTTCCCTTTCCTATCCTAGTTCTTGTATAATGGTAAAAATATATACAGTGTGTGTGCACTTTATGTCATTTGTTAATATGTTTTGTACTTATTCCGTATACTAGTTCTTGTAAAATGGTAGAAATATATACAGTGTGTGTGCACTTTATGTCATTTATTAATGTGTTTTGTACTCATTGTGTATACATTTTGTGATTTTTTGATATGTTCTGTACTCAGTGCATGTGCACTCTATTTCATTTCATGTTCTGCACTTATATATATATATGTATATACTCTGTGACTGTAAACTTAGTTAATTAAGAAAACTTTGTTGCTCATGGCAAGTCCAATTGACACCATCGCTGACAAATTTTTGCCCCCCCCCCCCCCCAGTCAAGGGTTATGTAAGGGGTCTGAGCAGATGTAATTTCTATGTATTGCTCATGCGCTGCCTGCAATATGCAAGGTATAAGAGAATCGCTGACCAGAGAGCAGTGTTGACTGAGTAGGAACTGCGTAGCTGTAGCAGTAACTTGTTGCTAGTCTGTGCTAGTCTGCAGTCTGTGCTAGTCTGGAGTCTGCTCTGGTCTGGAATAGTGTATCGTTTTGGCTGGGCCGATCGCGGCGCAGCAATGCTGGAGCCTAAGTACTATTGTATAAGGTAAAAAGCAGCCTTGCGCATATCTAGTAATGTTATCTGAACTCCCATGTAAATGTTTTAAAAATTTCCTAATAATAATCTTTGTCATATAAAGTAATTTTTGATAAGCATTCATTTCAATTTAAAGAATTTACTAATTTCTCCAATCCATGATCATTCCGATTGTTGCAAAAGAAAAATCAGTTGCTTCCTTTCATAAATGACAGATCTATTGCCCAGCATTGCACAGAGCTGTGCCCGAAAAATTTATTGTAAGAGCAGATATATTCGGCAATTTTATTGAGGTAAGAATTTTTGCTCTTTTTTATTCAGAATGATCTTACAGGGCCGTGACGCAGCACTGCTGTCGTCCGAAATTTACCAGGGTACTGAACTTATTTTTTATTATGAGGTTTAGAAATTTTTCAGTTTCGAGCTTACATTAAATGAGAAAAGAATTTTGTGGATACATTAAATGGGAAACAAATTTTGTGTGGAGGTTAAATGTGAATGAATTTCTGTAGGGAGGTTATAAATGGGAACCAATTTTGTTCTGAGGTTACACTAAAATTAGAATCATATTCATTATTATTATTTATTAAAATTTTGTGGGGAGGTTACAATGTAACTTTAACCTATCCATTTCCCTGTTTAAATTTTCTAACCTACCTGCCTGATTAAGGGATCTGACATTCCACGCTCCGATCTGTAGAACGCCAGTTTTGTTTCTCCTGATAAAAACGTCTACTCTAGTAGTCCCCATCTGGAGATCTGAATGGTGAGCTATTTTACCTCCAAAATATTTTACCCAAGAGGATGCTATCATCATTTGACCATACAGTAGATCTGCACACTCTCAGGAAAAACTGTGGCTGTAGTTTCCCTGCTTTTAGCTGTTCGCAGTACCAGTACAGCAAGGCCATTTTGGTTGATGTTCCAAGGTCAAATCAGCCAATCATCCAGACTGTCGCCCCTGCAACTACTGAAAAGATTGCTTCCCCTCTTCAGGGGGGCTACATACGAAAAAAACTGGATACAGTACACAGGCTCTATGTATTTCGTTATAAACATTATTTAATGTGTTTGTATGTATATATTTTTGCTAGCAATAAAGGTCAATGTTTTGAAATGTTGTTTCTGTTCTCATCAACTTACCATACAAAACTGATCAAGATCATGTGTTATGAATTTTTTCTTTAGCCTTAATAAACTTCATAATTTTAACCACTTAATACCGTTACTATACTCCAACTTCCTGTATCACGAGTGGTATCTGATAACCTCTCTTTCACCGTTCAGTACTGGGCTAAAAGAATTAACATCATATTGACGTTCATGTAGTGTGAACCACAGGAGTGAAAGTTATATGGAAAGACTCACAGTAGCCGAGAAGTTCATCTACAGATCACTACAGGCGCTGTAAGAGTCATGGAGCCATCTAATTGGCTGACTGGAGCCCATACAAGTGTTCAGTGAGAGCTATCCAGTTTGATCCAATGGCAGCTGACTCAATTGTGTCATTCTGCACTGGAATCTGTAGTTTTGTTCGTTTTTATAGCCTTTCTCATTTCGTATCAACACAATGCAAATTATATTTTGTTACATCTTTGTTATAATAGGATAGCACACTTAAAATTTCAAAAGCTGTACTGTGAAACAGGTGAGAATTCCTGCTCAAAAAAAATCCACAGTCGATATTAAGGAAAGATATCTGATTTATAGCATTTTACTTATGTATAAATGAAATGTATTATCTTCTATCCCGAATTAAGCTGTGTGGTTTGCTTTCGTTTATTTAAATAAGACTGAAGTGTTAACAGTTGTTCTAGTGAACATAAATATCCCACAGAAGGAATTAATGTTGAAATACTCATGTAAATTCCCAGGCTGTTCATATGTATATTATGTAGGTTCAATGGAGAAGGTTAACAACAGTTATTTCTACAGGTTTCCCAAACAACCTGAAGAGTTGCTTCTGAAATGGAAAAGTGTTTGTGTGATGCCACATGATGTGGACCATGCTAGTGTTTTGTTTGTGAGGATCATTTTTCTGAAGAAGATTTCATGAATGAAACTAGGCAGAGGTTAACCAGTGGTCTGTTTCCAAAACATTTGGCAAGTGTTTGTTATGTAGCTGCTAACATCAGAAGTGGATTGGATGAAATTTGTGTCAGTGAATTAACCAGCACTAACTGTGCTGTGGCAAGTGTTCATTATACAGTTGCTAATATGAGAAGAGAAAATGGTATTAGTGAATTACCAGGTGCTAGTTGTGCTGAACATCGTAATTATTTGAGTGATATACTTCATTATATTTTTGTTCCCTCTCAAAACGAATCTGCAGATGCTTAACTCAAACATCTTTCAATGAGGAAAGTGAAGTTTTGGGTATTAAAGTTTCAAAAGCAGGCTAAGTCCCAGAAAATCGAAACTGTATAAGATTCATGGAAATACTTTAACAAAGCTATCAAAACTTAAAGTAAAGCGACATCTTGGGGAAAATAGACTAAAAGCTCTCAACGATTTGTATGATAACAGTACTTTCTCTTTCATAGAAAATAATTTAAATTCTATTGACAGAGATTTCATAAACAGTCAGTTAAGGAACTCCCATCGATCAGCATATGCTAAGCGATGGACGTCTGAGGACAAGGTACTTGCTCTGTCATTATATAAGCGAAGCCCTCGCATTTACATGTATTTGCAGTTAACTTTTCCCTACCTTCCGTGAGGCATCTGAGAGCTCTGTTGTCTGGTGTACCTTTTGAACTAGGACTGAATCCTGAAGTGATGTATGTAACAAAAGCATAAGTTGAGGCAATGTGCAACAATGATAAATATTGTCCTTTTTCGTTTGATGAAATTTCTTTGGAAAGAGGTAAGCAACAGTTCAGAAGATTTTGAGATTTACGACATTGAGGAAGGTCAGACATCTACACAGATCATGCACTGGTATTCATGGTCAGAGGCATAGATAAAAGTTGGATGCTAGTTGTTGCCTATTACTTCACTCAGAACTCGGTTTCAAATACTACTTTATAAGTTCTCATTACCTGTGTTATTAGGCAACTGCAAGAAATAGTAGTGGAGATAGTTTGTACAGTTTGTGACCAGAGTGCAACAGGTTCATTTTTAGCATGAACAGCGTGAAAGTTCATGTTTCTCCGCAGAAAAGAGTTAATTTTGACGTTCAAAAGAAGGCTTGTACTAAATGTAAAGACGAAATCACGAAGTCAACGGAACGTGTGTCCAGCTTACAATTTATAATCAGTGCTCTAAAAGTGGATATCTCAAATTTTCAGCTTGGAAAAGTGAGCCAAATACTCGACAAGTTCCACAAAACATCGCGCCTTCTAGCGAAAAGTGGACTAAAGTCACTTACAAAAACATGCTTTCAACTGTAAATTGTTATATCTCAAAAAGGTGCGTCGAACCACATGGGAAGAAAAAGGACATCAGAAACAAAGGACGACAGAGTCGCTCTCAACCACAGGAAAAAAACAATTCAACGTGAGTGTAGTCGCCGACAGTGAATCAAAGGCAAGTGTTCCTCGAGATGGATTATCGACTAACATGGACAAAAAACATGAAAAATAAACCTATTTGCAGATAGCCAAGGACGGAACACAGGCAGCCGAATTTCAGTCTAGAAGCAATGACCAAATAACTAGCACAGTGAAAGCAGACACAAGATCTCAGACAATGACTTCCATGAACCATGACTTGAAAACAGCAACCACAAAAAACGACGTTTTCGTATTCTTAGCGGGAACAAATGATGAAATAAAAAACGAAACGAAAGACCTGGTGATATCACTCGAAAGAAGGCTACATGAGCTGAGAAGCTCAAACGTGATTGTCTTCTCTGTTCCACATCGACATGACATGCCAGTCTGGTCTTGTGTAAATAAAGAGGTTCGAAGCGCAAATAAACAGATTCTAAATATATGCACGAGATTAAAAAATGTTACATTTGTGGACACAAGCTGCGCAGGAAGAAAATATCACACATCCATGGCTTACATCTCAACAGACTAGGGAAGGACTTAGTTATAACACAGATCCAAGAAGGCCATCCCTCTCGAGGACAAAAATATCGAATACTTGGGAGAATCAACCGCGAAATGCCAGGTCAGTGAAACAATACATATGTAGGACAAGAATTATGTTTTTTTGGGACAATAAAACCTTCCAGCAGTGCAAACACCAGATGCAAGTTATGTGTTTCAAATGTGCCTCAAACAGACTTCAGTCCACAGAAGAATAATTTATCACTTTTGCATTATAATGTACAATCTACTAGGAAACAAAACAGATGCCTTTGAATCATGTATCACATAATTATCACCACATGTAGTAATAGCTACAGAATACTGGAAAACAGTGGACAACATTCAATTAGAAGGCCACAACCTAGCTACGTTCTACTGTGTAGCACATAACAAAGGTGGTGGTCTTGCCATCTACTCAAGAAAATGTAAGTTCATAACCACCACAGAAAAAATGCTATGGGGGAATAATTTCCGTGTTGACAAACATTTCGAAATTTCGATTCTTAAACTCACATTTTCTACTGTTCCTTGCTATGTCATAGATGTATATAGATACCCCTATAGAAATTTTGATACTTTTCTGAAATCACTTGATGAAGTTTTAAGTAAATTAATGTCAGGTTGTAGAAGCATGAATCTTGTCATACTGGGAGATCTGAGCATCAACACTTCCCAATTTTACATGATGGCCAGGAAAGCAAACATTTTACAGATTGTACCCTGTCTTATGGGGCTGAAGATCTTATTGGACTAGCACCCACCAGAATAGCTAACACACATAGTAGTTCAATTCATCTACATCTACATCCATACTCCACAAGCCACATGACGGTATGTGGCGGAGGGTACCTTGAGTACCTCTATCGGCTCTCCCATCTATTCCAGTCTCGTATTGTTCGTGGAAAGAAAGATTGTCTGTATGCCTCTGTGTGGGCTCTAATCTCGCCTCATGGTCTCTTCGCGAGATATACGTATGAGGGAGCAATATACTGCTTGACACCTCAGTGAAGGTATGTTCTCGAAACTTCAACAAAAGCCTGTACTGAGCTACTGAGCGTCTCTCTTGCAGAGTCTTCCACTGCCAGCCAGGGTGGCTGAGCGGTTCTCAGAGCTACAGTCTGGAACCGCGCGACCGCTACACTCGCAGGTTCAAATCCTGCCTCGGGCATGGATGTGTGTGTTGTCCTTAGGATAGTTAGGTTTAAGTAGTTCTAAGTTATAGGGGACTGATGACCTCAGAAGTTAAGTCCCGTAGTGCTCAGAGCCATTTGAACCATTTTGAAGTCTTCCACTGGAGTTAATCTATCATCTCCATAACGGCTTCGTAATTACTAAATGATCCTGTAACGAAGCACACTGCTCTCCATTGGGTCTTCCCTATCTCTTCTATCAACCCTATCCAGTACGGATCCCACATCGGTGAGCAGTATTCAAGCAGTGGGTGAACAAGTGTACTGTAACCGAATTCCTTTGTTTTCGGACTGAATTTCCATAGGATTCTTCCAATGAATCTCAGTTGGCATCTGCTTTACCGACGATTAATTTTATATGGTCATTCCATTTTAAATCACTCCTAATGCCTACTCCCAGATAATTTATGGAATTGACTGCTTCCAGTTGCTGACCTGCTATATTGTAGCTAAATGACAAAGGATCTCTCTTTCTATGTATTCACAGCACATTTCACTTATCTATATTGAGATTCAATTGCCATTCCCTGCACCATGTGTTAATTCGTTGCAGATCCTCCTGCATTTCAGTACAATTTTCCATTGTTACAACCTCTCAATATACTACAGCATCATCCACAAAAAGCCTCAGTGAACTTCCGATATTATCCACAAGGTCATTTATATATATTGTGAATAGCAACGGTCCTACAACACTCCCCTGTGGCACACCTGAAATCATTCTTACTTCGGAAGATAACATGCTGCATTCTGTTATCCAAGAACTCTTCAATCCAATCACACAACTGGTCTAACAGTCCATATGCTCTTACTTTGTTCATTAAACGACTCTGGAGAACTGTATCGAACGCCTTGCGGAAGTCAAGAAAAACGGGATCTACCTGGGAACTCATGTCTATGGCCCTCTGAGTCTTGTGGACGAATAGCACGAGCTGGGTTTCACACGATCTTCTTTTTCGAAACCAATGCTGATTCCTACAGAGTAGATTTCTAGTCTCCAGAAAAGTCATTATGCTCGAATATAATACGTGTTCCGAAATTCTACAACTGATCGACGTTAGAGATATAGGTCTATAGTTCTGCACATCTGTTTGACGTCCTTTCTTGAAAACGAGGATGACCTGTGCCCTTTTCCAATCTTTTGGAACGCTATGCTCTTCTAGAGACCTACGGTACACCGCTGCAAGAAGGGGGGCAAGTTCCTTCGCGTACTCTGTGTAAAATCGAAGTGGTATCCCATCAGGTTCAGCGGCCTTTCTTCTTTTGAGCGATTTTAATTGTTTCTCTATCCCTCTGTCGTCTATTTCGATATCTACCATTTTGTCATCTGTGCGACAATCTAGAGAAGGAACTACAGTGCAGTCTTCCTCTGTAAAACAGCTTTGGAAAAAGACATTTAGTATTTTGGCCTCTAGTCTGTCATCCTCTGTTTCAGTACCATTTTGGTCACAGAGTGTCTGGACATTTTGTTTTGATCCACCTACCGCTTTGAAATAAGACCAAAATTTCTTAGGATTTTCTGCCAAGTCAGTACATAGAACTTTACTTTCAAATTGAACGCCTCTTGCATAGCCCTCCTCACACTACATTTCGCTTCGTGTAATTTTTGTTTGTCTGCAAGGCTTTGGCTATGTTTATGTTTGCTGTGAAGTTCCCTTTGCTTCTGTAGCAGTTTTATAACTCGGTTATTGTACCACGGTGGCTCTTTTCCATCTCTTACTATCTTGCTTGGCAAATACTCATCTAATGCACATTGTACAATGGTTTCAAACTTTGTCCACTGATCCTCAACACTAACTGTACTTGAGATAAAACGTTTGTGTTGAGCTGTCAAGTACTCTGAAATCTGGTTTTTGTCACTTTTGCTAAACAGAAAAATCTTCCTACCTTTTTTAATATTTCTGTTTACGGCTGAAATCATCGATGCAGTAACTGCTTTATGATCGCTGATTTCCTGTTATGTTTTAACTGAATTGAGCATGTTATCACAAATTATGACCACATCATCTCAACAGACATAATAAATAGGCACCTCTCAGATCATTTCGGTCAAACACTAGTTCTAGAATGTAATATCAAATTCAAACCAAGAAAAATGTACATGCACAGCTGAATACTGTCTGCAAACAACAATGCTACACAATGACGTAGTTTAAGCCAGGAAACATGGGAATCGGTTATGACTACCACTAGGGTTAACAATAAATGGAACATGTTCGCAGAAATTCTGGCTGAACAGTTAAATAGAGCCACGCCATTAAAAAAAGTGAGTATCCAGAAAAATCAACCTTCAAAATCAGAACCTCTGTCATTAGATTTCAAAACAAAAGATCTGAAAGCAAAAATGGAAAACATCTATAGCTTATACAGACTGACTAGCCCAGAGTTATATAAGGAGCTCGACAACAGTACAAATAAAAGTACCTCAAAGAAGTTAGGAGATTAAAATCATAAAGAATCAGCCAACAGATACGAGGTTCAGATAATTTTTCCAAGACCTGCTCGTCAACTGTAAAAAAAAAATCAGAAAAAATGAAAGAAAAACTAAAATTAATAATGTACAATTAACTGTGATAATGATTATACCTCTGATCCATTTCTAGTCACCAATATTTTTAATAATTAGTTCATAGATACAGTGGAAAATGATGCCTCTATGAAACAGGATATACAGTGTACATTTGAGTCCAGTAACAAACAGAACTGCAGTACACTACCCACAGTAAGCATGTATGACAATCTGCAGCTTATTGACAGCCTCAGAAACACAAAATTAGCAGGATCAGATGAAGTTTCTCCATATCTATTGAAGAAATTCAAACATGAACTAATGAAACCTCTAGTTCATCTATAAACTGTGTTCTCAAAGATGAAGTGTTCTAGGACTAGTTGAAACTGGCTGTATTTAAACCAATACACAAAAGGGGGAAATAAAGCATGTACAGATCTACAGACCCATTGCCCTAATCTCAGCTTTCAGCAGACTGATAGAGAAAATAACATTAAAAAAATCCTGGATTATTACAACAATGCTGACATATTAGATAATTTCTAGCATGGTTTCAGAAGAGCTCAATGTATCACGTCAGCATCAGTACAATTTGTCAATCATGAACTTGAAAAAATACATGAAAAATCCCAAGCATCAGGAGTATTCCTGGACATTTTAAGGGCTTTTGACAGAGTACATCATGACATTCTCTTATCAAAAATTGCGAAGAGTGGTGACACTGGAAAACTCATGCAAGTGCTAAAAACATATTTAAGGAGTAGACAGCAGTGCACAAAGACTATATACTCTAATGGACAAATACTGGAGAGGAAAATGTCAAATATAAGGAACATACACATCAACAAAAGCAAAACGAGAATAATGGAATGTAGTCGAATTAAATCAGGTGATGCTGAGGGAATTACATTAGGAAACGAGATGCTTAAAGCAGTAAATGAGTTTTGCTATTTGGGGAGCAAAATAACTGATGATGGTCGAAATAGAGACGATATGAAATATAGACTGGCAATGGCAAGGAAAGCATTTCTGAAGAGAGAAATTTGTTAACATTGTTTATAGGTTTAAGTGTCAGGAAGTCGTTTCTGAAAGTATTTGTATGGAGTTTAGCCATGTATGGAAGTGAAACATGGATGATAAATAGTTTAGACAAGAAGAGAATAGATGCTTTCGAAATGTAGTGCTACAGAAGAATGCTGAAGATTAGATGGGTAGATCTCGTAACTAATGAGGAGGTATTGAATAGAATTGGAGAGAAGAGAAATTTGTGGCACAACGTGACTAGAAGAAGGGATCGGTTGGTAGGGCATATTCTGAGGCATCAAGGGATCACCAATTTAGTATTGGAGTGCAGCGTGGAGGGTAAAAATCGTAGAGGGAGACCAAGAGATGAATACACTAAACAGATCCAGAAGGATGTAGGTTGCAGTAGGTACTGGGAGATGAAGAAGCTTGCACAGTATAGAGTAGCATGGAGAGCTGCATCAAACCAGTCTCTGGACTGAAGACCACAACAACAACACTTTGGTGTTCCTCAGGGCTCCATTTTATGTCCAGTCCTATTCATATGCTACATAAATGATTTCTGAAGTTCTCTTGACAATAAGTAGTTGATCACTATGTATGCAAACGGTAGATCTGGTGTCTGCTATGCAGTGATGCCCAGACTAGTTGAAGAGATACCTAACTTTATTGAAAAAGCAAGAGCTCACTTTAAAAGATAGAGTTCAAAAGCAAATATAGAAAAAAATTAATATCATTCATTTTAAAACAAGTGGTCCAAGAAGACAAAATACTATGATTCATGAAATTCTACCAAAAACCTGTACAGATTTCAAATTCTTCGGTTTAGGCATAGATGATTGACTTCCATGCAAGCAGTAAGCTGATTATGTCTGTAAAAGAAGTACATCCGGTGTATATGTATTAAGAATATTATCACCATATTTTAATTCTGAAACCCTGAAGACTGTATATTATGGATTAGTGTACTATTTCTTGTCTCATGGAATAGTACTGTGGGTGGGACATGCCACACTAACATGAAAAGAGATTCCATACAGCAGAAGTGAGCCTTGAGGATCATAGCAAAAGTAAAACCAGGAAAGTCTTGCAAACTTCTATTCATTATCCACAATATTCTCACAATTTACGCTATGTGTGTACTGGAAACCATAATGCTAGTGAAAGAAGACACTAAGATCACAAAAAACATGGATATTCACAGCTATGAAACAAGGCATAGAAAAGCTTTCATATGGCTAACATAAGTAACTTTAACGGCTAAAAGCTCCTATGTCAAAGGAGCTGTTTTTAATAATTTATTACCAAATGAAGTTAAGATATTGATGGGGGAGACTGTTAAAAAAGTCGAGTAAGCAGTGGCTCATCCAAAAATGCCCTTATAACTTGAATTTATCATGAATTATGATGTAATAAGAAATAAGAAACCAGAGAGCAGTGAGGAACACTGCAATGTGAAATCAACTGAACTCAATCCAATTCCTTTTTAGTTAGTTATGAGCCTTTTGCAGTGATATATGGTGTCCTACACATATTGAAGAACACTATAAATGTTCTACTGTGGACTAAAATACAATTTAGGTTTAAAAAGAGGGCAGTTTTAAATTTGTTCTGAAGGCTTTTCTTCTAGATCAGCAGAAGATATTTAAGACTTTGCCAAAATTGCAGAGGAGCTATTTTGACTTTAAGGACTTATTTTTCTAAAATGAAACTTAAGGTACCTGCAGCCAAGCGTAGTCATACTGTTGCTGCAGTTATTGAGATGTATGCAACCTGCAATATTTTACTTGCAGAGGCAATGTACACTGCAGAATTTATTGAAATGATTGACTGCCTGTTTGATTCACTAAGTAGCTCTCATTATTATCCACAATATGGCAAATCGTATAAGCATGCTATCTCTTCAGAGTCACCACATACTGAAATGTGGTACAGTGTATTAAAGAAAAAGGAAAAAAGGAAAGTGTTTGAGCTCAGAAAAGGGAGAGATACGACAAAAATGTTCAGTTTCGTAAGTGGGTGGCAAACTACTGTAAGATCACTGACGTTAATTTCGAACAGGTGTAAAAAATTGCTTTCAATTTTTTAAGCTTGAGGGTCTTCAATCAAGAGCAATTGGAGATTTTTTTTAATTGTATGAGGCAACATAATGTTCCAAACACCAACCCAACCCACTTTCAGTTCAAAGCAGCACTGAAAACAGTTGTGACTTCATAAATTCATTAGGAAGTTGTGAGGATGACAGATGTACACCATTAAGCAGTTTCAGGCACTTTCTGGGATCTCATAATGACTGCTTTCTTGACTCCAAAAAAGGTGACTGCATAGTCAATGAAAATCTTTTATACAGTGTCCTTGCTGATTATACAGCTTGTGGTGGTGACAGTGGTAAGGAATAATAGGCAAGCACTGATATGTATAGACAATTAGTGTGAAACACCTGAAACCAACTATGATGACTGTAATACGACTCTGTTTTCACCAACACCTACAAAGTATTACGTATTTAAAAGTTTCTGGGAATGTGATACCTTAAGCACACAATTATTATATGCAAATGACAGTCTAATGTCCTTTGTAACAAATTTTCACAGTCAGTTGTATGCATTTCAGATAAATTTGGGAACAGGAAGATTGGAGGATAAATTCCATTCACCTTTTAGATTTCCAGAACGGATACCATCTTCTAAATGGCTCTGAGCACTATGAGATATCATCTCCTAAATCCAACTTCTCTTAACAGTATATATTAAGAAAATGTGTACCAGTTCTGATCACAAATACGTCAGAGATTATAAACACACCATCTGTAATGAAAGGGTGAATTTGGTTAAGGAGAAACTGAATAAAACGTTTAAAGCTGTTTGTTGGTTCAGAGGTAAATTTTAGTATGTGCTTCAAAAATAAAATATAGTAGTTAATTTTTGTTTACAGTTCATTGCTTTTATCCCCTATTTCCTATCCATGAAACTTTTCTCTTAATCTTGTTGTTTTGACTACTTTTGTGTTGAAGCATTTACACCTCTATTAAGATTTACGAACTTTTTAAATGAAGTCAATGGTTCGTGATACAACTTTCCTGAATTAGACGTACAGTTGTGACAAATTTTAGGTAACAAATAGGCCTACACGCTTTGTCCCTTTGTACCGATGACATGGTAGCTAAGAATGCAATAGGTGGTATAATTTTTTTCGTGGTAGTGTATTAATTCTAATCATTAAAATGAAAGTTATTTGAAGGGTAATATGGCTATGGGTACATCCTGACTTGTTTCTTAATTACTACTATTATGAAGGTCAGTTGATAAAACAATGCACTATCAGGTGGTCACTTGTAAAAATCACATATTTATACCACATCTACGATTGTAGAGCTCGGTGACAAATACTCAGTAAGATAATATCACAGTAGGTATATGGGAGAGACAATGAGTCAAGGATAGGAACATAATTGTTTATCTGCAGGTAGGCTTATCTCTTACGATTCAATTGTATTAATTCACTTACATGTGTGTCTCAAGGAAAATGTAATAATGTAACCTGCACATGCAAGAAGGGACGTTTTTTACTTCCCAATGGCTGAACTTGCATAAGACAAGAAAAATCTAAAGGTAGCATAAAGGAATCAAAATTTTCTATTTGTAAATTAATGAATTATTCTAATTCCTCCACCAATGCTGAAATATACTCCAGTTGACTGTAGTGAGTTTTTTTCTGTACCTTTGTATAATCAGAATGGAATATACATAAAAATACAGTTTTTATTGTGATAAAAATGAGTTAAAATCACTTCTGTGTTGTAGCATGTCATAACTGTGTTTAAGTCCTTTTTATCTGATGTTAGTAAAAATCATAACTTCAGAAATTCGGAAGACTTGTATTAGTAAAATTAAAAGTATAAAAACAGTTTCTATATACGGTACAGGGGACGCAATCCGGAATGTTTCCTTTTCTTTAATTCATCTCCATATCACTTGGGGCTCTGCTATCGTTCCGTGTTTCCCTCTTTCAGCACAGGACTTGCGCTTGTCATTTATTGTTGTTCTGTGGTGTTACCACCACAAGTGAATACTCCACTATTTATCAGTGACGTCAACTAACGTTCTGTTCCACTGAAGCATAGTGTGAATAGGCCTTGAGTGGTTGATGTGCCTTTATTTATACATACATCATTGGAAGTACTATGGCTGCACTCCTTTCAAAGATATACTTTGGATTTCTCGAAGACAACAATAGACGTCTCTGTTGTCAACATATCGTTGTGACTGCGGTAGTCATTCTAGCAAAAAATTAAAGCAGAAGCTCTTTATATGTCCTACCAGTTCATCCATTGCAGTTATGAAAACTATTGCTTTTTTAAGTTAGAAACTGCCCACTTCATACTCGTTAGTTGTGTAGTGGTACATATAACGGAAAGTACTTAAGAAGTACGCTAAATAATTGTACTAGTGGTGTGAAGTATATTCTAATTCGATTGAAAAATTACAATTCAGTGCCAGGAAAGTAAACTTCTTCCATTATTCTTGAAAGTAACTGAAACGATGAGAAAAATCACTAGCAGGACTATGCCTTTACGAGTACCAGAACAGATTTCGTCTGCATATGTGCTTTATCTGAAGGTGCTGTTGTTTCGAAAACAAGTCTCCTAAAATAACAGTTTGTGAAGTTTCTTTATACTTGATAGTGACAGTGATATTAAGCCATCTTTTAATTCATTCTCATATGTGTCAATCTTTTTTGTCTTTTTTGTTCTGACAATGAGTACTACTGTAGTTTGTTTTTACTACATAATCAATGTGTTTTCAACATTTATTCACATTTCTGTAGATTATTGACATTGACAAATCTCAGCAACGTGAAGGTGAATAATAAAATTTTCGCTAGTGGCAGTGCACGAACAAGAATCATTATTTTCGCAGCCCAAACCCTTCAACCAGTAGAGAAGATGTTATCCATTACACCGCAATAAGATTGTACAACTGCTACCTTTCTCCTGTGCATAACACTCTTGAAACATCTAAATGCCCGTACCTCATTATCTGACATTTTATATCACTAAATTTATCTGTCTAGGAGATCCTTAATGTAGACATAAGTGACAATGCGGTTATAATATAAATCATTCCAAAAAAGAGCTTGATGGGATCCAATATGGCATCACCCAAGTGCTACAGCCAAAGAGTATCTTGCAGCCATACTATCTCTCATAACATATTTGTATATAAAGGCACGTGAGTGTGGCAATGAGAATACTGTAACTTCCCTAGTCAGCAAACGATGCACCCTCAAAACTTTCTTCCCGATAATCTTTGGCAAACGTAGATGCAGCTGCAGAGCGGTAGGTGTGTTAGTGCATTTTGTTATATGATCGTGTTCAAGTCTTTAGCCAGTGGGAATCAAAGGTACCGGATAAATTCTCGTGAACGTCGATAGCTTTGATCTCTACTGTCGATAACATCAGTCGATAGTGAATGTGTCACAGTTGTTAACGTCATAGATTCCAGTGGTGTTATGTGTCTTCAACTTGTTAATATCTTGTGCATTGCTTATAGCGGCGTGTAACAGGTGGTAACTGTCAGTGAGACAGTATGGTATGGGGAGTGCGTGTTCATGTACGTGCAGTTTCAGTAAGCGTTGTGGGATACGCATATCTCTTCCTACGTTGGAAATTGAAGTTAATCCCAATGTTTAGCATCAAGTGAAGTGGTATTTACTGCCAGTTCGGACGTTACCGAAACAGCCTATAAACACTGACTATTTCTGTAAAATTATTTGTGTTAATACCTCATAAAATGGAGGTGAATTATGATCAGGATGTTGTCTCAAAATCCACCAACAGAACAGAAGAAGAGACTACAGGCATAACATCGAGCAACGGAGAACTGTTAATAAGTCGTAGATCCCGAAAATGTACTCAGTATTTAGCTGCGTTTATCGTCACAGTTGGTGCATTTGCCGTTGGGAACGTTGTGGCCTGGTCAGCACCAGCAAGCAGAGAACTCCAATTAAAATTTAAGTTTACATTATCTCAAGTATCTTGGATCAGCTCCTTTATGGTACTTGGGAGTGGAGCATCCGTTATGCCTACTGGGTACTTAGTTGATAAATTTGGACGGAAATCTGTAATGCTGGCGTTGACAATCCCATTTGTTGGGGGATGGGCTTTAATTGCCTGGGCAAATACATGGGCGCTGTTTTGTGCTGGGCGTTTCATCACGGGCATGGCTTGTGGAGCATATGGAATATCAGCACCGATATATATTTGTGAAATAGCAGAGACTGGAATAAGGGAAATGCTTGGAACCTGCTTCCAGCTAATGATAAATGTTGGAGTTGTTTTTGCGTATGTATTAGGCAGAGAATTGGATATATTCTGGTCGTCAATAGTATGTGGTGTTGTACCAATAATTTATGGTATTATGTTTGCTTTTATGCCAGAAACGCCAGTGTATTATATGCATAAGGGAATGGAAAATGAAGCGAAAACATCTCTTTTCTGGCTTCAAGGACCTGATTGTGATGTGGAGGAAGAGTTGTTACAGATAGGAAGAAATTCTGATGATAACGATGGAGCAACCAAAGATGCCCAGAGCTCCAGAACTGCTAAGGTAGCATTTTTTATTGCATTTGGCCTAATGTCATTTCAGCAGCTGTGCGGTATTAATGCTGTGATATTCTACACAACAGACATATTTCACTTTGTTGGGAGCAGTATTGAGCCAAGTATATGTACAATAATTGTTGGAGCGATACAGGTAATTGCGTCTCTGTGCACATCGTTACTTGTTGGTGTACTGGGTTGCCGTATTTTGCTACTTATTTCCAGTTTTATCATGTTTATATGTATGTATTTGCTGGGATTATTTTTTTACCTCCAAGGGAAATATGGAATGTCGTACATCATAGATATTGAATGGTTGCCACTTGTGAGTATTTGTTTGTATGTTGCAGTATTTTCATTTGGTTTTGGCCCTGTACCTTGTATAATGATGAGTGTCTTGTTTCCAAGGCATATTAAAGGTTTTGCTAGCTCTGTGACGTGTTTCCTAAGTACTGTTTTAGGTTTTGTTATTGCCAAATTCTTTTCTGACCTGATAGAAAATGTTGGTGTTGCCTCAACATTTTGGCTGTTCTCAGTTCTCACAGCAATTGGTAGTGTGTTTGTGTTTTTTGTTGTTCCTGAGACCAGAGGAAAGTCATTAGAGGTGTTGCAAAGGGAACTTGCTGGTGAGGACTCTCGTGATGCATTAAGGTCTTAATTTTATACTCTTACTTACATTACGTTTCTTTCTGTTCCATAGCCTATGGTAACAGATCGTGAGATTATTTTTATGATTTGCATGTTTCACATTTTAAAGATGTATGGGTTTGATGCTACTTCCTACGTATTTGTAGCATTGTTTGGACATAAACTAGTAGATATCTTTGTATGATATTGAAGATGTCAGTATTCATAAAATGTAAGCAGATATCACTACTTACAGAAATGTTTTTAATAAATTTTAAAAAATCAATTTTATCTTGCCTTTGACATGTTTCTTTTGCCCTTAGATATCATTCCTCTACTCGTAATTTGGCTGAATGAATAGGCTCCATTTGTTTTCAAATATTTTTGTGTGTATATGCATTGTTAACTTGGAATTGTGACTTGAAAATGCCTTAGATTGTATTTTGTTGCCATGGTTCAGTCTTTCAAGCTAATGCATGCCACATCCCTAAGGGGTGACTTTACATTTTTTGTGTATTATACTGGTAAACTGGTGATGCTAATATTTACTATAGCAATCAAATGGAAAAATAACCTGAACTGCAACAGTTCATTATTAGTATACGTATGTGTGAATGTGGGTAGATGGTGTCATCAAAATATGCAGTAGTAATTGTGTTGCACAACATTCAGATCCCTTAAAGTTGTGGTTCCTGTATATCTATAGACTGGCTATGCCAGGGAGGCAAAAAGATTCAAGTTCTGTTTGGCTTAGACATGAAATCAGGTTATGGTGTTCAAATACTGTGAATGTTTAATATTATATAGTTGATGCATAGTATATCTGAATTTCTGTTCTGAAGCCATTAAATTTTACATTTTTTCAAAAGAGTCTCAAAATGTGTTAACCCTTAAGTTATATTTTGTAAGGTTACAACCATGAGCAAGTGAATCACTGTTGTAAATAATGTGGTTAGTTGGTATAGATGGACCAGCAGCTCTTCTATAGTTGTCACTTCAAATATTTGGCAATAATTTTCGGTGATAGGTACCGTTCTCAAATGCTATGCTTCACTTTTGGGAAATACGGAAGCGTCCGATCCCGCCTATCTGCTTTGACCCATGATGTCACAAATATGGCGGAAACAAAAACAAACACACACACACACACACACACACACACACACACACACACACACACACACACACACACACACACACACACACACACACACACACTTTCCACAAGAAGCCTAATGACACTAACGGGACAAGCGCGGGAAATGGGGTGTTTTGGGTGGGGGGCAAACTAAAAATAAACAAATTTAGACGCCTTGCGTAGCTACAACGTGTAAGTGAAGACAGCCATGCACGAATACCCACCCACCTCCCCAGGGGTCGTAACCCATGCAACCCATAGAAGATAAAGATGCTTCAGTAACTGATTAGTGTTTTTTGTCTTTTTTTTTTTTTTTTAAAAAAAAAAAAAAAAAAAAAAATCTCATGGGATAGAACGAACAGATCAGAAAGATAAATATAATAAACTAAAACAGAAATTGGAAGAAACAGATAATTAAAATAAGTAATAAGTGTTTTTAAATTAAAAAATAAATTCTCACGAGATAGAACGAACAGATCAGAAAAGTAAATAAAATAAGATAAAACCGAACTGGAGACAGCCAAACTCCGCGCCGTCATGACGTCACACACGACAACACCCTTACATCACGGGTCAAAGCCGACGCGTGGGATCGGACGCTTCTGTCGACCCCACTTTTTAGTCTAAATGTGTTTCTGTAGCATTGCATGGCCCAAAAATGCTAGTAATGTGCTGCTGTGCCGGTCCCCTCCTAAAGGTGGTTATAGACATTCATATACTAACAGCACTTCCCCACCCATCAGCTAGTAAGCAGATCTTTAAGTTGCACAATCAGCTTCTTATGTTTCAAGCAGAGGTGAGCATGGTCCACCATAATGCTGATGCAGCCAGGCATACGTTATTAGACCAGCTTAGAAGGAAACTGTTCTCCATATGTGTATAGTGTGTCCATCTGTGCTGTTGAAACTTAATTTCCAGTAATGGTCAAATTTTTAAATATGCCTTCACTGTGTAGGATCTGGATTGTTGTTTTTAATTGAACATAAGCTTAAGCCGATGCAGTAGCCATGAAGAAGAGAATGTAATGCAGGTTGTATGATGTAAACACCCTATTGTCCGAAGATAAAGGCAGGGGAGGAGGAATAGTTGCCAGAAGCTGCAGTTGGCAGTTGATGGAGGAAAAAAGAAGTGGCCAAAAGAAAACATGCAATACTCTAAGAAAGGGAAAAGTTACTTTATTCCAAGACCGTGTTGTGTGTTGTCTCTTGTCTGCACTTTAAATCCAGGCAACATGTTAGTAGAGCTTATGACACTTGTATTTCAATTAATCACATTTTAAGAAATAATAAATAGATACCCATTGTGCTCTTTGTAATGTAGCTGAAATCTGTGCATTTTAAAATTTTCTTTCTGTTTCATCCATTTTTCTGGCATACAGCCTAAGTTGATTTTAATTGAATACCTCCTCTCTCACTGCCCTTCATTCAATTGCATGGACAGTTTAGAGTGGCCTACCTGACATTAAAAACCTAAAATTAGATCTAAGGTAGCAAGTACTTTGTCAGACAGTGCCTGTTTTGTAATTACTTAACAAAGTGGCTTTCTTATTGGAGACATAAATATATTTAACAGCATCTGAGAGGACTTGGTGTAGTAGTGTTGTTGTCCTCAGTATGAAGTACTGTCCTGTGCAAGTCTGGTCATCTCCAAATAACAATGGTAATGTACATCCTTCTGAATTTGCTTACTGTATTCATCTCTTGATTTCCCTCTACAATTTTTACCACACTTCCCTCCAATACTAATTGGTAATCATTTGATGTCTTGGAATGTGTCCTATCAACCAATCCCTTCTTCTAGACAGGTTGTGTCACAAATTTCGTTTCTCCCCAGTTCTATGTGATACCTCCTCATTAGTTACATGCTCTACCCACGTAATCTTCAGCACTCTTCTGTAGCTCCGCATTTCAAAAGCTTCTATTCTCTTCTTGTCTAATCCATTTATCATCTATGTTTCACTTCCATACATTGCTACACTCAAGACAGATACCTTCAGAAAAGACGTGCTAATACTTAAATCTATTTTCCATGTTATCAAATTTCTCTTCTTAAGATATGCTTTTCTTGCCATTGCCAGTCTAAATTTCATATCCACACACTGTAACTTGTGTTGTGTAAGATGGTTCCTTTGATGCCACAATGTTACTCCAATAACTCTTTCATACTTGTGTGCTGATGGATGTGTAATGCTGTTGATGATCAAATCATCAGTCTCATGCTGCAAGAGAAACTAACAACTGTGCTCATTTTACTCTGTATGTGTATGTGATTAAATTTCTACTGTTGTTGCACATCTATGTACACTGAACAGTTACTGACAAGGAAACAAAAAATATATAATACTTCGCTGTGTGTACCAAAGGCAGTTGTGTTAATAAGTTTGAATCTCATTGCCCATTTTCTCGCCATTGAAGTGTTACCATTCTATGTTTCACTTCACCTCCTTTTCCTATTTATATCAGTTTGGAGGAGGATGGAGTTTCCAAACAATATATCACACATAGTTAAATCTGTTAGTATTCATTTGCTTCTAGTTTTCTATCTCTAGCTATTTTCTAATGAATATGACAGGATAAAATAGATTACTCATACTACTGTAGTGCCACTTGTTAATTGAACTTGCCTTATACCAAAGCTATTTGTGCTATTTCCAACAATTTTTTTTCTTTTGTATTGGGATGTGTGGGTCCATTTCATCATTTACACTTTTTGTTAACTATTTGGATAATGTCGTAGAGGGGGTAATGAACATCGGTTTATTGTTTAAGGAAACGTAGTGGCTATGACAGCTTTTTGGCCTTTATTACTCTTGTAAGTAAATATACGTATGAATGTTGGCATGTGGCGTTTTTTACATGTGTCATATGGATTACCGGTATCATCTCAGTGTTCTCACACAATTTCACATTTGTCCTTAGTAAAGTAAGCTCAGCAAACAGTGAATGTTTTTTCACACGTTTATTATTAACTGTCAAGCAGTCAGGTTTACCAAGCTTCTTTTGGTCACCAGTATAAAATTTGTTTGCACATGTTACTTTCTGGATCAGTTGGGACTACAAGCAAGGGGCCCCAAGCCATTGCAGCACTTCTTTCCTGTGCTGCAGTTTCACTCGGTGACTATGTATTTTCTTAGACTTATTTACTAGGACAGATTCTCTGCTGATAACGTAGCTCACTTATTGGATGTTGATTCGAGCATCTCTCACTTTGTTTCCCTATTTTACACCACATATTTATTATTATTATTTATTTTATGGCCTTCATTGGACCACTCGAGTCAAAAATACAAAGTTCTAAACAAGTTGTTAAACAGGGATACAATTTGGTTCAACAATAACTTAATATGATATGTAGGTAATATAATTATTAGAGTCTATTCTTATATGAAAGGTGTTTTGCTCTTCTGTCTGCCCAATATTTCTTCATTCTTTCGGATATTTTCTTTCTTTCTTCATCTGTCATACTTCCTGTACTCCTGTTATTGATTTTCATTTGTAGTCTGGTTTGCGGGTCTTGCAGTATTCTGGTTTTCTCTGTCTTGTTTTTTAGGTCATCTACTGTAATTTGAAGTTCTTTTGTATCTTCCTAAATTTCTGTGATCCATTTAATGTTGCTCTTGCTATTCCATAATTTTTGTATTATTTTTTTACTAATTCTGTTTTCTGGAGTTCTCATCAGATGTCCAAAGAATGGGATGCGTTTCTTCCTGATTGTGCTCCTGACTGGTTCTATTTTCTTATATACTGTTTCATTTGATGCTATTCTCCAGTGTCCATTTATTTTATACTGTTTATTTATATGTGTCCTAATTACTCTTCTATTTTTAGTATTCTGTAAGTTTCTGCTGTATTAGTTGTTTTGAAGATAGTTTCAGCTGCATACGTTATTTCTGGTTGTGTAACTGTTTTATAGTGTTTTAATTTTGCATCTATAGATAGGCTTTTTTGTTGTATGTGGTTTTGGTAATGTAATTTGCGTGGTTCAGTTTTTTTATTCTATTCTGCCATTATGGCTTCTCATTTAGTTTATATGTTATTATTTCACCTAAATATTTAAATTTATCAACAATTTTGATTTCCTGTTGTAATTTTGTTTGCAAGTGGTGGATCAGTTAGCATAATCTCCGTGTTTTCAAATGATATTCTAAGGCCTACTTTCTCTGCTATTTCTTGTAGTGATTTCACTTGTTGCCTGGTTTCTTGAACGGTGTTGGCTAGGAGAGCAAGATCATCAGCGAATCCCAAGCAGTTTAAGCTAATATATCTTTTGCACTTCAAATTCTTTGGATTGTCCTTGTACCATTCTCTCATTAGGT
The DNA here is from genome assembly GCF_021461395.2 of Schistocerca americana. Lineage (NCBI taxonomy): Eukaryota > Metazoa > Arthropoda > Insecta > Orthoptera > Acrididae > Schistocerca > Schistocerca americana. The sequence continues at coordinate 738,174,144 of NC_060121.1, read as the reverse complement.
GTTCCAGTGCACAGTTGAACAGTAATGGTGATAGGCAGTCACCTTGTCTTAAGCCTGTTTTTATGAGGAATGGTTCCGAAATTTCTCCTCTAAACTTCACTTTTGATATGGTGTTGGTTAGTGAGTTGTATTATTTTAGGTAGTTTTGGATGGAGTCCTAGATTTCTTAAAATTTTTAATACTGAAGATCTGTGGACACAGTCTTATGCCTTCTTAAAATCTACAAATGTTATTGCCAGAGGTTTGTTCCGTTTCTTGCAGTATGCCATAATCAATTTTAAACTAATTATCTGCTCTGCACAGCTTCTCCATGGTCTGAAACCACCCTAATATTCCCCTGACTCCTGTTCTAATTGCTCCTTGATTCTTTCATATAGGATCTTGGATAGAATTTTGTATGTGCAATCTAGGAGAGAGATTCCTCTGTAGTTGTCTGGGTTGCTCTTATCTCCCTTTTTGTGTAGTGGGTCGATGATAGCTGTGGTCCAATGTTCGGGAAATCGTTCTGTTACCCAAATTTTTGTTAGAGCCATGTGTAAGGAGGTCTTGACTGTGTCACTTGCATATTTCCACATTTCAACAAAAACGTGATCTTCTCCACATGCCTTATAATTTTTTTTGTTCTTTAAGAATTTTTTCTACTTCTTGGAAAGTTGGAGGGTCTAGTTTGTTAGGTTTGGTTTTTATTGGGGTATTTATGTTGATTTGTAAGGGTTCTTTGGGTTCCTCGCAATTCAGAAGTTTGTTAAATGCTTTTGCCATGATTTCTGCATTTTCCTTGTTACTGTGTGTCCTTCTTCCATCTTCATCTTTCAGTATTAGTGTAGGGGCCTCATATTGTTGTAGTTGTTTCCCAAAGATTTTATAGTAGTTCCTGGAGTTGGTTTCATGATAATTACCTTCTATAGAGTTCATAATATCTTTATGAAATCCTCTCTTGATTCTTCTAATATTTTGAATGAATTTTTTTTCTTTCATTTTTTAGGTTGATGGTATTTTCTTCAGTTTTACGTGTTCGAAACTTTAACCATGCTTGGTGTCTATCTTCATGGAATTTGTCACATTCTGATGTCCACCATGCATGTTTCCTTCGTGGGTTCAAGGAAGCTAGATTCTCTGCTTTTTTTTTTTAAGATTAGGCACTAGTTGTTCTAGATCATCTGTTAATTTGATGGTTTGTGTTATTTGTTGGTGCTTATTATTTTCAATTAGCTGATGTGGGTCAAATCTCCTTTTTATTTTATTAGTTTTTCTGGTCCTCTTCTTTAATGGAGTGAATTTGATTTTAATTTTAACCATATAATGGTCTGAGCCTGTGTTTACTTCTCTCAGTACTTTAACATTGTGGATCTCCTTATGAAAATTTTTGTCCATACAGACATGGTCTAGCTGCCACTCGCCCTTCCTCCAGTCTGGATGTTTCCATGTTTTAAGTTTACTTGGCTTCCTCTTAAAGTATGTTGATTTAGATGTAAGGTTGTGATTATATTAACTTATGTTCAGTCCCCACATCTGCGCTTCTTCTACAGAACGTGCTGGTTCTGTGGGAAGGTAGCCATTTTGTGTGTGTTTTGGAGGGGGGGGGGGGGGGGGGTTGCTGCAGTGTCAGTTACCTCTGTAGAGGAAGCTATCTGCTTACGCAATGATTGCATTGGTTGCCCCCAATAAAAACCAAAACCTGCTTTCTCATGGGCCGTGCAACACAATCTTGTGGAACTATTTCCTGTGCCCAGATGGAGAATCTGTGTTCTCCTCCAGTGTTTACCAATGACAAGGCAGAAATCTACAAATCAGCAACACACCAGTCATTGCACACTGTAGGTCTCAGGACTGCCATCTCCCCTTTGGTTCCAGTGCCCTCAGTTAATAAGCCCTCATAGGATTGAGTGCCAGAAGTTATGAAAGAGAAAAAGGAGCAATCTTGAGTGCCAGATTCCACGACACCTTTTAGTCTCTGAACTGTTGTTTATTGATGTTGTTCACCTCCCATTGGTGACAGAATATGGTTCTAGGGCAATTCAGACTGGTCACTTAACACCAAACCAGGAACCCTCAACGCCATGAGCCAATGTAATTGCTGTGGATATGTCACTTGCTACAACTACAGCATCTGATTTCCTGTTGTTCTGTAATCTGTTTTTCTCTCCAAACAACAGTCTGTGAGGTTACCATTCTGTCAGAATCATACTGAATCTGAAAGGGCATCTGGAGGGGTCTGTACTTAGGGTTCATGCATACATCATCCTCCACACGACATTGGAAGTAATAGCAGTGCACTGTTTGGTCATGTGTCTGTAAGTTATGATACCCTGGGTGTGTTTATATATTGTCTATTTTAGAAGGCCCTTTGGCCAAAAGTCCACTTGTTTAGGAGTCCTTTTATTCGGACTGTTGGCAACTCAACATCTCCACTATGTGGTGAGTAGCAATCTATCCTTTTCATAATATTGTCATTAAATACAAGGAAAGCTAGGAGCACTAACTCCTTGAGAATGTGTGCATCTTCCTCCCCCCTCCCCCTCTTTGCCTGTGGGTCCGGGGCTTAGAATAGGCCAGAGATATTCCTGCCTGTAATAAGAGGTGACTAAAAGGAGTCTCAAACGTTTCTGCTTTTCCGATGGTCCCCTGTAGGGTTTGACCTCCATTCTTCAAAATTTTCCCAAAGAGCGAGCCAATTGGGGAAGGGCACCTTACTTGGTGCATCATGTCCATTGTGCATTGAGATCTTTAGTCCACTTTCTTGTTGTCGCATTTCAGTCCCGTTGATTCTCAATCTCTTGGGCGAGAGTGAGTTTTCCACCATGCACTATGCAGTGTTACTTCCTGCATCAACGATGACCATGGACCTCTTTGCATTTGATATCCAGCACGGTAACCAGTCCTTTGTGGTGGGGCCACCATTTACCCTGTGGGTTGTAACCCCCTGGCCACACAGGGATCGCTCTGATGATGGCTGTGCCGTTAACTCCCCATGTATGCCAAGGGGTAGATGCCCATCCCCTTGGGGCATATCGGGACTCTTGGCAATGGCCATCCTGACAAGTCGCCTTTGCTGCCGCTGGGTGGCGCTCATGGGGGGTCCCCCCTGGTCGGAGAGCGTGGTATCAGGGCGGATGACGTGCGATGAAATGTAGTCCATCATCTATCACTGCTCTAAGCGTTCACAAGCTCAACTCAATGCACAGAACTACAACCCCAAATCGTTCCCTTCCCCGGCTGGGGAATGTTTATGTAACCATCATTCCCCATTAGAGCTTAAATATGGTCCAGGGTATCGTATTTCACAGGGACCTACTTTTCCAGTCTGACGATGAGCTGCGCACCAGTTTAGAGCAGTGAGGTGTACATTTTGTCCAGCATGTCCACCAGGGTCTGAGGGATAATCAGGTTGCCACCAGTGCCTTCATCTTGGCCTTCGATGGTGATACATTGTGTTAATTGCAAGTTGAGCAATAAATGCTGCTTATTGAAGAACATGCTATTCTGAGAAAGTGCCAGAATTTGTTTAGACTTCAATCTTCAATGTATGCACTGTTCTAGTGTAGTAAATGTAAGCCTTATTACCACCCCCCCCCCCCCCCCCAGGGTGTCCACACCTCTTTTGTGGATACGTGTGTAGCGAGCATGGGACCCCAAGCTAATGTGGCCCACCTTCCTTTTCCACATCCTTCCCTATCCCCCGTCTTCGCCCCCCCTCCCCTCACATCTGGCTCTTTCCTTCCCTTTCTCCCCCTCTGGTAGTATGGTTTGTGCTTACGTCCGGAGATGGACGCTCGTAAATGTAACGCATTCTTCGCCTTCTCTGCTTGTATGTCTTCATCTTTCCTTTGTCCTTCTCTTTTCCTTACCTCTTCTCTTTACCCTTTTCTCCGCTGCGGCGTTTGAGACCTCTCTTCTTTCCTTTCCCTTTCTTTGTTTTTCCCTTTCTCTTTCTTCCTCCCTGTGCGTGTCTGAAGGCCGACCCACGCATTTTCGTGCATAGCCGATGACGAGGTAACACGTAATTCTCCGCTCCGGGTAGACAGGTAGGACACGTACGTACCCCCTGGTAACAGCCAGGCCCAGGGAGGGGTGATTACCCGAGCTGATACCTTCCGAAAGTGCCGATTGGTCCCTCTGTCCGTTTGTCGGGAGGTGTGAACAATCACCTAAGGCAGGAGTGCCCTCAGAGAGGGCCCCCACAAGGGAGGAGCACGCCATCGGAGACGCCGGTAATCATGGGGGATTCTTCCGCAATGGTTTCCTCACCTTCCACTATGTCTGCTCACAAGTGTAAGTTCACTGAGTCTCAGCCACAGACAGGTCTTCCATCATTGCCACAGTTCCTTGTTGTTTCTCGGTATGATGAAGGTCATGACTTCTTCACGGTCAACCCTTTCATTATTCAGAAAGGTGTCAACGCAATTGCAGGTCCTGTAAAGTCTTGTTCCAGATTACGGAATGGCACCTTGTTGTTAGAAACAGTCAGTGCCCTCCAGGCACAAAAATTGCTGCGTACTTCACTTCTCCACACCTTCCCTGTCCAGGTAGAACCACACCGTACTTTAAATTCCTCGCGTGGAGTCATTTATACATGCTCCCTCGATGGATTGTCTGACGACGAAATTCAGCACTACCTGTCTGACCAGGGCGTAACAGCTGTTTGTAGAGTTATGAAAAGGGTTGACACGAACATCATTCCAACCCGCACTGTCTTCTTGACATTTGACAAAGTTCAACTACCATCCAAAATCAAAGCAGGCTATTAGAATTTCCGTTCGCCCTTACGTCCCAAACCCTACGCGTTGCTATCGGTGTCAGCGGTTCAATCGCACCAGCCAGTCCTGCTCCCATCCGGCCAAATGTGTTACGTGTGGCAAGGATGCCCATGAGGGTGCTTGTCCACCTCCATCCCCTCGCTGCATCAACTGTATGGGTGACCACGCTGCTTCCTCTCAAGATTGCCCCATTTTTAAAGACGAAAAGCTCATCCAGGAAATCAGAGTGAAGGAAAAGGTGTCTACCTTTGCTGCTCGAAAATTATTCGCCAGTCGACAGCCCACCGTGCCTCAGACAGGAAAATACAGCACTGTCCTTGCTTCTCCTCGACCAACAAAGGAGGCGGCCATGCAGACTTGCGACCTCACCTTTAGTGCCACGGTCGTCAGAGCGGCCAGCGCAAAGATCACCCGTTCAACCTCACCACTTTTGCCTGCCCACTCTACAGCTCACCCTTCGTTGAGTTCTGCTAAATCTCGAGCCCAGAAATCAGACACAAAGACTTCGAGAAAAGAGCATACTCGTGAAGATTTTTTACGTTCCCCAACTTCACAACCATCGGTTCCTCCTTCATCTAAACATCATATTTCCAAGAAGGCTAATAAGAAACCCAGTTCATCTCCTTCTCCGCCAAGGCGTGTCTCATCTACAGCACCACCTGGCGGTAATCGCCCTCGGCCGTCTTCTGTGTCGCCGAGGCGCACTGCTGGCGGCCGATCGCTGGTGGCAGGGGCTGCTCCTGAACAACCTATGGATCAGGATCTTCTGCCATCGGCTGAATGCCATTCCATGCTGTAGGTCGCAAGCTCTGAGCAGTCGTTGAGTTGACAGCAACCTTGGTCACATTCCTCCATTTTTTTTGTTCACCCTATGTCCATTATCCACTGGAATATCCGCGGCATTCGAGCCAATCGGGATGAATTGTCGATCCTCTTACGATCCTACTCGCCGGTCATCTTCTGTCTTCAGGAAACAAAGCTGCGTCCCCATGACCACTTTGTTCTCCCCCATTTTCAGTCCGTCCGATTTGATCTCCCCTCTGTTTAAGGCACTCCAGCCCATGGAGGACTCATGATTCTTCTCCATGATACTCTCCATTATCACCCAATCCACTTAAACACTTCCTTCCAAGCTGTCGCTGTCCGTCTTTCCCTTTCTGGATATACCTTTTCTCTTTGTACTGTATACATTCCATCGTCCACACCAATGGCACGAGCTGATTTCCTTCATCTTCTTGGTCAGCTTCCACCCCCCTATTTGCTGGTTGGGGACTTCAATGCCCACCACCTGCTTTGGGGATCTCCACATCATTGTCCACGTGGCTCACTATTGCTAGACATCTTCCACCAAGCGGATCTAGTTTGCCTCAACACTGGGGTCCCTACATTTTTGTCTGCCTCTACGACAAATTTCTCTCATTTGGACCTTTCGGTCAGTACTGTTCCGCTAGCTCAGCGCTTCGAATGGTTCGCCCTTGATGATACACACTCGAGTGATCACTTTCCATGTGTCCTTAGACTGCAGCCTCACCTGCCCTATATGCGCCAGCAACGCTGGAAGTTTGCACAAGCCGATTGGACACTTTTTTCGTCTCTAGCGACATTCGATGACCGTCACTTTCCTAGTGTCGACAATGAGGTCACACATATTACCGACGTTATTCTTACAGCTGCGGAACGTTCAATACCACGCACCTCCGAATTGCTCCGGCGCCCCCCAGTTCCTTGGTGGAATGAGGCATGCCGTGACGCAATACGTGAGCGGCGGCGTGCTCTTCGCGTTTTCCGCCACCATCCTACTTTGGCCAACTGTATCTGCTATAAGCAGTTCCGTGCGTGATGCCGTCGCGTCATCCGTGACAGCAAGAAGGCAGGCTGGAAATTCTTTATTAACTCATTTAACACCTTCACTCCCTCCTCGGAAGTTTGGAGTCGTATTCGACGGTTATCAGGCTCGCCTAGTTTCTCCCCGGTCTCTGGGCTCACTGTCGCGCATGATACATTAGTGGACCCCGTCGCAATTTCTAACTCACTGGGTCACAACTTTGCTGAGACTTCAAGCTCTTCAAAAGCGTTTCTCCCGAAGAAACGTGCAGCGTAAGTGCGACCTCTTGCTTTCTCCTCTCAAAATCGCGAAAGCTACAATACTGTTTTCTCCATGCGGGAACTCCAACATGCACTCTCTTCTTCTCGCTCCTCCGCCGCAGCACCGGATGGTATCCACATCCAAATGTTGCTGCATTTATCAGCCCATAGTCTGCGTTACCTCCTTCACTTTTATAATCGAATTTGGACTGACAGTACTTTTCCCAGACGATGGCGGGAAGCTATCGTCGTTCCTGTTCCGAAACCTGGAAAGGACAAACATCTCCCCTCTAGCTATGGCCCCATTTATCTCATGAGTAGTGTATGTAAGGTTTTGAAGCGTATGGTGAATTGCCGTTTAGCTTGGTGGCTGGAGTCCCGCAGTCTTTTAACACCTGCCCAATGCGGTTTCCGAAAGCATCGTTCTGCAGTTGACCATCTTGTTTCTCTCTCCACTTATATCATGAACAATTTTCTCCAGAAACGCCAAAAAGTAGCAATATTTTTTGATCTGGAGACAGCATACGATACCTGTTGGAGGACAGGCATCCTCCGCACACTGTTCTCTTGGGGCTTTCGAGGTTGGCTGCCCCTTTTTCTTCACGAATTTATGGCAGAGCGCACATTTAGAGTGCGGGTGAACACTACTCTCTCCCGTACTTTCTCCCAAGAAAACGGGGTACCCCAGGGCTCCATGCTGAGTGTTGTGCTGTTTGCTATTGCACATAAATCCAATTATGGATTGTCTCCTTCCTGATGTCTTGGGCTCCCTCTTTGTGGATGATTTTGCGATCTACTACAGCTCTCAACGGACCAGCCTTCTTGAATGACGTCTTCAAGGATGTCTCGATTGCCTCTACTCTTGGAGCACCGAAACCGGCTTCAGTTTTTCTCCCAGTAAGACTCTTTGTGTTAATTTTTGGCGACGTAAGGAGTTTCTTCCACCCTACTTACATCTAGGACCCGTGAGCCTTATGTTTTTGGACATTGCTAAATTCTTGGGTCTTATGTTTGACAGAAAACTGTGCTGGTCCTCCCACATTTCCTATCTTTCGGCTCACTGTCTGCGATCGCTCAACACTCTCCGTGTCCTGAATGGTACCTCCTGGGGAGCGGACCGAGTGGTCCTTCTCTGCCTCTATCGTGCCTTAGTACGCTCGAAATTGGACTATGGAAGCATAGTTTACTCCTCTGCTCGGCCGTCTATTCTTTGTCGTCTTGACTCTGTCCACCACCGTGGATTACGTTTAGTGTCTGGAGCTTTTTACACCAGCCCTGTGGAAAGCCTTTATGCTGAGACTGCTGAACCTCCGCTGTCCAATCAGCGAGTAGTCCTTCTGAGTCATTATGCTAGCCATCTGTCGTCCATGCCTGCTAATCAAGCCCATGACATTTTCTTCGACGCCTCCTTTGATGTAGGGTATGCAGGCCGCCCCTCCTCCCTGCTACCACCGGGAGTCCGCTTCCGTCAACTGCTCCATTCTCTTTCCTTCCGCTTTCCTAAAACCTTCTTGACAACTTGGGGTACAGCACCGCCTTGGCTCCGTCCCCGGATCTGCCTGCTCTGTGACCTTTGTCAATTTCCCAAGGATGGTACCCCTTCACTTGTTTATCGTCGGGCATTTGCTGCTCTATGTGCACAAACGATGGAAGCCACATTTATTTACACTGATGGCTCGAAAACATCGTTAGGTGTAGGGAGTGCCTATATTGTTGGCGACACCCTAAATCAATTTTGGCTTCCCGACCTGCGTTCGGCTTATACTGCGGAGCTTTACGCTGTCCACTACATCCGCCGCCATCAGCGGATACAGTATGTTATCTGCTCAGATTCTCTCAGCTCTCTCCTCAGTCTCCAAGCTCTTTACCCTGTGCACCCTCTAGTCCACCGGATTCGGGACTGTCTGCGCTTGCTCCACCTGGGGGCGTCTCGGTGGCGTTCCTCTGGCTCACAGGACACATTGGTATCTGTGGAAATGAGGCGGCCGATATTGCAGCCAAGGCTGCAGTCTCTCTTCTACGGCCAGCTATTCAATCGATTCCCGTCGCTGATCTATGGAGCGTTTTATGTCGTAGTGTTGTTCTTTTATGGCACGCACATTGGTCGACACTTCCCCATAATAAATTGCGGGACGTGAAAGCTCTTCCTTGTGCTTGGACCTCTTCCTCCCGAATGCGTCGTTGGGAGGAGGTAATTTTAACTAGACTCCGGATAGGGCACTGTCTTTTTAGCCATCGACATCTTTTAAGCGGCAATCTCCTCCCCCACTCTGTCCCCACTGCTCTCAGCTTTGGACTGTAAGACACCTTTTAATTGAGTGCCCCCATTTTACTCCGTTATGCGCCCGTCTACAGCTGTCGCCTGATATATCGTCAATTTTAGCAGATGACACGCACTCGGCCGATCGCGTTCTTGAGTTTATTAGTGCCAGTGAAATGACGTCGGTCATTTGAAGCTTTTTTTTGGGACAACCAACCCCTTTCTGTAGTGGATTTTTAAGCCTTTCTTCTGCTTTTAGTTTCTCCAATTTTGAGAGTTTCATTCCCACTGCTGCTGGTTTTCCTTTTTTTGTTTTTACTGTTTCCTAAGTCACGGACCGGGTGCTAATGACCATAGCAGTTTTGCGCCCCAAAACAAAAAAAAAAACAAAAAAAAGTAAGCCTTATTAGTAACAATTAAATATTTCTTTATTTTCAACAACATGTGTCAACAAACTTCGCTATCTTCTTCTGGTCTGTAAAACAGCGCATTTATTAGGAATATATCACCTATCATGATTTATGATGTAACATATGAGACAAAATTCTTTGTTTAACTTTACAAGAAATGGAAACTACATTTACTGACCTTCAAAAATTTTTTGTGACAAAATGTGTTCTTTGTGAGTTGAGACCTCCTGCAAAGTTGTCATTTTAGTGGATAAAATGTAGCACATTATACAATGGTTTATATTTACAACCACAAAGCACCTTCTGCACATGGCCACATTCATTGTTGTAGCACTCACAGGTGATTGTAAAGTCTTAAATCACAGTATACAGTTAAATACACATACATATTTAAATTAGTTTGACTTGCTCCATTCATTGGTGATCCATCCTAAATGGCATATCCAGCTGTATCAAACTGGTGGCAGTGTTGCAAAGATAACATGTGTATGGCATGTTACAACCACTAGACGACTCTCACATCAGTTTCATAAGATCAGAGTGTAAAGTATTCTGTTTTCACATTTAAAATTACACACTTCTATGGTCTTCACATGGTAAAGATTATAGAAAAGTACTGTATTTGTAGACAAAATATTTTTTACATTCTCACAATACCCTTCAGACGTTCTTATTAATACATACATGATAGGTAAGTTTTGGTACTTAGTATACTGTATTTTATTTCTGTGTCGATGTGGAATGTGCATGCCAACAGCAGCAGCACCGCACAACATACGATCCGTGAAGCACAATGCCCTGCAAGCCACTGAACACCATGGGCATCACAAAAAAAGGAGTGGGGAGGGATGGGAGTGAGGTTGAGGCACAGGCAGCTGAAGGGGTGAGGGTACAAATTACAGTATCTACAGAATATTTAAACACAATGTAATTTTCAAGAAATAAAGCATTGAAGGATGGAGGCACTGGCTACATGTACCATGGACACTGGTAATTAGAGCTTTCAGTGTGTAGATTCAGTATATACCATTAATCTACAAAGTATATGTAAAACATACATCACTGAATATTAAAGCATTGAGATATAATTATTTGCAATGGTAATTATAATAGCATAGAATGAATATATTATATAGTGACCATCAGGAAACTAAAAAGAAATTTACTTCAACAATACGAGAGAACGAAAGTTGCTACTCACCATATAGTGGAGATGCGGAGCTGCGATAGGCACAATAAAAATATTCACGCAAACAAAGCTTTCGGCCATTAAGGCCTTTGTCAATGGTACACACACACACACACACACACACACGGGCACACACATCTGCAGTCTCAGAGAGCTGAAACTACGCTGCGAGCAGCAGCATCAGTGCATGATGGGAGTGATGACTGGGTGGGGGTAAGGAGATGGCTAGGGTGGGGAGGGGGAGGGATAGTATGGTGGGAGTGGTGGACAGTGAAGTGTTGCAGTTTGGATGGAGGGTAGAAGAGAAGGTGTAGAGGGGGGAGTGGGTAAGTAACGGAAAGGAGAGAAATAAAAATAAAAGAAATTAAAGATGGTGTGGTGGTGAAATGACGGCTGCATAGTGCTGGAATGGGAACAGGGAGGGGGCTGGATGGGTGAGGACAGTGACTAACGAAGGTTGAGGCCAGGAGGGTTATGGGAGCATAGGATGTATTGCAGGGAAAGTTCCCACCTGCGCAATTCAGAAAAGCTGGTGTTGGTGGGAAGGATCCATATGGCACAGGCTGTGAAGCAGTCATTGAGATGAGTGGTATCATGTTTGGCAGCGTGTTCAGCTACAGGGTGGTCTACTTGTTTTTTGACCACAGTTTGTCGGTGGCCATTCATGCTGGCAGACAGCTTGTTGGTTGTCATGCCTACATAGAAAGCAGCACAGTGGTTGCAGCTTAGCTTGTAGATCACATGACTGGTTTCACAGGTAGCCCTGCCTTTGATGTGTGAGGTAATGTTAGTGACCGGATTGGAGTAGGTGGCAGTAGGATGATGTATGGGACAGGTCTTGCATCTAGGTCTATTACAAGGGTATGAGCCATGAGGTAAGGGATTGGGAGCAGGGGTTGTGTAAGGATGGAAGAGTATATTGTGTAGGTTCGGTGGACGGCGGAATACCATGGTAGGAGGGATGGGAATGATAGTGGGTAGGACATTTCTCACTTCAGGGCACGACAAGATGTAATTGAAACCCTGGTGGAGAACGTAATTCAGTTGCTCCAGTCCCGGATGGTACTGAGTTACGAGGAGAATGCTCCTGTGGCCGGACTGTGGGACTTCAGGGGGTGGTGGAAGACTGGAAAGGCGCTTCAGTCTGGAACCGCAAGACCGCTACGGTCGCAGGTTCGAATCCTGCCTCGGGCATGGATGTGTGTGATGTCCTTAGGTTAGTTAGGTTTAAGTGGTTCTAAGTTCTAGGGGACTTATGACCACAGATGTTGAGTCCCATAGTGCTCAGAGCCATTTGAACCATTTTTTTGAAGACTGGAAAGATAAGGCACGGGAGATTAGTTTTTGTACAAGGATAATTACGGTCAGTGAAGGCTTCAGTGAAACCCTTGGTATATTTAGACAGGGACTGCTCATCACTGAAGATGCGATGACCACGGGTGGCTAGGCTGTACAGAAGGGACTTCTTGGTATGAAACGGATGGCAGCTGTCAAATTGGAGGTATTGCTGGTGGTTAGTAGGTTTGATATGGATGGAGGTACTGATGTAGCCATCTCTGAGGCGGAGGTCAACATCTAGGAAGGTGGCTTGTTGGGCTGAGAAGGACCAGGTGAAGCAAATGGGGGAGAAGTTGTTGAGGTTCTGGGGGAATGTGAATAAGGTGTCCTCACCTTCAATCCAGATAGCGAAGGTGTCATCAACAAATCTGAACCAGGTGAGGGGTTTAGGTTTCTGGGTTTTTAGGAAGGATTCCTCTAGGTGGCCCATGAATAGGTTAGCGTAGAATGGTGCCGTGCGGGTGCCCACAGCCACACTGTGGATTTGTTTTTAGGTAATGTGGGTGAGGATATAGTTTATCATGGAGACTAGGAAGGAGGCTGTTGGTTTGGAATCCATAGGGCGTCTGGAAAGGTAGTGTTCGATAATGTAATGTTAACGACAGCCCCGGACGGTGCACAAGTCCTGCCCAATCATCCCCCCTCCACACCAATCCATATCCTAAGCTCTGCCCATGGTCTGCCGTATGTTTCAACATCAAAGTTGTTCGTATCACAGATATGCCAGTCATAACAAGGGAGAAAATCAGTAGTTAGTACGAAATACAGTTTTTCCAGTACCATTGTGAAAAGAATTAGAAATATTTTCGTTGAATATGCGAGTTGAAAAATCATCAATAAGAAATAAAAATAAAAATGGTATCCACACTGTCTTTTTTATTTCATGAGCTTTCATCTGCACTATATCAAAAAATCTGATAATCGTTAACTGCAGTGAGCGCAAATTTCTGTCACATCGCGTAGTGTAAGAAATTCTGTTGGGAAATATTAATTGGTAGTATCACCAAGGATGCTGTCCATTATCTCGATTGTGTAAAGTCAATGTTGTGCATAAACAAGGCAAAGTCGATCTCTTGGTTTGTTTCTGATTACCTCACTAAGACTAAAGAATATAAGAGTTGGATAATGTATAAATGCGTAATGCAAGCAGTCAGATATTTATGCAGTGACATTCTTCATTAATATTTGCCTGTGTAATGGGTGAATTTTTACTTGTGAACTCTTATGACTGCTTGCCTATAGCAGACACGAGACTACTTTGAGTTCTTCTTCAGTGTTTGAAAGCTTTAGAGCTGCCTATTGTTAAACATATGTACATAGTTTCGTCAATGTCATTCCAACACCTCTTATTGTACTTTAATGTCTGTTAGGTATCAGTTTTGACAGCAGTTGGCCACAACAGTCAAGATTAGGTACCTTGTGTATGATAACTTTTTTGAGAGTGCATTTACTTTGGAATAAGGCTGGGCATCTCGGACATATTCTGAGTCGTGGTCACCTTTGTGCTCATACGGCAAAGACTACCATATCCACCAGTCAGTCCCTCAGCCGTTAGGGGTAAAACCCAATGGGACTCGGGGCAAGTAAGGCTAGTAACCTGCTTCCCTGGTACTTTAAATATGATGCTGGCAACAATCAGAGCAAAATGCCTCGGACCTTTGGAGGTGACGGAGTCCCACCTCTAACTGACAAACCAGGGACTCCTAAGATACGACTTGGCAAACAAATGGTAATGAGATGGGGAGCTATTAATATCAATGGGGGCTACTCTTGGAAGAAGGTAGAGCTGGCAGAGGCTGCAAGTAAGATGGGGCTGGACGTTTTAGCTGTTAGTGACATTCGGGTAAGGGGTGAGAAAGAAGAGGAAGTGGGAGAATACAAGGTCTACTTGTCAGGAGTCAAAGCAGGAATAGCACAATGGGGTGTAGGGCTTTACATCAGGAAAGAAATGGAACCCAGCGTAGTTGCAATAAGGTATGTAAACGAACGACTGACGTGGATAGATTTGACAGTGTCTAGCAAGAAAATTAGGATTGTGTCAGTATATTCGCATTGTGAAGGGACTGATCAAGATAAGATGGATAGTTTTTATGAGGCACTCAGTGATGTAGTTGTTAGAGTAAAGGACAAGGACAGTGTTCTGCTCATGGGTGATTTTAACGCCAGGATTGGAAATCGAACAGAAGGGTATGAAAAGGTTATAGGTAAATTTGGAGAGGATATGGAGGCCAACAGGAATGAGAAACAACTCTTGGATTTCTATGCCAGTATGGGCTTAGTAATCACAAACTCCTTTTTTAAACATAAGAACATTCACCGGTATACTTGGGAAGGCAGGGGAACCAGATCTCTCATTGACTATATAATAACAGATCAGGAATTCAGGAAGGCTGTGAGGGACACACGTGTATTCAGGGGATTCTTTGATTACACTGCTCATTATTTAATCTGCAGTGAAATTGGGATTGTGAGGCCAAAAGTGCAGGAGGTCAGGTCCATATGTAGGAGGATAAGAGTGGAGAAGCTCCAGGATAAGGAAATCGGGCACAAGCACATAACAGCGATCTCAGAAAGGTACCAGTTAGTTGAATGTAGTCAACTACAGTCATTGGAAAAGGAATGGACAAGGTACAGGGACACAGTACTACAAGTGGCTAAAGAATGTCTTGGAACAGTAGTGTGTAAAAGTAGGATGAAGCAAACAGCTTGGTGGAATGATACAGTCAAGGCAGCCTGTAAAAGGAAAAAGAAGGCGTATCAAAAATGGCTACATACCAGAACCCAGGTAGACAGAGAAAGTTATGTTGAAGAAAGAAACAAAGCCAAACAGATAATTGCAGCATCCAAGAAGAAATCGTGGGAAGACTTTGGAAACAGGTTGGAGACTATGGGTCAAGCTGCTGGAAAACCATTCTGGAGTGTAATTAGCAGTCTTCGAAAGGGAGGTAAGAAGGAAATGACAAGCATTTTGGACAGGTCAGGAAAACTGCTGGTGAATCCTGTGGATGCCTTGGGCAGATGGAGGGAATATTTTGAAGAGTTGCTCAATGTAGGTGAAAATGCGATCAGTAACGTTTCAGATTTCGAGGTAGAATGAGATAGGAATGATGATGGAAATAGGATCACATTTGAGGAAGTGGAAAAAATGGTCAATAGATTGCAGTGCAATAAAGCGGCTGGGGTGGATGAAATTAAGTCGGAACTCGTCAAATACAGTGGAATGTCAGGTCTTAAATGGCTACACAGGATAATTGAAATGGCCTGGGAGTCGGGACAGGTTCCATCAGACTGGACAAAAGCAGTAATCACACCAATGTTTAAACATGGAAACAGAAAAGATTGTAACAACTACAGAGGTATCTCTTTAATCAGTGTTGTGGGTAAAATCTTCTCAGGTATTGTTGAAAGGAAAGTGCGAGTATTAGTTGAGGACCAATTGGATGAAAATCAGTGTGGGTTTAGGCCTCTTAGAGGTTGTCAGGACCAGATCTTTAGCTTACGACAAATAATGGAGAAGTGTTATGAGTGGAACAGGGAATTGTATCTATGCTTTATAGATCTAGAAAAGGCATATGACCGGGTTCCTAGGAGGAAGTTATTGTCTGTTCTACGAGATTATGGAATAGGAGGCAAACTTTTGCAAGCAATTAAAGGTCTTTACATGGATAGTCAGGCAGCAGTTAGAGTTGACGGTAAACTGAGTTCATGGTTCAGAGTAGCTTCAGGGGTAAGACAAGGCTGCAACCTGTCTGCACTGTTGTTCATATTATATATGGATCATATGTTGAAAACAATAGACTGGCTGGGTGAGATTAAGATATGTGAACACAAAATAAGCAGTCTTGCATATGCGGATGACTTAGTTGTGATGGCAGATTCGATTGAAAGTTTGCAGAGTAATATTTCAGAGCTGGATCATAAATGTAAGGACTATGGTATGAAGATTAGCATCTCCAAAACGAAAGTAATGTCAGTGGGAAAGAAATGTAAACGGATTGAGTGCCAAATAGGAGGAACAAAGAGAACAGGTGGACGGTTTCAACTACTTAGGATGCATATTCTCACAGGATGGCAACATAGTGAAAGAACTGGAAGTGAGGTGTAGCAAAGCTAATGCAGTGAGCGCTCAGCTACGATCTACTCTCTTCTGCAAGAAGGAAGTCAGTACTAAGACTAAGTTATCTGTGCACCGTTCAATCTTTCGACCAACTTTGTTGTATGGGAGCGAAAGCTGGGTGGATTCAGGTTACCTTATCAACAAGGTTGATGTTACGGATATGATAGTAGCTAGGATGATTGCAGGTACTAGTAGATGGGAACAATGGTAGGAGGGTGTCCACAATGAGGAAATCAAAGAAAAACTGGGAATGAACTCTATAGATGTAGCAGTCAGGGTGAACAGGCTTAGATGGTGGGGTCATGTTACATGCATAGGAGAAGCAAGGTTACCCAAGAGACTCATGGGTTCAGCAGTAGAGGGTAGGAGGAGTCGGGGCAGACCAAGGAGAAAGTACCTGGATTCGGTTAAGAATGATTTTTGAAGTAATAGGTTTAACATCAGAAGAGGCACCAATGTTAGCACTGAATATGGGATCATGGAGGAACTGCATAAGGGGGGCTATGCTCCAGACTGAACGCTGAAAGGCATAATCAGTCTTTGATGATGATGATGATGATGATGATGATGTTGTTGTTGTTGTTGTTGTTGTTGTTGTTGTTTCATTTTGACAGTATTACACAAACTGCTAATAAGTACTAACAGCACAACACTGCTAGTATGAACAACCGCGGTAAAACAAAAAACAATGAACAAAAACACGACAGCGACGAGGACTACCAAAGATCATATTGATGCGCTCTTGGTTGGTGTGGCAGGGGGTAGGTGTGGAGGGGGATAAATGTGCGGGGCTTGTGCAAATGTCTGGGGCTGCCGCTAACGTTTCCTTGTTCGATAGCAGTAAGGCCACGGGCATTAGGAATATTACTGTACAGGGAGGTGGCATCAATAGTGACGAGCAATGCACCATGTGGTAAAGGGAGAGGAACTGTGGAGAGTCGGTCGAGGAAATGGTTGGTATCTTTTATATAGGAGGATAGGTTCCAGATAATAGGTTCATGGTGTTGCTCAACAAGAGCAGAGATTCTCTCAGTGGGGGCACAGTAACCGGCCACATTGGGGTGTCCTGGGTGGTTGGGTTTATGGACTTTAGGAAACAAGTAGAAGGTGAGAATGCGGGGAGTGGTGGGGGTAAGTAGAGATATGGACTCTGAGGGGAGTTTCTGGGATGGGGCTAAGGATTTCAGTAGTGACTGGAGATCCTTCTGGAATGGGGTCACTGTGGCATGGTTTGTAGGTGGAAGTATCTGACAGCTGACAGTCCTTTTGCCACGTAATTCTTGCGGTTCGTAACTACTGTGGTGGAGCCTTTGTCTGCCGGTAGGATTATAAGATTGGGATCAGTTTTTAGATGGTGGACTGCGGTTCTTTTTGCGGATGTAAGGTTAGTATGCATGTTGAGGAATTTGGGAAATGATGGTGAGGCAAGGTTCGAGGATAAGAAATTCTGGAAAATTAATGGGGGATGGCTTGGAGGCAGTAGGGGTGGATCACGTTTGGATGGAGGAGTGAACTGAGTTAGGCAAGATTCAGTGTTGGTCTTTGGTTGAGGTTGATTGGTCGGGTTGGTGGCGAAAAAGTGTTTCCACTGTAGAGTCTGGGAGAAGGAGAGAAAGTCTTTAACTAGTCCTGCATGGCTGAATTTGGGAGTGGGGCAAAAGGTGAGACCTTAGGAAAGGACAGATATTTCTGTGGGACTAAGGCTTCTGGAGGAAAGGTCCATGCCTGTGTTGCAGGTCTGATTAGGTTTTGGGTTCTATGTGGTGGTGGGAGGGAGTTTTGAAGGGTGGGGTAAGTGTAATCGGTCTGCGAGACAGTGTTTGTCAACTATGAGGGGGCGTAGGGGAGGTTTGGAGGTTGTTGGTGGACAGTGGTACCCCAAGGTGGGAGTAGGAAGTGAGCAGGATGGAGAGCTTTTTGAGGTGGTATTATGCATGTTGCTCAAGTTCCTGCAGGGCAAGAGTTTCAATGTGTGTTATGGGTTCCAGGATTCTGAGAGTACATAGGAGGAGAATTTTGCGGATGGAGAGAAGGTACTGCAAGGAGGATTTGGCTTGGTTGATGTGTCTTGCAGGACTATGTTGGTGAGGGCTAAGGATTGGCGAAATCTGAACAGGTGGATTTCATTGTGGAAGGAGGGGTGGCAACCAGAGATGGGTAATTTGATGGTAAGGCAATTAGGCTGGTATTACACTATTGAATTAGTTTGTCAAATGTCTTTGTCAAAGATATTTGATGGTGTAATAGGGAACTTTGTCAAATGCTGTCCAATATTTGGTCAAATCTAGGGCTTCACTGTAGATTTGATCAAAGAAGTCGCTTGTCTTCTATTCACTGCAATATGACATGTAACCACATGGAGCACTAGCATCGCTGCAGCGTTCTGTCTCCTGTAGTGTTTTTATAAACATTGACGGTAAATACAATTGGTGTGTGCCGACAACTACAAAATTAATAGAGATGTATGGAGCTGATGAGGCGCTTTACAACGTGAGGCACCCTGAATACAAAAATAGATTGAGAAGGTTGGAGACCTGACCTAACCTTACCTAACCAAACCCTCTCCTGTAGCAAGGAATTAGAGTGATACAGTGAGCCTGTCTTCTGCAGATGTAGCAGTTGTTAAGTGAATATTGTGTTCTGCGATATGAGGATACACTTCACCAAGCGCATGCAGAAATGTATGCTGATCCATTCTTAAGTAATTGATGCACGACTTGACGTCCTCCACTATAAGATCACTTAACAAGTTTTGTTGAATGCTTTTAATGTGTCTTCATAAAACCCACGGCTTCACCCAGGTATGTTTCCTTTTTTCCCCCTCTTCTCTTCCGCATGTGCACGTGGTGCAATCGTGGTACATGCAACTGCTGTGGTTAATAACAAGTTGTTGTCAGCCATCTTGAACTTTGACGAAAAATATGATGACAGTGTAATACCCCTTCTAGCGCTACGTCAAAGATATTTGTCAAATATATTTGACTGAATATTTGATCGCAATTTGATAGTGTAATACCGGCCTTAGGGGGGATTTCATGAGCCAAGCAACAATGCAGGAACAGAATGTGGGACTGGGATCTGTCTAGGGATAAGGAAACTTTTTCTGTATTGACGCAGATGGAAGGAGCAAGGATCCATGGTGGTGCAAAAATGCGAAAAATTACGTAAGAGGTTAGAATTACGTCCGAAAAATTACGCAAAAATACACCCACATATGTGTGAAAATTACGAAAAGGGTGAAATGGATGCACAGGGGGAAGAAAATCGATGCAATCTGAGGAAGACAATGATAGTGGAAGGCGAAAATGCACTAAAATTGGCGAGAAGTCACAAAGGTCAAAGTAGAGAATAACTAATCATTAATTAACATATTACTGTAGGTAGCAGGTTTGAGGGCGGATAAGGGTAGAGAAGGGGGACAGCAGATGTGACTGGATGAGGTGGATTTAGTGGATGCGAACAGGGATAGAACGGAGAAAGTGTGGGGTGGGGAGGGGTTCATATTTAGAGATGTGAGATCGTGTGGCACCAGAAAAGTGCGGGACATAAGACGCAAAACTACAGGAACTGACACAGGGAGCGTGATCAGTTTGAAGGTATAGGCTTAATTATATCGGTAATGTGGGACATAAGATGCTGCACCAACAATCAGCGTGTTCATGACGCCGTCTATTGCGCGCGGCCGATCCGTTGATACGGTGTGGCTCATAAGTAGTGCGTGCAGTGCGGTCCATATGGCAACAACGCAAACACAGGAAGGAAAAGAAAGGAGGATGGATATTGAGTATAGTGATGCAAAAGAAAGTAGTTACAAAGGAAAACAGCACAGGGTTAGGATCGAAGAAGAGCTGTCAGGCAAAAATCAATGGAAAATCCAGGATGGAATGTAACAATATGAAAGAAGGAAAGTTGCTACTCACCACATAGCGGAGATGCTGAGCCGCGAAAGGCACAATAAACAGATTCACACAAACATAGCTTTCGGCCATTAAGGCCTTTGTCAGCAGTACACACACGCACACGTGCGCGCGCACGCAACCACGCGCATCTGCAGTCTGTCTCTTGCCCTGCAGGAACTTGAGCAACATGGACAAGGCCACCTCAAAAGCTCTCCATCCTGATCACTTCCTACTCCCGCCTCGGGGTACCACTGTCCACCACTTCTACAACAACCTCCAAACCTCCCCCACACCCCCTCATAGCTGACAAACTTTGTCTCACAGACCTACTACACTTACCCCATCCTCCAAACCTCCCTCCCACCACCCCACAGAACTCAAATCCTAAACAGACCCGCAACACATTCATGAACCTTTCCTCCACAAGCCTTAGCCCCACAGAAATATCAGTCCTTTCCAAAGACCTCACCTTTTGCCCCACTCCCAAATTCAACCATGCAGGACAGTGAAACACCTTCTCTCCTTCTCCCGGTCCCTACAGTGGAAACACTTTTTTGCCACCAACCCGACCAATCAGACTCAACCAACGACCAACATTGAACCTCGCCTAACTCAGTTCACTCCTCCATCCAACTGTGATCCACCCCCACTGCCTCCAAACCACCCCCTGTTAATTTTCCAGAATTTCTTATCCTTATACCTTCCCTCACAATCATTCCCCAAATCCCTCAACATGCATAGTAACCTTACATCCACAGAAAGCACCGCAGTCAACCATCTAAAAACTGATCCCGGTCTTATAATCCTACCGGCAGACAAAGGCTCCACAACAGTAGTTTTGAACTGCAAGAATTACATGGCAGAAGGACTCTGTCAGCTGTCAGATACTTCCACCTACAAACCATGCCACAGTGACGCCATTCCAGAAGGATCTCCAGTCACTACTCAAATCCTTAGGCCCATCCCAGAACCTCTCCCCAGAGTCCATTTCTCTACTTACCCCCACCACTCCCCACAATCCCACCTTCTACATGCTTCCTGAAGTCCATAAATCCAACCACCCAGGATGCCCCATTGTGGCCGGTTACTGTGCCCCCACTGACAGAATCTCTACTCTCATAGACCAACACCTTCAACCTATTACCCAGAACCTATCCTCCTATATAAAAGATACCAACCATTTCCTCGACCGACTCTCCACAGTTCCTCTCCCTTTACCATATGGTGCCTTGCTCGTCACTATTTATGCCACCTCCCTGTATACTAACATTCCTCATGCCCATGGCCTTACTGCTATCGAACACTACCTTTACAGACGCCCTATGGATTCCAAACCAACAACCTCTTTCCTAGTCTCCATGACCAGCTATATCTTCACCCACAATTACTTCTCCTTTGAAGGTATTACCTACAAACAAATCCGTGGTACGGCTATGGGCACCCTTGTGGCACCATCCTATGCTAACCTATTCAAGGGCTATCTAGAGGAATCCTTCCTAAAAACCCAGAGTCCTAAACCCCTCACCTGGTTCAGATTTGTTGATGACACCTTTGCTATCTGGATTGAAGGTGAGGACACCTTATTCACATTCCGCCAGAACCTCAACAACTTCTCCCCCATTTGCTTCACCTGGTCCTTCTCAACCCAACAAGCCACCTTCCTAGATGTTGACCTCCGCCTTAGAGATGGCTACATCATTACCTCTGTCCATATCAAACCTACTAACCACAAGCAATACCTCCAGTTTGACAGCTGCCACCCATTTCATACCAAGAAGTCCCTTCCGTACAGCATAGCCACCCGTGGTCGTCGTGTCTTCAGTGACTAGCAGTCCCTGTCTAAATATACCAAGGGTCTCACTGAAGCCTTCACTGACCGTAATTATCCTCCCATACTTATACAAAAACAAATCTCCCGTGCCTTATCTTTCCAGCCTCTCACCACCTCCCACAGTCCGGTCACAGAGGAGCATTCCCCTCGTAACTCAGTTCCATCCGCGACTGGAGCTACTGAATTACATTCTCCGCCAGGGTTTCAATTACCTCTCGTCGTGCTCTGAAATGAGAAATGTCCTATCCACTATCCTTCCCATCCCTCATACCGTGGTATTCCGCTGTCCACCGAACCTACACAATATACTTGTCCATCCTTACACAACCCCTGCTCCCAATCCCTTCCTTACCTCATCGCTCATACCCCTGAAATAGACCTAGATGCAAGACCTGTCCCATACATCACCCTACCGCCACCTATTCCAGTCCGGTCACTAACATTACCTATTACATGAAAGGCAGGGCTACCTGTGAAACCAGTCATGTGATTTACAAGCTGAGCTACAACCACTGTGCTGCATTCTAAATAGGCATGACAACCAACAAGCTGTCCGTCCGCATGAATGACCACTGACAAACTGTGGCCAAGAAACAAGTGGACTACCCTATTGCTGAACACTCTTGCAAACATGAAATCCTTCATTTCAATAACTGCTTTACAGCCTGTGCCATAAGGATCATTCCCACCAACACCAGCTTTTCTGAATTGCGCGGGTGGGAACTTTCCCTGCAATACATCCTACGCTCCCGTAACCCTCCTGGCCTCAACCTTTGTTAGTCACTGTTCTCACCCATCCAGCTCCCTCCCTGTTCCCATTCCAGCACTATACAGCCTTCATTTCACCGCCACGCCATCTTTTAATTTCTTTAATTTTCATTTCTCTCCTTTCCACTACATATCCCCTCCCCTGTCCGCACCTTCTGTCCTTCCCTCCGTCTAAACTGCACCACTTCACTGTCCACCACTCTCACCATATTATCCCTCCCCCTCCCCACCCTAGCTGTTGCTCACAGTGTAGTTTCAGCTCTGAGACTGCAGGTGGGTGTGTGTGTGTGTGTGTGTGTGTGTGTGTGTGTGTGTGTGTGTGTGTGTGTGTGTGCTACTGACAAAGGCTTTAATGGCCGAAAGCTATGTTTGTGTGAACCTTTTTATTGTGTCTATAGCGGCTCAGCATCTCCGCTATATGGTGAGTGGCAACTTTCTTTCTAATAGGATTAAAAACAGCCGACCAGTTGCAAAGGATAAAGTAATCTTTACCTAGGTTTCGATAGATTTAAATCTATCTTCTTCAGAAGGCGGCAGTATTACATTAACATGGAGTGATATGTCATTGTCGTTTTTATAAACATCTGCATAGCTCCATTAGTCCAAATAAAATCTATCGAAACCTAGGTAAAGATTACTTTATCCTTTGCAACTGGTCGGCTGTTTTTAATCCTATTATGTGGAACCGTTGCTGTTGTGCAGCTATGTTTAAAATACTGAATTTTCTTTCTCTTCTATTGTTACATTCCATCCTGGATTTTCCATTGTTTGATTTGAAGAAATTTAATTCAATATACAAGTATAAATCTACCCTTTTCTTAAACAGATTTGATATCGTAAGAAGTTGCTACAGATGAAAGTAATATGCTGCTGTGAGGGCTGTGCATACATGGATGTGTACAAAGTTGTCCCTCCTCAGAGAGAAATATATAGATACGCAATATCAGAGCAAGTATCACTTGAGTAGGAATATGTGACCTATAATAACAAAAACATGGAGTACATATTATTTATGTGATGTAGGTGATAACATTGCTGCTAATTAAGGTAAGAAATTACAGGGACAAAAATGTAAGAATAAGGGTCTCAGGAAAGTGACAGCTTGGGCTGCATGTTATTTTTTAAGTAAATGATGATGATGGGCCTCCAGTATGTTCTGCCAGTTGTAAAAGGCGACAAGAAAAATAAACCACTAATATGGCTAACCCCCCTTTTAGTGTGATTAGTTGGTTCAGGACAGAACTAATGAAGCCTCGGACAAGCGCAGTCATGGTCGGGGATGACGCTTGAACCCTGTGCCCGGCCACAATGGTAACGACACTGCTAGCCACACGGAAAATAATTAAAATCCAAACAGAGGTGTTTTGCAGGATATGCTTCCTGCAACCACCCTAGAAGGAAAACAAAGATGGTCAGATGAAGTTAACCAACACCTCATGTTCTGTAATTACCAAGCAACAAACTTAGGAACCAACACAACTGGGTACAGATCACAAGTATACACAACATTTATTACCAGATACCCAGAATTAAAATTTTTAACAGAACGACGACTAGCTGATCAGATCCATGTAATAATAAAAAATAACAGGATACCCCAGTCAGAATTAGAAAACATCAAACAAGTACTGGAACAAAATAATGTGCAATCAGAAGAAGAAAATACAGTAATGGACTGAAATCCCAGAGCAAACAAACAAAGAACAACACGCATCAATTAAACAATCAGAGGAAAACGAAATCTTAAGACAGCCACCAGAACAAGCACAAATAGAACACGAAGTGACACACATGTTAGATATAGAAGAAAAAATTTCAGCCGACATATATAGAATACAAAGATACAAATACAGGCAATAGATCATTCTTGCTTAGACCACCTAATAACCCACAAGTCGAAACAACTACTTTCAGCACAATCATACACAACAAAATAAATGAAAATACAACTATGGAAGAGTTAAAACGACTGGTTTATATAGGCGCACTCACTGCACTAAATATACACACTAGGCAGAGATCAGAACCAACCCACACACAGAAGAAACCCACAAAACCAGCATGGCAACACAGGCTACAGATTAGAAGAGAAAAACTGAGAAGACATCGGACAGCTAACACAATTTATAAGAAATGAAATATCAGACAAAAAACGAAAAAGTTTAGGTAAAATCTCACAAGAAGCGATAGAGCAATTAGATGAAAAGAAGCAGAAGTTACAAGCATTGGCCAAGCGACTTAGAAGGTACAAAAAAAGTGAAAATAGAAGGAAACAAAACAAAACATTCAACACAAACCAAAATAAATTTTACCAGACGATAGATAACACACACATTAAAATAGACAATCCACCAAACATAACAGACATGGAACACTTCTGGAGCAACATATGGTCAAACCTGGTACAGCCTAACAGACATTCACGGTGGATACAAGCAGAAAGACACATACAAGATGATACCACAAATGCCTGAAGTGATAATTTTGCAACGTGGTCACCTGAGCAATTAATGCTACGCACAATTGGAAAGCCCCTGGAAATGATAAAATAGCAAATTTCTGGCTAAAGAAGTTCACCTCAATACATTAACATGTAACTAAATTATTTAACAGTTACCGTATTTACTCGAATCTAAGCTGCTCTTGAAATTTGAGACTCGAAATTCAAGGTGAGAGAAAAGTTGTAGACCACCCCTCCAAATCGAAACAAAGTTGATACATTGTAACGTGAGGTCGAATGGATGAAGATACAGCTACAGTAGTATGGTTGGAGTCGTAAGCTTAACAGTTAAGCTTTACCAAGTAGCCATTGCTATGTGTCAGGCGCTCCGTCCGTATTTATTCGGGTACCCTTCCTTTTTCGCGTGCATCGTCTGGTTTGAATCGATTGCTTATTTTGTTTTGATCTGATAAGTGCCGTTCTCTTTGTTATAGGGGTTTACGCCACTCAAAGCTGAAACTGCATTATTGTACTGTGTCATGCATCGTTTGTCGCATTCTGATATTGAGGGTTCACGATCTGTCGCCGCTCACGTCATGGCTTGCTTTTGTGTGCGCTACCGCGGCTTACAATAAAAAAAAAAGAGGAACTGTCGCATAAGCGAAACAATGGCAAGAGACTGCTATTTGTTGTTCTTACACTGATGCGTTCTTTGATAATGATCAACAAGAACCAAATAATAGACTGCGTTTGATAGATGTTCTGAATGACAGTTCAGCGAAAATTTTTCTCCGTTTGGAAATCTTTGCAGACGCCTCTTTAGTACATTACATTCTGCACAGAAATTAGTCATTTTAGACTTAAAAATCTAGTCAATTGCCGTGCTTCATTTCTGACTGTATCACTATTCAGCATAATACGAATATAAACATGACATGATATGTATATTCTTCCACGTTTGCTCTTGCCTCACTCTAGTTTCGTAGTTTATTAGGCAGACAGGATTTAAATGAGATAGCAGCAAACACTAAAGAATACATGGCATAATGTTTACATTCTTCTACCTTTTCTTTTAATTTATTTACTGGCGCGTGACACAGAGGTTTTGGCGCCAGTATTTATCTTTGTGCCTGCAAAGCATACCTGTGTTGCGCTACATGTATTTGACGGCAGAAGTTGGTTGTGGCGACACCTACCAGCATTTTTCAGAACTTCCGCCTACTTTGCACTCGATTCTAAGCCGCAGGCGGTTTTTTGGATTACAAAATCCCGGATAAAAGTGCGGCTTAGATTCGAGTAAATACGGTACATTGCAGACCCATACACATTCCCTGATACACTTACACAAGGAATAACTTATCTGAAACCTAAAGATCAAGGCCGGCCAGTGTGGCCGTGCGTTCTAGGCGCTACAGTCCGGAACCGCGTGACCCATACGGTCATAGGTTCGAATCCTGCCTCGGGCATGGATGTGTGTGATGTCCTTAGGTTAGTTAGGTTTAAGTAGTTCTAAGTTCTAGGGGGCTGATGACCACAGAAGTTAAGTCCCATAGTGCTCAGAACCAACCTATTTTAAGATCAAGCAGACACAACAAACCCAGCTAAATATCGCCCCGTAACAAGCCTACCACACAATATACAGAATACTAACTTCAGTCATTACACAGAAATTAATGACGCATAGAACACAGAACAAAATTATCAATGAAGAACAAAAATGCTGCTGCAAAGGAGCACGAGGATGTAAAGAGCAACTGATAATAGATGCAGAGGTGACATATCAAGCTAAAACTAAACAAGTTGCTACACTATGCACACATTGATTACCAAAAAGCTTTTGATAGTGTACCCCACCCATGGTTGCTACAGATATTGGAAATCTACAAAGTAGATCCTAAATTGATACAGTTCCTAAACATAGTAATGAAAAATTGGAAAACCGCACTTAATATCCAAATAATATCAAATCACAGACAATAAAGATTAAGTGTAGAATATACCAAGGAGACTCATTAAGTCCTTTCTGGTTCTGCCTGCTCTGAACCCACTATCCAACATGCTAAATAATACAAATTATGGATATAATATTACTGGAACATACCAACACAAAATTACACATTTGCTATACATGTATGATCTAAAACTACTGGCAGCAACAAACCACCAACTCAACCAATTACTAAAGGTGACAGAAGTATTCATCAATGATATAAATATGGCTTTTGGAACAGACAAATGTAAGAAAAACAGCATAGTCAAGGGAAAACACACTAAACAAGAAGATTACTTATTGGATAACCACAGTGACTGCATAGAAGGGATGGAAAACACAGATGCTTCTAAATATCTAAAATACAGGCAAAAAAATAGGAGTAGATAATACAAATATTAAAGAACTAAAAGAAAAATACAAAGACTAACAAAAATACTGAAAACAGAATTGACAGCAAGAAACAAGACAAAAGCTATAAATACTTATGCTATACCAATATTGACCTACTCATTTGGAGTAGTGAAATGGAGTAACAGATGTAGAAGCACTCAATACACTTACATGATCACAGTGCCACAAATATAGAATACATCACATACATTCAGCAACAGAAAGATTCACATTAAGCAGAAAGGAAGGAGGAAGGGGATTTATTGGCATAAAAAAACCTACATTATGGACAGGTAGACAATTTAAGAAAATTCTTTATAGAACGAGCAGAAAGTAGCAAAATACACAAAGCAATCACTCATATAAATACATCGGCTACACCATTGCAATTTCATAACCACTTCTACAACCCTTTAGATCACATAACATCAACAGATATGAAGAAGGTAAATTGGAAAAGGAAAACACTACATGGCAAGCACCTGTATCATC
Source organism: Schistocerca americana (assembly GCF_021461395.2). Classification (NCBI taxonomy): domain Eukaryota; kingdom Metazoa; phylum Arthropoda; class Insecta; order Orthoptera; family Acrididae; genus Schistocerca; species Schistocerca americana. The sequence continues at coordinate 738,146,175 of NC_060121.1, read as the reverse complement.
TAACACAGCCACACATCGATCAAGATGCATCCAACGCATGGCTAAGAAAAGGCAAAAAATATATATGAGACGGAAGGATTCATGATTGCAATACAGGATCAAACAATAAACACCAGATATTACAGTAAGCATATTATGAAAGATCCCAATACCACAACAGATAAATGCAGACTTTGCAAACAACAAATAGAAACAGTAGATCACATCACAAGCAGATGTACAATACTAGCAAATACAGAATACCCCAGAATACATGACAATGTAGCAAAAATAATAAATCAACAACTTGCCATACAACATAAACTAATAAAACAACACGTTCCCACATCCAAGTATGCACCACAAAATGTACTGGAGAAGGATGAATACAAATTATACTGGAAGAGAACCATTATAATAGATAAAACACCACCACATAACAAACCTGACATCATAATCACCAATAAAAAGAAGAAATTAACACAACTAATCGAAATATCCATACCCAATACAACAAATATACAAAAGAAAACAGGAGAAAACATTGAAAAATACATCCAACTGGCTGAGGAAGTCAAGGACATGTGACATCAGGATAAAGTTGACATTATACGAATTATACTATCAACTACAGGAGTCATACCACACAATATCCACCAGTACATCAATGCAATACAGCTACATCCAAACATATATATATACAACTACAGAAATCCGTAGTTATTGATACATGTTCAATTACCCAAAAGTTCCTAAATGCAATATAACATATACCGTACAGTTAAAAGGAAGTCGCGCTTGATCAAGGTCCGCGTCACTGTCTTTTCTCAGACGTTATGTGTGGTCAAAAAGGGAAAGAAATAATAATAATTCAACAATATTATAGAAACACAAGGGGATGTAAATATACCTTTCAACAGAAAGCTATGTTACATACTTCTTACATTGAAATCTAAATAAAGGTTAATTTCATTCTCAAATGAAAAGGACACAGGTAAGTTATCATGAAGTAAAAGCACCACAAACAAATTATGTGGAAACATAAAAGGTAAGGAAATGGACACAGTATGCAAGACAATATAATACAATAACAGAAACCAGCACACTTAAAACAAGAAGTTACATGTGGAGGTACTTATGACAAAATCTAAGATAAACAAAAGTAGTGGAAAATACAACATTGGGAGGAAGAAGACACACAGCTTACATTGTGCTGATTGTATGGGATCTTGCAACATAAAATATGTAAGCATCAACTACTTCAAGATATATACATGTCATATGCTGCTAAAAAAATTGGAAGGCATAAGCACAAAAATTTGATTGTGTATATTTCATAAAGAATACACTTTGGTAAGTCATTTTCTATTACAAAGGTCCTTGTGACATAGGGTCTTACAAGAATAAAGATACTGCAGTTAAGTAAAAATAGGCAGTGTTTGAGAGATACGTTTTCCATGAGATAACCGAAACTGTTACTCATTGTCAGTTATAAAATCTACTAGGTTATGGTATATAATATATTAGCCTTAGTGGATTTAGATTTTAATATGCACCTGGAGATGGGACATACCCCCCTGAAACTGAGTAGTGCATACCTTTTTAGAAATAAGCAATCTTTACAGCTGTAGTGGATTTTATAGTCGACATTGTTTAGAGAGTTGTGTAGTACAGATGTTGATAAATTCTCGAATAAAACCAGTACATAGAATAAAAATTACCTAAGTTTATCTTACTTCCTAGTGGTTCACAGAATAATAAAACTGTATGGCAATTGTGACCCAGTTACATACATGAATTCAGGATGTAACATTTTTACAAGAGGGTTCATATAGGTAAATTCATGTAAAATATTCAGCACCCATAAAGATGTATGCTGTGGTGAGGGTGGAGAAAACCACAGTTAAGTTTTCAAGGTGAAGAACAAATAAGTGGGATCATGCACAATGTTCGTGTAAGTGTCAGAAGCATTACTTATGATGTACATGTGTTATATCTAGCTGAAGTGACATGTGACATAAATGTAAATGTGGATGATTTATAGTGAATTTTTATGAGTTTGTACTGAAGTTATAAGCTGTTTCTGTGTTTCATGTGACGTAATAGAAGACCCAAAAAGAAAGTGTTGGTTTTTTTTTTTTTTTTTTTTTTTTTTTTTTTTTTTTTTTTTTTTTTTTTTTTTTTTTTTTTTTTTGACAGATGGAAGATGGTAGCATATTCAGTATGGAAAGTACAAAAAGAATATCACTATACAAAATGAGGTCCCTTCCTGAAAGGATAGAGATATATATATATATATATATATATATAAATGTGTGTGTGTGTGTGTGCGCGCGCCCTGCTCCTAGTGTGTGCACAGAGTTTAGTGTCATCATGCATATGCACTTAAATCAGCCACCAACTGTGCAGTGTGTGCAACACATGGCGACTGGCACCTACGTATGCACAGAGCAATGCTGACTCAAACTCACTATTTTCTTTTAGTTTGTACAATTCGCATTATTTGTTCTGTGTGTATGTATGTTGGGCCTTCTGTACGATTCTTTTGTCTTGTTATGTGTGGAGTCGAGAGGCTTATTTCCTTTATTGTTCAGAGGTTTATGAATAAAGCCAAATTTGTTACTTGGATCGGTTTCATACATTACTTGGCTACTACATGATTGGTTATTAGTTTGGAATGGTTTCTGTATGCACAACATTTAAGTGCTAATTCATCAAGTTTAGTCATTACAGATGCTGTGCTACTGGCCCTGATTGAACTGCTTACTTTGACAGTGACCACTTTGTTGGCTTCCATTAACAGACAGGGTACCATTCGCTGGTCTATCCGCCCACTTTTCCTCTGTATGGTGATGCAGCTGAGGACTGGGAAGCTTACAATAAAAGACTCCAAGAGCATTTTGTAGCTTTCGTTGTGACAGACTCAAATTTGTGCAAACCTGTCATAGATAGTGAATGGTTTGTAAGCTGTCGGGAATACTTTGCCTCAGTGGCGACTTCAGTACTACTGTCAACACGCAATCAATCGTTATTGCATATCGTCTCTCACATAAGAAACTGTTGGCAAAAATATTGGCTGGCCAGTACTTTTCTAAAATTGACTTGTTTGAAGCATATGTGCAGGTTCCTGTGGACAAAGTCTCAATGCGTTCCGGTTTTGAATAGTCTTTTTCATCTCTATCAATAATTGCACTTTCATTTTCGTGTGACTAGTGTCCCTGCTCTTTTCCAATGATTTTAGAGCAATTAACTGTACCTGTCCCATGCTGCATTAATTATTTGAATGATGTTATAATGGGCTCCTCCAAGGCCAATCATTTGAAAAATTTGCCCACTTTGTTTTCTGTCTTACAGTCCGTAGGCTTATGGTGTAACCATGCAGAATCCGTTTTTCAACCTTCTATTGTTTATTTGGGTTAGAGGTGTCATGTGATGGGGTCTGCCCTTCTACCAGACCACATATCTACTGTTACATTTGTGCCTCACCCCTCATCCCTGAAGGAGCTTCAGGCCTCCCTAGCCTACTGCCGTAAAGTCCTGCTTGGAGCATCCACATTGGCCCACCTGTTGCATGCCCTGTTACACAAGAATATACCTTGCTGCTGGAGCCTGGATTGCAAACGTGCTTTTCTAATGTTGAAATTCAAACTACTCTCAGCCCCTTGTTTAGCTACATTCTCTCCAGATCAGCACATACTTTTAGCAATTGACTCCTCACAGTATGGCCTCGGCATGGTCCTGAAGCACCAATATACTGATGGCTGTGAATGACGTGTTGCTTTTGCCTCCAAAATGCTGGGCACTGTTCTTGTCTCACTACAATTACGAAGTCCATTTTTGACCTACATCTGAATATACCAATGTGGATTCAGCCTTCCTGACTCTGACTTCTATCATAAAGAACTGCTTTGCTTCCATTTCGGACACCCTGCGCAACTAATTTTCCTCACAGTATCGCCCCTCTGTTTTTATCAGTGTTATACTCTTGTCCATAGAAGGCCTCTCTCCCAGAGTAGTCATTCCTGCCATGTTGCCATGTCAGGTTCTGCCCCTTCTTCAGCGGGGCCTTTGGGAATTTGTGTGTTCTAAACTGTTAGATAGAACACACTTTTTTGGCCCAAGATTGATGGCAAAATCGTCAATTTTGTTGTGGCTTGTGAGCAGTGTGCCTGACAATGGGCGGTTCCCAGGGTTGTCTCTGTCCCCCTGGCCCACTCCAAGCCAGCCATGGGAGCGCATTCAAGTAGACTTTGCAAGTCCTTTCTTGAATTTCTAATGGCTGTTGGTTGTGGATGCATTGTCATGGTTTCCTTACATTCTCGAGCATGCGTTGATGTCAACTGAGGTCACAATTCATACGATTTTGAGGATTTTTTTTCTATTGAGGGGTTGCCTTGTATCTTAGTTTCCGATTATGGGCCCCAGTTCGTTTCTAACACCATTCAGTGTTTTGTTCCTGTCACGGCATCCGTCATGTTAAGGCTACACTATTCTACCTGTAGTGTCCCTTTTGCAATATTCACCATTATCGAGGTGAAACATAAATAAAAATTACTGTATGTGACTCAAAATTAACTGCAAACATCGATTTATCTGCGAAAGGTAAAAATATACAATATAGATCGATAGATGCAGAAAAGACATTATTTTTATTGTGTGAGATTATAATGTGTAAGTAATTAAAAGAAGTATTATTATCTTTGTAAGAGTATAAAACACAATGCAATGCTAATTCTTCTGTCTAGTCTGTTTTGTTCTGTTCGTTTTGGTGTTAGCTAGAATAAGGTACGCAAGCTATTGTGCTGCGCTAGCATTTGTTTCTGTCGTAACGTAATTGCAATTATTTAATGGTGTAAACTGTGTCCTAGTAAGAATATATTAGTATAAAGTGATCACCATGTGTTATTTCAAGAACCTACACCACATTTATCTTATGAAAAGAATATTTAATGAAAATTATTTAGCATGTTTCCAGCTGCTGCGGAGCGAGTAACAGTGGTCTCTGACTGTTAACAATTAGCCGCCATTACGTAGTACATTTAAAAATATTTTTTCACAGCACAATGTCTGATAGCCGGAGTGGAAGAAATTACGTAAAAATATTCAGTGAGATTAATTGAAGGAATCCAGTGAAATAATTTTATTAAAACTTGTCAATTTTCTGTGATAGTAATAATATCAGATAAGTGAACTGGAGCTGAGTAATACTACGCTATTGCATTTACAGTAATTCGTAGGGAGCCTGGCGCTCAATAAAACCAGATGTAATACATAATTGGCAACCTACGAAATTCATTATTTTGCTTATTATATCTCTTTTGTATTTTTTTGAAAGCTAAACGTAAAAACTAACTTCACTAAAAATCAGTAACAGATCACGATAAATCAAAGGACAAACAAATTTACTAGGAGAGTGTTTCCTCTAAATAAATAGTTACATTATTTTTTTAAAGAGATATAATATACCCTGGGGCAAATGGGGAGGCAGAATGACAAGTGTGTACATTCAAGTCCCAAATGAAAAAGTTCATTGTGGATTCTTCACCGGATGATTCCCTTCCCTGTTTTCTGAGCACCAACCGCTTCTGACCTACAGGGGAGTGGAGCCCGCCTGAGTTGCTTCACGGCTGGCAGCCCCATACTATTCTCCACCTTCCGCGGCATGCACTGCACCTCCTGCGAACGGGTTCATCCGGTTGCTTTATACTAGGATCACCTGTGTGGGCACGATGGTTTGGTTGCTGGCCCAAGTGAATACCGGCCACTGTTGTCCACTGCCAGGGACACTGTATTTGTGTTTGTGATGATTTACTTAATGATGACCAACTTATGTGGTTCTCATCTGAGCACGAATTGTATTTCAATGTAATAAGTATGTCACAAACTGTTGCCTCATCAGGAAAGAGGGAAGGAGAGGGAAAGACGAAAGGATGTGGGTTTTAAGGGAGAGGGTAAGGAGTAATTCCAATCCTGGGAGCGGAAAGACTTACCTTAGGGGGAAAAAAGGATGGGTGTGTGTGTGTGTGTATATATATATATATATATATATATATATATATATATATATATATATATATATATATATATATATATATATATATATATGAAATCCCCAAACCACCTTCCCTACCCTCTGGCTCCTCCCCTTGTAACTGCCCCCGGTGTAAAACCTGTCCCATGCACCCTCCCACCACCACCTACTCCAGTCCTGTAACCCGGAAGGTGTACACGATCAAAGGCAGAGCCACGTGTGAAAGCACCCACGTGATTTACCAACTGACCTGCCTACACTGTGACGCATTCTATGTGGGAATGACCAGCAACAAACTGTCCATTCGCATGAATGGACACAGGCAGACAGTGTTTGTTGGTAATGAGGATCACCCTGTGGCTAAACATGCCTTTGTGCACGGCCAGCACATCTTGGCACAGTGTTACACCGTCCGGGTTATCTGGATACTTCCCACTAACACCAACCTATCCGTACTGCGGAGATGGGAACTTGCTCTTCAATATATCCTCTCTTCCCGTTATCCACCAGGCCTCAATCTCCGCTAATTTCAAGTTGCCGCCACTCATACCTCACCTGTCATTCAACAACATCTTTGCCTCTGCACTTCCGCCTCGACTGACATCTCTCCCCAAACTCTTTGTCTTTAAATATGTCTGCTTGTGTCTGTATATGTGTGGATGGATATGTGTGTGTGTGTGTGTGTGTGTGTGAGTGTATACCCGTCCTTTTTTCCCCCTAAGGTAAGTCTTTCCGCTCCCGGGATTGGAATGACTCCTTACCCTCTCCCTTAAAACCCACATCCTTTCGTCTTTCCCTCTCCTTCCCTCTTTCCTGATGAGACAACAGTTTGTTGCGAAAGCTTGAATTTTGTGTGTATGTTTGTGTTTGTTTGTGTGTCTATCGACGTGCCAGCACTTTCGTTTGGTAAGTCACATCATCTTGTTTTTAGATATATTTTTCCCACGTGGAATGTTTCCCTCTATTAATTAATAAGTATGTCACATAGATTTATGTTGAAAGGTATGTTTACATCCTTGTTGTTCTATTATTATATCGTTATAACTTTGCTGTACCATGGTATAAAAATTTATCTTCATATACCACCTAAAGCTGTCACCACCAATCTCTCTGGAACCACAATAGATATTGACATATGGCTTTCATGGGTATGAATGTACGGCAGGGGCTCATGAAAGTAAATACTGTGAGACATTCTAAACTGTGTGCAAATATTGGCTTCAACACCAGCTTATGGTGGTTTTTTTATGAACACCCCACATTATTCCATTTGCAATGAATAACATGAGAAATCACAATAATAATAGCCATAGTTGCTTGTTACATCCTGAGTAATTAAAATGCAAAGTTGACACATGAAATGAATTAAACACGCCACTATTGCACTTCCGGCAATACAAGTGTGACCCGCACGTTGCTCGTAATTGTAATGGGATTGATGTACGTATTTCTACTTTCACTGTCACCATGAGGGCTGAAAATAATAATGGGGATCCCTGCCACAAATGTTGATATATACATAATGGCGTCCCTCATGAGTGTTGTATTTATCTACGTGCAGACTGTGAAATAGTACCGGCCGGTGTACGCCATTGCTTTAGTCCGCACAGGTCAACCATTCACCTCTGTAGTTGATTCAGGAACAGGCCATAATTGGTGCTGTGTGTGGGAAATGCTCACTACGAAGTATGTTGTTCTGTGTGGAAATACATAAAGGTACATGGCATTCGTGTACTGTACACTGTAATTGGTGTCACAGCTATAAACATGATACTAATACACCTGTCCATCCATTCTAGGCATTTGACATGGCATTCAAAATGAGAAAGTGGTTGACATATTACTGCACGGAGAATGTGACCAAGTGGCACACTTGGGCGCAGATATATGCCCAGTGCAATCCTAATAGATGTCATCCAACCCTCCCTACCCTCATGAATATTGTTAGAAGGCTTCATGCGACAGGGCGGTCATCTCCACAAATGTGGAGCAGAGGTGTAACACATGAAGCAGCTGCAGATTATTGGTATATCGGAGCACCAGTTAAATAGTTTGACAATTCAGAGGCTTCCTTTTCCAGGATACAGATTAGCTGGCTGTTTTTCAAGGAGTTCCTTGCGGGGTGGGGAAGTGGCTATGCACATAAAAAAAATCCATATTCCATTTGAGTCCATAAGCGTATCACGACACTGCACTGAACACATATTTGAATGTTGTGCAGGGTCAGTTGAATTGAGTGAAACTAAACTTCCAATAGTTGTTGTTTATAGATACCGTAACACTGATTTCAGAGCATTTTTGCTCAAGCTAGAGGGGGGGGGGGGGGTGCGGGGGGGTGTTGTGTTCTTGATTAACTTTGTAGGAAGTACCAGAAATTTGTTATATGTGGTGACTTCAATATAAATTTTTTATATGATGGTGCAAGAAAAAAGATGTTAGTAGACCTCCTAAATTCATATGATCTGATGCAGACTGTGTTTTTTTCCAACTAGGGTGCAGGGGAACAGTAGCATAGCCATAGACAATATTTTTATTCATTCTTCATTACTAGATGGGCATTCTGTTGGTAAAAGGGTGAATGGCCTTTCAGACCATGATGCACAAATTTTATCACTAAAAGGCTTTTGTACACAAACAAATGTGACATGTAATTACAAACTATGTAGGAAAATTAATCCAAGAGCAATAGAGAGTTCTTTAATGCTTGTCAAGGAACATAAGTGGCAGGATGTTTAAAGTGCTGATGACATAGATGATAAATATAATGCTTTCCTTAATGCGTTTCTCATGCACTTTGAGAATTGCTTTCCATTAGAACCTTCTAAGTGGGGTACTGGCAGTAATAGGCAGACCGGGTGGCTGACTAGTGGGATAAGGATATTGTGTAGAACAAAGTGGGAATCATATCAAAATCAATCAAGCTACAGTAGCCCATTACAAACAGTATTGTAAGGTGCTTAAAAATTTTATTAGGAAGGCAAAGAGTATGTGGAATGCAAATAGAATACTCAATTCACAGGATAAAATTAAAACCATATGGTCAGTTGTGAAGGAAGTGTCTGCTCAGCAGCACAGCGTCGACGATATAAAGTCAGTTTGCAGTAAAAAAAAAATTGTTACTGATAAATCACATATATGTACAGTATTTCACATCATTTTCTGAGCATTGCTGGTGAATTAAATAAAAATTTAGTTTCTACAGGGAATCATGTAACTCTCTTGGCAAATGACTTTCCAAGATTGTTGTGTGAAATACTCCTCTGTGATACAGACAAGGGGGAGATTAAGTCAATAATTAAACTCCTGAAGATTAAGGGCTCTCATGGATATGATGGAGTGCCTAGCAGAATATTAAAGTACTGCATTTGCACAACTTAGCCATATATTTAGCCATATTTATAATTTTTCCTTTAGGAATGGTGTGTTTCCTGAACAATTAAAGTACTCAGTAGTAAAACCACTTTATAAAATGGGAAAAAGGGATAATGTAGACAATTTTAGATGTATTTCTATGCCATCAGTGTTTGCTAAAGTTATTGAAAAGGCTGTGTATGTAAGGATAATTGATCATTTTGTATCACACGATTTGCTATCATATGTACAGTTCAGCTTTAGTAGTCGTTTAATAACTGAAAGTGCTATGTTCTCTTTTCTCTGTGAGATACTGGATGGTTAAAGAAAGGGTTTCGAACACTAGGCATATTATTTTGATTTATCTAAGGTGTTTGATTGTGCTGATCACAAAATATTGCTCCAGAAGTTGGACCATTATGGAATACAGGTAGTAGCTCACAATTGGTTCACCTCTTACTTTAGTAACAAATAGCAAAAGGTCATTATTCACAATTTTGAGAATGGCTGTGATGTGGGGTCTAAGTGGGGTACAGTCAAGAGGCGGCTTCCCTAGTGGTCAGTGTTGGGGCCACTCCTGTTCCTTAGTTATATTAATGATATGCACTCTAGTATTACGGGTAACTGTAAAATATTTCTGTTTACTGATGACACTAGCTTGGTAGTAAGGGATGTTGTGTGCAACATTGGCTCGGTTTCAAATAGTGCAATGCTTGTAGAAAATAAACTAACGCTAAATCACAGTAAGACTCAGTTTTTACCGTTTCTAACACACAATTCAACAAAACCTGACGTTTCAATTTCACAGAATGGCATTTGATTGGTGAAACTGAACAGTTCAAATTTCTAGGTGTTCAGATAGATAGGATCTTGTTCAAAGACTTAATACTGTCATTTATACTATTTGAATGGTATCTGAAGTGAGTGAGTGTTCAAAACAAAAGTTAGTCTACTTAGCTATTTTCATTCGTTTATGCCATATGGTATTATATTTTGGGGTAACTGCTTCCATTCAAAAAGGATATTATTGGATCAGAAATGGGTGGTTCGGGCAATAAGTGGTGTAAGTTCACTAACCTCTTGTCCACTCCTGTTCATGAATCTGGGTATTTTGACACTGGCCCCTCAATATATATATTGCTTACTGTCATTTTTGTCAACAGTATTAGCTTATTCCCAAAAATAAGCAGCTTTCACTCAGTTAATACTTGGCAGAAATCAAGCCTGCTTTTGGATCTGACTTCCTTAACTCTTGTGAAGAAAGGTGTGCAGCATACTGCTGCATACATTTTCAATAAGCTACCACTCAAATTCAAAAATCTTATCAGTAATCCACGCGCTTTCAAATCGAAACTGAAGAGTTTCCTCATGGGTCACTCCTTCTATTCTGTCGAGGAGTTCCTTGAAAAATTAAGCTGATTCTTGTTGTGTTGTTGATTGTGTTTACTTAAACATATGGCTTGAGTTTTTTTGGATTCATAAACATTTTATTTTTATCTGTTATTACTTTTATGTTGTAATTTCATGTACTGACATGTTCCATGACCTTGGAGATTTACTCCACAATTTGGTCCTATGGAACATGACATGTAAATAAATAAATAAATAAAAGTAGCTGTTCTGGCAGCTGCTGCAATAAACCTTCATGCAAGTATTTGTGAAATGAAGAGACAGGTGCAAATCCCTTGAACAAGCATGATGCATATTCTGCACGGGCATAGATACCACCCTTACCATGTAGTGCTACATCAAGGCCACCATGGCAATGACGTTCACAATCACCTGGAATACTGTCAGTGGGTTCTGCGGCAAGGCCATGACTTTGTGTAGGGCACTGTTTACCAGTGAGGCCATGTTTAAAAACCATGGAGACATCAACTTACACAATATGCACTACTGGTCACCAGAAAACCCACACTGGATTCACCAGGTCAAATATCGACATAAGTGAAGTGTCAATGTACAATGTGGTGTTGTAGGACACCACACCATTGGCCCGTATTTCATTGATGGCACCCATAATGGACAACAGCATGAACGGTTCCCAAGATGTACCTTACTTGGACTGATGGAAGACCAACCCCCTTCATTTGCATCAAGTGATGTGGTATCAACATGATGGATGTCCTGCACATAATGCTGTGGTGGCACAACAGGTACTAAATCAACAATTACCACATCAATGGATCGGATGGGGGAGGACAATTCAGCGATTTCCAGCACAGTGGCTGGACCTCACTCCCATGGACTTTTTTTTTCTCTGGGTACAAGTGAAAGATGTGGTGTATCAGCAGGTCCCAACAATGGCCACCATAAAAGCGTGTATTGCCATTTTGTGCACTGCAATAACAACACAAACACTGACAGCTGTGAGTGTATCTGTGATGGAGCATGCTCGGCAGTATTGCCAAGCAAATGGCAGTCTCTTCACCCATACTTTGTAGCATTTCGGCTATGACATGTGATTGCACTCAGTGTCCATTTTGTGTATTACAGAGAAGACATATGTTTGTTTTATTAGTACTACTATACATTTACGTTTGCATTACACCATCAATTGTGTTGCATTTATTAAAGATGTTCAGTGACATGTCCTGTACGCAGCATGTACCATTGTGTAATTGATGTACAACTATGTACAAATAGTGTATCCCTTTGTCCAGTCTTTTGACAGCCATTAATTTAGTTTACTCTGGCTGATGGCTATCTGTATTTCATTACTTTTTTGACCATTGTAGTACTGTTGAAAAGTTCAACAAAGCACATACAAGTAAACCATGTCCTTGTTTTCATTGTGGGTGACTAGACATCCGTATGTTTCTCAGGCCACGCACTAGCAATCTTTCTTACTTTCCTGGCCCGACAAACTGCGGTCGGTTTTTGGCCTCATTAAGTCGCTTCTTCCACAGTACTAACATTGTACATAGCAATATGTAAGTACAGCATTTGTCACATCATAGCACAGGAATCACATCACGATTACAAGCAATGTGTGTGTCATGCTTGCATCGTGGGAGTGCAATAGTAGCATGTTTCATTCATTTCACGTGTCAGCTTTGCATTCCAATTTCTCGGGATATAACTGATGTATTGTGATGCAACCAATGCCATTATTATTGTGACTTCTCATGTTATTGGTTGCATATGGAATAATATGGGGCATCCATAATTTTGCGTTGAAACCAATATTTGCGCATGGTTTAAAAAGTCTCATAGTATTTACTTTCATGAGCCCCTGTTGTACATTCATACCCATGAAAGCAGTTTGTCAGTATCTATTGTGGTTCCAGAGGTGTAAATGGTGAAAAGTTTAGATGGGCACACTTTGTAGTAGATGAGTTATGTCATTGTGTTGTATTATACACCACCCCTTGTGTTTCTATAATATTGTTGAATCATTGTTATATTACAGTTACCCTACATGTTTCCCAGTGTAACGATCTGCTGAGAGTTTCTGCTCATAAATGATGTCATTTGTATGTTAGTACTTTTAACAGTTGCATACCAATGCTATGTCACGATGGCAAACGCCAATGGGAGAGGTCAGTGACTGACCACACTACCTTTAAACTTTCTCTATCTAGGGTAAACCAAATGACTTGAGTATTTCCATATTTTTGGTAGACTAGAAGTTAAAAATGTTGATTATTGTTACTGGGAAAGGGTTTCTGGGACCTGTTTTTTATAAAAGAATTTCTTAGCAAAGTGTTTAAATACATTATAAAAATAATTTTACTTTTATTTATATTAATTTCACAATTACAAGAGTTACTCTGATTCACATTCTGAACACTTTACAATACAAACTACTACTTCTTTCTTGGTATATTCAGGGCAGAGATACAACTTGCAAGAAGTGCAAACCTTCACGTGCTTACGGTCTTTGCTTTCACCGAATAAGTAACAGCTTCCTTTCTTTGGCAGATTATCTACAGCTGCATGTTACTTTCCACTGCAGCTATGTAATGATGTTTCCTCTGCTTACAGTACCTTGATATTGTTTACACTCCTACCCAAAAGTTGATAATGCTGTAGTGAGTTCCTGAGCAAGAGCTTTTAGGTACTGCTTTCTTCCAGAAATGTTTGTTGCATGATTCTTTGCCCATTCCTTGTGTGTATCTTGAAATACAACATACTAATTATTTGCTACAATGTCAATCAAGTTGGAAAACATTGCCACTGGCCATCAACGCATTGTTCGATGGCAGCTGTACGTTCTTACACACGTATTGAATGTAGCCACTCCAGACTTTCTACAGTTGTGGAATAGGATGTTGTCTGGCTTCTCTTCCATTACATTCATGTCGTGATGTTGAATTGATAGTACCGTAACCTCCCCAGGAGGGCTCACCACTCTTTGGCAGGTTCGTGCTTGGCTACCACAAGGCCCCATCCTATGCAGCAGTTTTCCTTCCATGCTGCGCGTCGATCCTCTTGCTATTCTTTTTTCCCCTCCCATGGGGAACATGTCTGGGGTATTCTTGGGAATATTCTGCATTCTGTTGCTGACGTGCAAACAGTCTCACCTTTGTTTTTCGCTCCCTTTTTCCATTCTTTGTCTCTCTTCTCCTCTCCTTCCTCCGCTTTGGCATTTAAGGACCCTCTTTTTTCCTTCTTCCTCCCTGTGCACTCCTGAAGGCCTGGCCACGTGTCTGATGCATAACAGGTGACTGGGTAACACATAATTTCCAGCCCCGGGTCGACAACCCAAAATGCCAATTGGTCCCTCCATCAGGTGTTCAGGAGGTGCAACCTGAGGTGTGAACAATCACCTAAGGTGGGTGCGCCCCCTTGTGAAGGGGACCCCCCAGTTGGAAGGAGCAAGCCATCGGATACGCTGGCAATCATGGGGGATTTCCTCGCGATGAGTCAATCATCTTCCCACCCAACTTCTACAAAATGTAAATCCAATAAGGCTAACGACTCAAAGACCCTTCCTGCTGCACCACTGTTCCTCGTGGTCTCGCATACTGAAGATGGTCTGTCCTTCGCCACAGTAAATCAATTTATTATTCAGAAATGTGTAGATGCAGTTGCTGGCCCTGTGAAATCCCGCTCTCGTTTATGGAATGACACTTTGCTTTTGGAGACCACTTCTGATTCTCAACCACAACAGCTGCTTGCTGCCTCAGTTCTCCACAGTTACCCTGTCCATGTCAAGGCCCACAGAACTTTTAATTCTTCCCGTGGTGTAATTTACACCAGGCTGCTCGACGGTCTAACTGAGGCCAAAATATAATCATACCTCTCAGATCAGAGTGTCTTTGCCATTCATCGTCTACTAAAAATGGTAGATTCCTCCTTAGGGCCCATCTGCATGCTCTTTCTCACCTTTGATAGAGTGGTGCTTCCATCCAACCTCAAAGCAGGCTATGAAATTATCACTGTCCGGCCATACATTCTGAACCCAATGCACTGCTACCAGTGTCAGCATTTCAACCATGCACGAACATCTTGTAGACACCCAGCCCAATGTGTCACATGTGGTAGGGATGCGCACAAGGGCGATTGTCCACCTCCTTCTCACCACTGTGTCAACTGCAATGGCAGCCATGCCGCCTCCTCTCAGGAGTGTCCAGTGTATCTTGATGAGCGGGTTGTTCAAGAGATCTGGGTAAAGGAAAAGGTGGCTTATCCAGTTGCTCGCAAGTTACTGGCTAGTTGCAAGCCCTGCGTTCTCCCATCTGGTACCTATAGTTCCATTCTTGTTGCCCCTCACTCCATGAAGGACATATCCGCACAGACATGGGACCTCCAGTTCAGCTCTGCGGTCGTGAAATCCCCCAGGGTCAAGGTAGCATTGCCAACCCCCCATCCAGCTGTGCAACAAGCCATCAAACTCTCACCTCAAGGGGCAAAACTCGTAGCTACACAACCAGGAGGCCAAAAAGGACAGGAGTACTCCCATGAAGACTTCCTCCATCCCTCCAGCCAAACAACACCTGAGTCTTCACCTAACTGGACAGGCTGAAAGAAGCTCACGAAAGTCAAATGGTCTTCTCTTTCTCCAGCTCGAAGCTACTCTTCGATGGTGTCGGCACATGATACATTAGCCTGGCCAGCCTCCATGTAACCAGTGTGCACCAACAACCATTTCTCGGCGTTGGACTCCACAGACTGACCGCACAAGCAAGTTGATGATTCTGTGGACCCTATGGAGCGGATTCTCTTGCTTCTGTGCCCTATAGTAGCACCTCATCTCCAGCTGTCACTCGGCAGCCACCGAGGTGACACCCCCACATCTCTTCATCATGAATCTCCTCCATTGGAACATTCACAGCCTTCGGTCCCACAAAGAGGATTTATGGCTGCTTCTATCGTCGCAGCATCCCCTTGTACTCTGCCCTCAGGAAACAAAATTGCGCCCTCACGACCAGTTTGAGCTTTCACATTTCTTACCGATTCATTTCGACCTTCTCCCTGAGGTTGGCATTCCCTCTCATGGGGGCGTCATGCCGTTCATACAAGATGACATTCATCGTCAACCCATCTGGCTGACTACTGATCTTCAAGCTGCAGCAGTTCGCCCTTTCCGTCCCCACCTGACTTTTTCCCTCCATACTATATATGTCACTTTATCATTCGCTGTCACCAGGGCAGACTTCCTTCAACTTATTGTGCAGCTGCCTCCCCCATTTTTGCCACTCAGTGACTTTAATGCACATCATCCCCAGGACCTGTCACAGAGGTGCCGTCTTGGCTGATCACCTTAACCAACTTAACCTCTTCTGCCTTAACACTGGAGTATCCACTTTCATTTCTGACTCCTCGCACTCCTATTCCCACTTGGACCTATCCTTCTGCACTGCCCAGCTTGGCCATCATCTTGAGTGGTCCGTTCTTTCTGACACCTACTCGAATGACCATTTCCCATGTGCTATCCTTTGCTGACCCCTACCCCATTCACATTCACGCCCAAATCGCAGCTTCCTAGAGCTGACTGGCAGCTTTACTCCCTCCTAGCGACCGTCAAAATACAAGATTTCCCCACTTGTGATGACCAGGTCGAATATCCTTACTGCTGAAGAACATTCCATCCCCACACTTCCTCTCTACCACATTGTATCCCAGTCCCTTGGTGGACTGAGGAATGTCATGTTGCAATTCGCACATGTAGGCATGCTCTCCATGTTTTTAACCAGCATTGGACGGTGGCAAACTGCATTCGTTATAAAACAGATGCATGCAAAGTGTCGTCACATTCTTTGGGATAGCAAAAGAGCTAGTTGGATTTCCTTCACTAGTTCTTTTAACAGTTTCACATCTTCCCCTGTCGTTGGGGCCAACCTCAGATGGCTCTCTGGAACCAAGATCCATTCCCCAATTTCCATCCTGACAGTCGCTGCCGATGTCATCATAGACCCTATTGCTATCTCCAACACCTGGGGCCGCCAGTTCGCAGAATTTTCGAGTTCTTCCCACTACACCTGCTTTCCTCCATTGGAAAAGAGTGGAGGAGGCTCAGGCAATACCCTTCTCTTCTCTGAATCATGAGTGCTACAACGCTATGAGGGAGCTAGATCATGCTCTCAGTTCATCCCAATCCTCTGCCCCAGGGCCAGATGCCATCCACATTCAGATGTTGCAGCACCTTTGTCTTGCGGGCAAGCAATTTCTGTTTAACACATAGAACAGTGTCTGGGCAGAGGGCACATTTCCTGGACAATGGCGTGAAGCTATCATCATACCCATACCTAAGCCCAGTAAGGACAAATCCTTCGTTCTAGCTACCACCCCATCTCTTATCAGCTGCATTTGCAAGGTGATGGAGCATATGATTCATGCCCAGCTGCCGATGCATCTGTTGTGATGTCCTGGTAGTTATTGATGTGTTGTCATGGTAAAACAGTCGTCTCATGCATCTGTATCAGCACGCAGTGTGCGTCGGCATATCCCAGTGTGAGTTGTGGGGGTGAGGGGTGGTGTGGCAGGCGAGGCTGTGATGTCACGCCAGAGGTGTACCATGGTAAGCGGTGTGGCTGCCGTGACATCAACTGTGTGATGAGTGAGATGTGTACATATCGCCTTAATTGGTGAAAGTACAGCATTTGATTGTATCTTTTGTATTAGTTCAGCATGGGAAGGGTAGTGTTATGAGAGTAGAAGCAAAAGTCACAGCAGTTGTGCCAGCTGGGACCATTGAAGATTGAAAATGTCACTTTGCATGTTTGCAGTCGCACTGTTATGAAATGGCGCCCTTCAAAGCTCTGTCACTTGTATTGGCCCTTCATGTACCTTCAACAAGGCACATGCATTCTGGCAGTTCCTGTGGATCTCCGTGCCTTAACTTCTCTGTTAAGAGGTAGTATATCCCCTGCCTCCATCCCTTCTTCCCAGCCAGAATTGAACCTAATTCCTGCACGTGGCATTGTGTCATCTTCATTCAGCCCTTCTCTTAATGGCTAAGACATACACTGTCACAGCAAATTCTGCATAGATAACTGCATTGTCCATGTCTAAAATGCAGTGAAAAGTAAACAAAGGTAGTCATTTGCTTTTACCAGCAGACATAAAACGAACCCATTGTTAATAATTCTGTATAATCATAACCTAATTTCATTATAGCTGCACAAGATAACAAAAACTGTTTAATAAATACGAATTTAGACCTCTTTGAAGTTTCAATATGAATAAATAGCAACTTTACAAAATATCAGCTTTCACACTCGAAGACATAACTGACATAAACAAGCCTGTGGTTCTGAATGTGTTCTGCTGGAGTCCTGGTGCAGACTACACATTAGATGTATCATGTAATAGGTCTAATGAAAAAGTTGCAGTTCGGGACTTGTATGCTGTGGTGCTGGTGCATACTTGTATATGTCAGGTGTGTTGTGTAATACGGGCTTTAGTGTTGTATGTACATGCACAACATTTGTAACACCCCAAATATAGAACCCATAATAACCACCCTTTTTGTTGCAAAAGGAATAGCAAACTTAGTCATCCTGACAGTGATGGCAGCTACTGACAACAAAATTTACACTCTTCTCAGTTTGGTTAACAGGAATGTTATATAAATACTAATGCTTATCATAAAGAAAGGACTGACTGAAAGAATACCATACGATTCAAAACAGAAACTTTAAAGAAAGAATTCAAAAATTATTATATACGAAAGTTAACCCTTTATAGGGCGGTACTATGAACTTCCAAAAATAAACTTGAAATGCTTTAATTCATACCCAAGACAAGAGGTTAGTGATATAACATACTTACTTTCTTGATCATCTAAGTGCATGGTGTCCTATGGGGTGGTAAATATACTTACCAGAGAACATGTGTGATACTAGATTTCATGCATTGTTCTCTGGTAAGTATTCTTACCACTTATTGTGTTTTAGAAATATTATGAAATAAATAAGAATTAATACCATATAGCTGATATTTTATTTCTTAAACACATCAATACATATTACAAAATTTGATTCACATATTATGTATGTGCAAAACTGTAAATACAGCTATATCAGAATGAATGTAAGTAACTGAGAAATCTACACCATGAACAGCTATTATGATGCTGGAATAATTGTTGTTAAGAACAAAATCACAGACAAAACCAACCGAATGGAGTTTTACTAATAATTGCAAATTGGGCAGGCATTTGGAAAGGTATGAAGTATGGCAAACACAGGGCTGCATTGCATCTTATGCAAACTGTGGTGGAGCATTTTTGTTTCTTTGTAGTACTGCAATGGTCTACCCTTTGCTGGTAGACACTGCCCTACATTTGTTAGACGAATTGTATTGGCTACAGTTGATTGGCCATCAGGAGCATTTCCCTTCCTTCCTCTTCCAATCTGAATTACTGGGCCTATGACCTGTATTTCAAGTGACTCGAAGGTTTCGTTCCAGACATACATTTCCTGACTGTATCTTTGTAGAGGATGTAACTGTTTACAATGCTTGCATCAATACAATAATAAAATAATTTTAGCCACCATCATCAGGATTTCCATGATATGTTGCAGGTAGAGAGAAGCTGATCAAAACGATCCACCCCTCACATATATAAATTGTAATCCCTGATTGGTTGTGGACAAGGAACACTTTCCCTAACATCTTTGTTATTAGTTGTCAGAACAAAACATTTGGATTCAACATTATGCACTGTGATAATTACAGTAACACACTTATTTCCCCTGTCTTTCCATTGTGATACTCCTATATCAGATTCTCCAATTTTTAGAGTTTTGTCAGCAGCTAATGTATCTTTAGGAAAGAACTTTCGTGTTTGTCTGATTGTGACACAAGCCAAACAGATTTTTTCTCAGCAGATTTTTCATAATTACAACATTTGAAAAAAAAAATTATCAAAGAACAAGCAGTATCCTAGACCTTCATAAGGAGCTGCAAGTTTTTCCATGACATGTTCACCTAAGGACTTGTTACTGTTGCCTCCCTCTTCTTTACCCTCATACTCTGACAGTCCTAGACAGTACCCTGTACCAGCACATGCTATCACCCAGATTTTAAAACCTCTTTTAATTGGCTTCTTTGGCATATACTGTTTCAAGGAACTTCTTCCTTTGAATCCCACCATAGATTCATCAACTGACAAATATCTGGCAGGTGGAACAACTTCTTGAAACAACTTTTGAGGTGATCCAGCATAGGTCTAATCTTGTATAATCGGTCAGAACCAAAATTTCACCCTATTTTGGCATTTTGGAATTATCATTTATATGTAAAAATTTCATAATTTTCAAGAAACGTTTTACAGGCATCACTTGTGGAACTCTGCTGTTATAAAAGTTTCTGACATTGCTCCAGTACAGTCTAACACTAGGTAATGGACTGAATCCCATAATAAGTGTTCCTAAGAATGCTCTTAGTTCACCAACAGTTAAATTTAATCGGTTCTTTCTAAGTAACATACAAATTTGACTGAGTAGTGATCTGCTCCAAGAACTCATCGGTCAGAATTAGGTTCAAAATTGCCATTGTTCAATATGTCAAAAGGCATTGAGAAAGCAGTGTTGCAGAACAGTCGGGGTATGTGTCCTGCTCTGCTCCATGAGAAAGTTCCACTTACAGCATGGTCAGTTTCATTTTCGCTTACTGTTTCTGTTTCGTCAACAACTGAAAAGTAAGTTTCATCGTTGTCAGATGACAACCGAGCATCATTGGTGAATGTTGTGGATGTGTGTAGTTTAACTGGTAGGCAATCATCTGCATCTTCATCCCCACCTTCTTCTGAATCGTCGGCCATCTCGTCCATCACTCTATTTAGCTCCTCTAAAATTTCCTCCTCCTGTCGGACCTCTTCTGTTTAGAGCCATGATCAGGCCTACTACAAAATGGAACTTTTACTTAAGAAATAATCCCTTCTGTAAACACTAACACAGTTTTGACAGTGTTTCGACTAGTAAATAAATAAAGGGAAACTTTAACACTCGTCACTGAAATCGTGTGTAACCTACCTATTTTGAGAAAGAAATTGTACCCACCACATAAGAAAATACTCTTCAATGAATTAACAAAACATAATTCTAATCGACAATTTCATTAGAAGGACGAGAAATCTTATTCTGAAAATGACCCATTTCCGGCTATTCTTTCCAGCTCACGCAAAGCGCAAGCTATTTATCGTAATATGTATTTCAGCACATAACAAAAGTGAATAATTTACACCATAATATACGCAGAATTACGCATAGAATTATTGCCTTTCCTTGGAATGTACACATCTGAAGTGTTTCTGTCTTGCAGAACATGTAATTGACGACTGTTTACTTCTCTCAACAACACGACGACCACGTTCACTTCTTTTTATATGTTTAGAAGGCGGTGAGGCGAGAATTCAAAAAGTTGTACGTATTTCTACTAGAGATCGTTAAAGGAAGTGATTTGTTACAATAAAGGACTATGTAAACAGATGTTTCTGTACAAAGAGGTGGGTGGTAAGCATACTTACCCATATCCTATAAAGGGTTAAAGCCCAGACCATAAATCACAGGCGTCTAAAGCTAGCGAAATGAGGGATGCTCAACTACCGGACCTACCGATAGATGGCTCTAGCGCGTGCCGGCCAAAGATTATATCATTGAATGTCCGCTATATCTGAATTTGGCGAAAAACGAAGTGTCAAAACACGGATGAAAATGTTTTTCGTTCTGCGCCCTGATAAGTCTTTTATATTGGATGTTCTAGATATCTACACTTCAACATAATTGTTTCTAATCTAGTGAGAAAAAACAGTGACAGTTCTGCTATGAAATTCCTAAATTCAAGTGTGTTTTGGAAGTTTGACATGCTGACCTATAAATTGTTTACTATTAATTTTATGAGTGCTTTACTTATTTGCCCGTTTTAAAATACTATTTAAGATTCAATGGAGCTCAACAAATTACCTTGGTTGCCAAAGCTTTTAACTACAGATATAATTCGGAAAATCAAGTGTGGAAAACAGTGAAGACGTGTCTTGAAAAAAAGTTGACATCGTTTGCTTAGGGGTATCTTTACTGACAACAGAAATTACAACTGAACTATTAAAGTATTACTTAGTTATAAACGGAAAAAACTGTTATTTTTCTTTATCTGAAGTGATGCATTACCGATCTGCATATATGCTGACACTGTAATTGCAACATTCACTCACGAATTTGGCTCTCTCTTTGATTAGAAATTTAAATGCTATGATTTTATTAACGCCTGTATATGACACAGTGTATTTTAATTGAGTGATAAGGTAGAAGCACCAGTTTTTGACAGTACTTCAGTTTTTGATACGAGACAAGAAATACATTTAAATGAGACAAACACAAAGGCCAACGTTAAGGCTCCTCTTAAATGCATAACTTGTATCATTTGGAAGTTAAGTGTAGTAATAATATTATATTGGACATGATGATGTAGGAAGTGAAGGAACTTGTTGAAACTAACATTGATCACAGCTGTTAATTTTAAGGTTGGGGTGTCTGAAAACTGTAATTTTCCAGTCTGACACCCAAATAATGACTGGTACCATGGTTTTATTTTAAAATTGAATTCAAAACATGTCAGTGAGCAAAATTAATTAGACTATGAATTACAACCATGGAATTTTATTTCTGTGCATCTTGGTTCCAGTCTTTGACATGGTGTCAATCACTGGAATGACTGGTTGTCATGATATGGCCCAAGCAAAAAACAAACCTGAAAGCGAAAGCTGTAGAAGCTGGCCAGACAGGCACCCCAATGGCTGCTACAATCTGTATTAGACAAGGGTGACATATTGCAAATTTAGTGTAAAAAGTTCCATATTGTCTGAATTTGTCCTATACTGAAAGGACATTCTAGTCCAGGCGATTTTCTTATCTGCAAAAGTACACTAGACAATGCCAGTGGTACAAAGGTAGTGCCAAATTACAAACTATCCATTAATAACAGAAGTATTGCTGGACAATTTACAGTAAATAACATGCAATAACCTGAGACATTCAGAATTGGTTTGAAGAAATAGAACAGCATTTGGAAAGAGAGTAACATTTTGAAAATGACACAAGTAGAGTTTTCAGTTCTTATGAAAGCTCGCTTACTTTTTCTTTTTTTTTTTTTTTCTTCCTCTCTCTTCTCCATTCTCAAGGGAAAAATGTGATAAAATAAAAGTGCAAGAAAGTTGTGTACAATGTTGGAAATGATGAAAAAGAAAATCTCACTAGGCTTTTAACAGCATATGCTGCTGTAAAGCTTGCTCCTCCTAAGAACATGATTTTCTCCCATCTCTCTCTCTCTCTCTCTCTCTCTCTCTCTCTCTCCCTCTCTCTCTCTCTCCCTCCTCCATGTGAAGAGTATTCCTGTAATTAGCTAATAGCATACCAAGAACATGTGGGTGTCACAGTGAAGATTTGTTTTCTGATACAGACGTCTGATACAACTATTCCACAGCAAAACTTACTGTCAACAGGTGTGGTAGCAGTGCATTCCCATAGGATAACAGAATATTATGTCCTCCAGGAATCACATTGGGTACACCACTTACAGCATAAACTGTACAGCAACTACAATGTTTTGTGAGCAAGTAATACCAGTCAGTATCTTTAATTTTAACATAAGTCCTGACTCCCTTAATTACCTGCTTATACATGTGCTTGTACTACAGGTTATTGGTAAAGCAAATACTTATTGAATAGGTCTTCACACTTTTAATACTTAGCAGAAATTCTGAAAAAAGTAAATTCTTTTATTACTGTATCACCTCTATGGTGAATTAAGAGGTACTGACTGGTTTCGTTGAACATTTAATAGAAGCCTTTCTTTTACCTGCTATTGATAAAGAGCCATTCTAAGTTCGGTACATTACAATCTCTCGCATTTTGCATGAGGTTTGTTATTCTGTACAGTAATATTTCTTCTTCTAAATGGTAAATATTGCATTCAGACATTGTCGGTATTAAAGGTAATTCATGAAATAAATTATATTTAAACCAGAAAATTAAAGGTTCCACATGATACATGAAAAGTACCTTGTTACACACATGTATGTACAGATTCCAAAATGTCTGTGAATTTGAGTTACAAACTTTTTTAAATAGAAATATGAAGATCACAATACTTTGGGTCTGCAATAAGTCAAACATAAAATACTTTAGTTCCCTATGGGAAACTTTGTTCTTTACGTGACTCGTGCAACTGCTTTCACTCTTAATGGAAAACTAAATGGTTTATGTTAAAGTTAACTTGCAAAAAGTGTAACCATTGTTACATAATTTCTGTGAAGTAAGATTCCTTAATGTTAATTCCTTCCTTTGTCATTGTAACTTGATAATTTCAGTTCCATATGGGACATGACAAAAAAAAAAAAAAAAAAAAAAAAAAATGCTTTTATTACTATGACCAAACAAAATCTTTTTAACATGTAGTACACAGTTCAAATCAGCAAAAAGTGTAACTGTATAATTAAGGTAAATGTTGATGAAAATTAGGCATGTAACATGAATACTGAAATTTCCTAATCCGCAACTTGTGGTCGTGTGGTAGCGTTCTCGCTTCCCACGCCCGGGTTCGGTTCCCGGCGGGGTCAGGGATTTTCTCTGCCTCGTGATGACTGGGTGTTGTGTGATGTCCTTAGGTTAGTTAGGTTTAAGTAGTTCTAAGTTCTAGGGGACTAATGACCATAGATGTTAATTCCCATAGTGCTCAGAGCCATTTGAACCATTTTTTGAAATTTCCTAGATTTCCAAGTGTAACTGTAATCACTGTATTCAGTACTTTGTAATGCTAGAAAGATAATTCTATATGATTATTTGCATTCTCTTCCCCTCCCGCCTCCCTCAACACAGGAAAATATAATAGAAAGACCTCCTAGCAAAATAAAGACAAAATTAAGAAAATTAGGTTTTGCCTGAATCAGGCCCCCTTATTCTAGAATGGTTCTAAAGTAATAAGAATGCTTACGATCAATTGGAACATTGTGTTCATTCTAAGAAGTATTAAAACAAGAATTAAGAGAGTAACAATTTTATTGCTCTTATGTTGCAGAGTATCCACAAACATTACTGTTTGAAACATAGGGCCACTGCATACTCCATTAGATCACACCCATTCTGTGATTAAACTGCTTTCTTAAAGTGAAAAATTCAAGTTAACATAGTTATTGAGGGAAATATTTTCTCACACTGAAAGCTATCTGTCGAATAAGTCTCATAACTTTTTTTTCATTAATTTCACACAAATCACCTGTTTTTAATGCAAGTGCATATTTTGTAACACCTAACATCTTAAAATAAGCTTATATAATAAATAATTATAATTTTGTTACAATATCCACACGGGATGTAAAGAGTTAATTTTACTTCAATGTGATTCATCATTTGAAGTTCATTATACAACAACAAATCTATGGACAAAATAGTTTTAAAAAATCTGTCAAAATGTCACACCCATCTGCATGAAATGTCCCAATACATAATCTTTTCCAATTTGAGCACTATACATGATTAAACAATATGAGTTTATTTAACTTCTGCCTTATATGTGATTTGTTGTTTAAAATTTTCTCAGCGGGCTTTTTTTTCCATATGTTTTTAAGCATGTGCAGGAGTACAGGGATGCAATCTTACAAACAAGTTGAGTCTGGTGTAAATCCTCAATCCCAATTTCATAATGGTAATCATGACCAAGAGCAGGAGCAGGAAATGGGTAATCTACGAATTTAATTTTAACACAATGCAAAATCTTGGCCTGTATATATTTCTGTCGCATATCCCCAGCAATCACAAACATCTGAAACAGTTTCTGAGTATTCTACAACAGAGTACATGCAGTCACTTGTTTTAAACAGTTTTCCCCAGTTAAGAAAATTTACAAATGCATTTTTATTGGCCATATTGGGAAAAGCATAGAGATAAATACATTCTAATGCAGATTTAACACTTCTTGCATGGAGCAGCAATGGAACACCAATGATTTTTAAGCTTTTGATATAATTTTCACAGTGTCTGAAAATACCAAGCCAATAAGATTTGTTGTCAAGTCTCAGGGGGCTCTTATACCCTTTACCTAATGGATTTCTAGAGTTCAGAATATCAAAAATCCTATCAATATAATACAAAAATTCTACTGTTGCTTCACTTCCTTTAAAATTTGGATCACAAACCCTCCTCAAAAACTCTATACTATCTGCCATGCTAGAACTCAAAGTCTGTGCAGCTAATGAAACATTCATTTTTCTATTTACACTACTTATATGTTGTCCTGATAGTTTGTTCGCAAATGTCATACCTTCTTCTTGTTGTACCTTGTTCAATTGCTCAATGAAATGCCATCTGACAATGCCAGTTGGAGACTCAATAGCAGATACTTCTGCTAGAGCATTTCTGGCAAACTTAGTCATATGGCACATGTCCAAGTTACACTAAACATTGTATTTTTCCACAGGATGAGGAAAGTAGCTTTTAAAATCACCCTGGTAAAAATTTAAAGTACAGCCAAATGAACGTAAAGTGCTTATATTTATCTTACAGCCATCACATGTAACACACCAAACCCTAATGCCAGAACTATGCAGCCTCTCTAAAGCAGATTTTATCAGTGTGGCCTGATTATTTGCCTGTACACCGTTGATAAAGAAATATGCAATCAGGCATTTAAATTTGCCTTTAATAGAGACAAGTATGAAAACCAGAGCCTCAGATGGCTCTATTACTTCTTTTACTGAGGCACTTCCCCACCAAAGTCTAAAAAACTTGTGCTCTGCTTAGTTCCTTGGTCCCAAACTACTTGCTTCCTAATTGCCACACTGTCTACAATTAGACATGAATCGCTGAACTGGTCCCTTACAATGTACTTGAAAACATCTTTTAAGAAGCCAGGTTCACAGTCTACTCTTGCCACCCATTTTGAAATCAATGGGGCAGAGGCATTAATTTTTTCAGGTATTCATATGCTGCTGGTGAATAAAAGTACACAGTCATCGCAAACATTTTCACATTTGTTGTGTATCTATTACCCTTTGATGAGAGAGACTTGTTCACTAAATTGCACTCTAATTCCACTTGTGTTCCTTTCTGATGATTGAGGAAGTTATGTAACTTCTCAGGAAGATGCCCCTTCTCCTTCAACGAACTTATGATGTCATCCACGGAAAACACTTTCTTCTTCGATTTTTTTCACGGACACACTTCAGTTTACGTTTTAATTCGTGCACAATGTCTGAGAAAAAAAAAAAAAAATGCAAGTTTCGGTCGCCTTGTCTTCCATTTATACTTTCGACTGTATACTACAATCAATTACTGAAGAACCAACTGCACTCTAAATAAGGAAATAATTTCGTTATATACGATTGAAATAACTCAAGGTTTGATGAAAAAATATTATAAGAAAACGTTGGGGGTGTGAAAACATCCTTATACTAACGTTTTCGACACAATTCGCAGCTTCTGCATTGGATAAGTGGGACATGCTTTCCACGGAAGAATTCTCATTGACAACATTCTCCACGCAATCAGTAGCGTCTGCAATGGGCAAATCGAGCACGGATTCCATGACAGAACGCTAAAAACAAAAATATGGACCTGTATTACAACATCGCTTAGACCTATGTAGCGTACGAAATAAATTCACAAAAGTAAAAAGTGCACACACAGCAAGGAAAGTAATTAGCTACCTCAAATGGAGAATCATCATTGTCACTCAAAATCCTAACAACATGTCGTCGTGGCTGTTTATTTGGTGTATCGAA
This sequence comes from Schistocerca americana, assembly GCF_021461395.2. Classification (NCBI taxonomy): domain Eukaryota; kingdom Metazoa; phylum Arthropoda; class Insecta; order Orthoptera; family Acrididae; genus Schistocerca; species Schistocerca americana. The sequence continues at coordinate 738,118,648 of NC_060121.1, read as the reverse complement.
TGTGTCGGAAAGTCAAAAACTATGGCACTGCTCCGGGTTTGAAACGTTTCTCCCACGTTCCAGGGCGCACTACGTAATCATCTTGTCGGAAATGGTTTCCGCAAAGAAAACTGCAAGACGTAGGATTAAAATCTTTCCGCTTCACGGACGTAATCCATGTCTTTAGTAGCTCTGGGTGCTTTAGAGGAAACCGGTTCAAAAACATCGAATTAGCAAACGCACTAAGTCTGTATTTTTATCGTATTGTGTCGGTAGTCGTATTACCTGTGAAATGGTAAGTCACTCTCCTTACTCCATCGCTTCGTACAATTGAAAGCGGAACAAGAAATCACCATTTCGATAGTCCGTAATTCCTTATACACCGTACAGACCGAGAGAAACTTCTTGCTAAATTCGAATATGGCGGGCAATACAGACGACAGTAATCAGCTGGTAGAGCCATCTGTCGGTAGGTCCGGTAGTTGAGCATCCCTCATTTTGCTAGCTTTAGACGCCTGTCCATAAATCGACCCAAGATAACATTTATTCTAGAAGAGAGTTGTAGCCGCATCGAGCTGTAAGTTCGCTGTGACTACAACGTAACTGGGCAGTGGAGATGTTAACTTCACTTCTCTCTTGTATTCTGCAACAGTAGTACGCATGTTAAGCGCTACTAGATTGCTTTAAAACTGACTTGAAGTTTAAAGTTTTACGATATAGACTGGAAATATTGGTCAGAAGTCTGACTAAAGTAGGATCATCCTTTCTATTAAACAAATAACGGGATTTTGATGAATGTGACAGAAAAGTGAGTCGTGTCATTACCGATTTTTGATGTGACTTAGCCTTCGTGAAACGTAATAGTAACAAACATCAAAGGACACAGAAAGAGACTGATCGCCGATTTAAACTAGATTATTAGACTTGAGTAGGCCACAACTAAACTCAACCACGAAGAGATTACAATTTCCCCGTATTGTCAGAAGTTATTGTCAGTCAGGATTACTGATGTTAACGGACATAATTCCCTGAATGACGTATCGATGTGTGTGTGTGTTCAGCGTAGGGACAACGATATTACGAAAGACAATAAACCTTAAATAAACTTTAATTCTTCCTGTCGCCTGCATCATTTCATGGACATTTAAACTGTATTCGTGAAATTAATTAATTATTCTGATAACATAAAAGTGCCAAATGATCTAGTGACAATTCAACTGTGAACAGTAATAACTAAAAATACGGTGCATTCTGAACATTGCTCAAGGGTATGTTGTTTCTCGAATTACGTCGTGTAGTGGTTGAATAAGCGACATAGCGACGCCTTGACGACGGAATAATAATTAACAACTTAATATCCTTGCAAAATTCATAATGTGGCCTCGGCTTGGGTGATGGAAAGATGATTCAAGACAATATTTTTCAATGCTTGAACAACCATTCTCAAAACGGGCATAAGAACTATAGTAAGAGATTTCATGTAAACTGAAGGGTCTGTCGCGAACACGCAAGGGACTTATGGTTATTTCAGGTCAGTGGAGGCATTGCGTTATCGAGTGGTGCAGTCGCTACATTTATAAATGAAGAAGATCGACAGACAACGAACACAACTGCTTTCATTACAAGCAAGGGCGGCGCACACACAACAGCGTGCAACTCCATCGAGACAGTGATATCATTTTCGAGATACAGTATCTGAAAATAACTTCTTCTAATAGTTACAGATTGGCGTTGTCGTGAACGACAGAGGCCGTTCTACGTCATCTCGACTGGGACACCCATCACCATCGAGCCGAGAGAGAACAGCGCCTCACACTACATCACATCAAATAATATTAAATATGTCCTTACCCCTCCTTTTGTAGGTCTGTATTTTTTAAATGCCTTCACAAATGTAATACAGCTTCTTCGCGCGCGCGCATACACACACACACACACACACACACACACACACACACACACACACACACACACACACACACAGTTCCATAAGTTATGGCTGTGGACAAAATCTTCCCACAGACATTGCAGAACACAACAACTACATAAACCGTATACAACATAGACAACGCAGGTCCCTGTCTCTGCCATGTTAATGCTTGAAACCAACAACTAAATTACGTGACTTGGGGCAGAAGGCCGAGTTCCTGTCATCATGCGCTATGTGCAGTGGAGCTGACAGTTACAGTTTCAGTTACTCTTATTTATAGCTGAAATTAAGCGTTTATTTTGACAATTCAACGATATGCGTTGACAGATATTCCAACAAGTGACAGAATGACTGTTCTTTAGTGAATACTTGTTCTCTTTCTTTTCACTGTGAATTCTTGTAGTTCGCCACTTCCACAGAAGTGGAAGACAAAATAACATTTTCGAATGAAGCATTAGTTTTCTAACGATTCCACAAGAATATGTGTGAAATGCTTTAGCAAGCTTTTGTAAGAAAGAAAAATCGTTATTTGCACAATGTCAAATATGTACACAACATAAGCACATAGGTTTTCTGACTTTTGCTTAAGCCAGTATAGATACCGAAACGATATCAAGATAGGAAGCAAAATATATAACAAAACGTTGATTATACTGGTGTAGAGTGCTAGATATTAACGATATGTCGTTTCAAAATTTTGGTCATTCACGGAATTTTACATCAAAGGACCAACGCTCCAACTAACTTTCAATTTATGAAAATACCTCTACCAGTATTTTTAAGTAATTCACTTATACAGGTTAGATTTTCATCCCTTTACCTAATCTGTAGGATACGAAACTACAGTCTAACCTGAGCATATGTGAATATAGTAAAAAGTACATTTGATCTGTAAAAAAAAAATGTTACTAATTGTGCACTATAATTGCGTAACGACATGCTCGGCTTCGTCCCCCCCGAGTCAAGTGACTTAGATGTTTGTTTCTGTAAAATGACGTTATGCACAGCCTGCATTATCTATAGTCTATGCCTCTACCAAAGCCTAATAAATAGTCACGACACACACTGGTGCGAAAGTGTTATCGTCTGACAGTGGAAAGACACTAGCGCTCCTTATGTCATAAGGATAATGTTCCATAATTATTTTCTTTTTAATTAACGAAATAGCTGCTGCAATTGCGCATTCCATATGTTAAAGAATCTCCAAGAGACATGAATTATCATGAAATACCTGTAAAACCAGCTAAATCACATTAATTCAATGCCATAAGCTACAACCTATTCATGAAGAAGCACTTTCGAAGATGTGTATATTTACGCACATTTTATGCATGCGTAGCCTATATTTCTGTTGTTGTCTGTTATTATTAGCATATGCACTTATCTTGACACTTAAACTTTTTATGGAACCTAATGATTTGCCCGTTCTTACACTTCAGTTGGACACGAATAATTTTGTAAGTGTAATTACTTTCAGTTCACAAATAAATGCATTGAAAATTCTTACGTTTGTGGCTCGAATTTAGCAACAATTTAGTAATTGGTTTCTTCTGTGTTGGGAAACAGTTTTATGGCTTTGACGATTTATTTTTGCGCCTGAGTCATTTCCTCTTAAGTTACAGCTGTGGTCGCTTTTTTCGTACATTAAATAATTTAGGTATTACAATCCTTATAGGTTTCCTATGTTCCAAATCCACTGATTTGGCTTAAAGTGTAGCAAACAAAACTCCACTTTTCTGGATATATATACAAAGTCTTTCTGCAAAAGGTCAGGTGTTCTGATGTTTACTAATAATTTTTTGTTGTTAAGGGAAAATAACATTATTCGGTCAATAACTGTACCTTTTGGGATAATCATAAATGAACTGTCCTGTAATCTACCGTTTCTTGCCTTCCACTATCCTTAGGAAACTAAAGAACGACAAATGGCGTGTCGTCCTGTAGTTATTGTCGATTTTTATGCCACTACATAGATTCCCTACTTTAAAAACTATGTTGCAAATGAGTATAAACAATAGTGTTCGACCTCATCCGATATCATACTTAGAAGTGTCGATTGCTGGCCACTTGGGGAGCTACTATCGCTGTGGGTAACAAAAAACGAGAGGGAGTGTCGCAACTGTTTTATTTATTTATTTATTTATTTATTTATTTTTGTATTTTTCACCACTGTGCCTCACCTGTCTTCATATTCCTCAAATGATTCTGATATAAATAATGAGACAGTGCCCCGGGTATGTATTTCTTGATACTTAGCACTACGGGGGTGTGAATTAATTGTTATTGTCAAGTTAAAATCTATGTTAGTATTTGGTGTGTTTTTGTATGTGTGTTGTGTCTCTCTTGCACTGTTCTATGTCATCTTTTTGAGATTAAGGTACCAAACTCTACCCCGTGCATTATGCACGAAAACATACACATTATTAGTGATCATTGGTATGTGTCTGTGCACGGCACTTCCCGCCAGAGGTTCCAGTCCTCCCTCAGGCATGGGTGTGTGTGTTGTTCTTAGCATAAGTAAGTTAGTTTAAGTAGTGAGTAAGTCTAGGGACGATGACCTCAGCAGTTTGGTCCCTTAAGAATTCACACACATCTGAGCATTTTGAGCATGTGTCTGGTTTTCTGCATAATGGAGAAGGCACCATACCTTATAACCCCAAAAAGACAACTACAGTGAAAGACAGGCAGCTCAGCACAAAAATACTAATGTAAATTTTTGTTCATGACAATGAGAAATTCTCGAGATGCATTGTGCAAAGCATGAAAAAAATTGTAAATGGGGCAGTGTTTGGTTACCATATTTAAAGAATGAATGACAGTTGCAGGCTTTCCAGAAACATTAAGATGAATGAAACTGTGTCAGACGTTTCTGCTTCCCTCTTGGGGTCGGCTCTTCTTGGACAACCAGTGACACAAAATGTTAACTGAAGATGTTCTTAATTATTGCTGACACCACTTTCTTCATCAAATCCTGTTTTCTTTTATATGTTTTGGTTATATTCATTTGATGAAAAAATTTGATCAGATTGTCTCATTGAGTTTGGTAACACAAATGTTGTTGCTGATTGACAATTCATTGCAGGTACTTAGCATCATTGTTAATAAACAACAATGCAGTAAATGACCAAACATTACAAATGCCAGAAATTATCTGATTTGAAGAAAAATTATCATTGGTGCAGTTGTTACGGAGTGGCAACAATGTGGCTACTGGTTAAGATGTGTTATGCAGCTTAATTTGAGTAATATACGTGAAACAGCATAGTATGCTTATTTCTACATTTGCCACCTTCTCTCTAAGGTGAGCCAACTTACCATCTGCATGTCATTCATAGCAATGAGTATAGTATGTGGCCCCAGTTACCGGCTATTGTGATCAGACCCTTGTATCAGAGAGAGAAAATTTATTCATTTTGAAAGTGATGTTAATACATAGTGATATATTTTTTCTTTTGATACCTCAGGCTTTACATGTGCAACATGTTTTTACAGAAAAATTGCTCAAGGGAATAAAATTACACTATGCTGTATTAAATTTTCACAAGGTTGAGATAGACAGTTCCTTTAAAAGTCTATCACAAATCTAGACCTTATTTTCTTCAATGAGAATGCTGTGATATTGAACACAAAAAGCTCTGTGCATGTGCACATTGATCTTTTTGCAGCACAATTATTAAAGGCTTTGGAGCCAGTCAGGAGAATTTCCTCTGATCAGTTGAAACAGCTTTCACCCAGTCACAAACCACAGGAACTGAGAGAATATCTGCAATCACGTGGTTGTGAAGATTGCAACTGTCTCAAACAAACCTAATATGCCACTCGTATCAGAACGTTTACATTGGCTGATTGTAATGTCTTTCTTCATTGGCAGATTGCGACATAGAGCTAATATTTTTGTAACGGAATGTATTTTAGGAACTGGTTATACAATCTCAGGATAAATCCAGGGACAGCTGACCAAGGAATAGGCTATAGTTCGCATAGAATACCTTGGTCAGTAAATGCACAGACGGCAGGGCATGTGTGGGGAGAGTGGTAGTGGTTGGGGCTGTGGGCAGGCGCTGTAGGGGAAACGCTGAGCGCTGGAGGGAAAGTGCGCTCTGAACTGAAACCTTTAAAGTGTTATGTGGAGCTACTCCACGTCCAAACTTGCATGGTGACCTTCAAAAAGATCTGTCACCGCTGTTTTGATTAGTACCTACAAAGAATTCCGCTGAAAATGCAGCAATTTATTTCCGCCTGGCTTATTAATCATTTGTACCTTTCAGAGAAGTGTCACAAGTGCCGAATTTTGAGTCAAACCTACACACTTCCCTTGTTGCCATGTTAAAATTTGCTTCTTTTGCCAAAACTCGCCGGAGTTTACAAATCTTACCTCACTAACATATTGTGCAGATGCAATTATGAGAGACTTCTGAAACAGTGATTTAGCAAGTGAAGAACTGAGAAAAAGTAAGGTCAGCATCTTATGAAAAATCACATACTCGGTACAAAATAAACTAGTAATGACTTCACTTAAGCTGTTCCAAAACCCACATCATTTGTCCTTACTCCAGTTATCGATGGCTCTTAAAAATTACATTCTTTCAGTGATAAAGTCTGTACTTTGTGGAATGACATGGTAGAAACGAAGTTTTGGATAATAAACATATGGCAAAACATTCTCCTCTTTGCACACTTTGCATGCTATGATATTCCAAAATCTCACTTCGATATCTCAAATTGTTTATAAAATATGAGGCATGTTGTAGATATTTCACGCTGGTTTTGTCAATGGCGCGGCGCGATCGCAAATAAATGTGCTGCGTCAGACAGGTTTCTCGAGACTGGCGAGAGATACAGACCTCCACTCAAGTATAAAGAAAAATTCATTATGATAGCTAAATTTCATATGTAGCAACATATTATATAATATGCACCAAACGTAAAATCATAGCGACCCTTATATTTCATTGCAAATTTTTTCGTATTTCACACAGTGTCTTATTTCCACGTAAATATCACAATAACCATGACCATTAACGAAGTCAAGAATACATCATAATGAACCTGACATACACTACTGGACGATAAAATTGCTACACTACGAAGATGACGTGCTACAGACTCGAAATTTAAGCGTCAGGAAGAAGATGCTGTGATATGCAAATGATTTTCTTTTCGGAGCATTCACACAACGTTGGCGCCGGAGGCGACACCTACAACGTGCTGACTTGATGAAAGTTTCCAACCGATTTCTCATACACAAACAGCAGTTGGCCGGCGTTGCCTGGTGAAACGTTGTCGTGATGCCTCGTGTAAGGAGGAGAAATGCGCACATCACGTTTCCGACTTTGATAAAGGTCGGATTGTAGCCGACAGAGATTGCGGTTTATCGTATCGCGACATCGCTGCTCGTGTTGGTCGAGATCCAATGACTGTTTGCAGAATATGGAATCGGTGGATTCAGGAGGGTATTACGGACCGCCGTGCTGGATCCCAATGGCTTCGTATCACTAGCAGTCGAGATGACAGGCATCTTATCTGCATAGCTGTAACGGATCGTCCAGCCACGTCTCGATCCCTGAGCCAACAGATGGGGACGTTTGCAAGACAACAACCATCTGCACGAACAGTTCGACGACGTTTGCAGCAGCATGGACTATCAGCTCGGAGACCATGGCTGCGGTTACCCTTGACACTGCAACACAGACAGGAGCGCCTGCGATGGTGTACTCAATGACGAACCTGGATGCACGAATGGCAAAACATCATTTTTTCGGATGAAACCAGGTTCTATTTACAGCATCATGATGGTCGCATCCATGTTTGGCGACATCGCGGTGAACACACATTGGAAGCATGTATTCGTCATCGCCATACTGGCGTATCACCCGGCGTAATGGTATGGGGTGCCACTGGTTACATGTCTCGGTCATCTCTTGTTCACATTGACGGCACTTGTAACGTCCACTGTTCAATTTGAGATGTGTTACGACTCGTGGCTCTACCCTTCATTCGATCCCTGCGAAACCCTACATTTCAGCAGGATAATGCACGACCGCATGTTGCAGGTCCTGCACGGGCCTTTCTGGATACAGAAAATCTTCGACTGCTGTTGTGGCCAGCAAATTCTCCAAATCTCTCACCAATTGAAAACGTCTGGTCAATGGTGGTGAGCAACTGGCACGTCACAGTACACCATTCACTACTCTTGATGAACTGTGTATCAAGTTGAAGCTGCATGGGCAGCTGTACCTGAACACGCCATCCAAACTCTGTTTGACTCAATGCCCAGGCGTATCAAGGCCGTTATTACGGCCAGAGGTGGTGGTTCTGGGTACCGATTTGTCAGGATCTATGCACCTAAATTGCGTGAAAATGTAATCACATGTCAATTCTAGTATAATATATTTGTCCAATGAATACCCGTTTATCATCTGCATTTCTTCTTGGTACAGCAATTTTAATGGCCAGTAGTATAAAGCACAAATGAAATTCTTCCATCAAATTGTTTCTCTAAAATTGTTTGAGAAAGATATCAGGGTATACACCTCGTTTCTGTCAACGCCGACGGCCGAAGGTAGCCAACACAAACGGCCTCTCATTCTGAACAATTGAATGGCCTTGCCCAGTGCCTTGGACGAAAACTGGTCACTGCACATCGGCCACCATATCCTGCATGGACTCTAACCATGGGTTAACTTGGAGTGCGCAACGTACGACGCCATTTCATTCCTGGGTTAGTTATTCCCAGAATACCGTTTATGTCCAGTTAAGTTGGTAACAGCTGAAGAACACTGGTCACTGTACATAATTTCATATTTATTTAGTTGTTGTCTGCAGAAATAGCCTGTCAAACATGCATGATAAGCGTTCTAGATCGCGAAACTATTCGCTTAAGGATACTTTGAGGCTGGTAGATACTGTAAATGAGATCAAGTGTGCAGTAGAAAACACGAGAACTACTGCAGTCTCATTCAATGAAATTATTAGTGCAACACATTTAACTAATTTGGTTGGGTAGTTATATATTTAATTATGTAATGATCCACGTTGAAATTACTTAAAGGATCAGGTATTTGTTGTTGACTAGTAAGAGATCTCCCTAGATTTCTGAATAAAGTATGAGAAAAGATGTTCGACTGTTTCCCTTCACAAACGACTTCATATGCACTGACAGAGCAACTATAATAGAAATACGAGTTTTTTCTTAAAACGAAACAAGTAAGTATTACGTTCAGAAAAGCTTACAGAGGCTACAGATTGTTGGTTCCCCCATACTTGACATTTAAGTTCCAAATTATGCACAATGAAATACGCGATTTGATAAATTTGTCACCAGAAGGACGCCAAGGCACTTCGATTCAGATACAGCATTTCTACGAAAGGCAGTATTCCAACAAGTATAGCTGTATGGTAGCTGGTGATTGTATGTAGGAACAAGGTACAGAAACAACGATGAAATGCGGTTTGCCTTGTCAATAGTTGGTCTTTTCAGCCTCTTCAATAAACTTTGACATCTCATAAATCATGGTGGTTGATTTGACTGAAAATTCTGAGATTTGTTACTGGCTAGCTTGCTGTTTCATTTACATCTTAGAATGATTAATTCATTAAAGCAACAGTGGGTTTTCTACAGAAAACACCCTTGCTCAATTACTGAACACAGTTTGTGCATTCACTTTGTAGTTCTTTGGCGTAAGTAAATCCTGTTTCTATTATGTGATCCTTATTAATTTCATTCAGGGTATATATGAAGAATAACATGCCAACATATACAATAAGCAACCTTTATCTTTTTTATAATCCTGGAGTAGAAATGTAGTTGTGGCATATATCAAACTGGAGGCTGTTTTTGGTGTCTTAGTCCAGAGACTGGTTTGATGGAGCTCTCCATGCGACTCTATCCTGTGCAAGCCTCTTCATTGCCGAATAACTACTGCGAATCAATCCCCCCTGAATCTACTTAGTGTATTCATCTCTTGGTCCCCCTCTACAATTTTTATGTTCCACACTTCCCTCCAGTGCTAAATTGGTGATCCCTTGATGCCTCATAACCTGTCCTACCAACTGATTCCTCTGCTTGTCAAGTTCTGCCACGAATTCCTCTTCTCCCCAATTCTGTTCAGTACCTCCTCATTAGTTACATGATCTACCCATCTAATCTTGAGCGTTCTTCTGCAGCACCACATTTCGAAAACTTCTATTCTCTTCATGTATAAACTGTTTGTCGTCCGTATTTCACTTCCATACATGGCTACATTCTGTACAAATACTTTCAGAAAAGACTTTCTGACATTTAAATCTACACTCGATGTTAACCAGTTTCTCTCTGTCAGAAACGCTTTTCTTGCCATAGCCAATCGATATTTTATATCCCCTATACTCCAACCATCATCAGTTATTTTTCTCCCCAAATAACAAAACTCATTTACCACTTTGTCTCATTTCCTAATCGAATATCGTCAGCATCACCTGATTTCATTCGACTCATCATCATCAGTTTTCTGCTGATTTAGCAGGTCCTTTGCCTCTCCATTTCTGCAATCCAATGTTCCCTTCTTAAGGCTACTGTATGTTGTACCATGCACCACATCATCCAGTATCTGAAATCTCTTCCTTTCTCGTTTCCTTTTCCCTTCTACATAACCTTCTGAAACTGTTTTTATCAGTCTGTCATTCTTTCTTAATATATGCCCAACCTAATTTCTTTTTCTTCTGTTTATTGAGTCTAGTAACAGTCTTTTCTCTCCCACTCTTCTCAGTATCTCTTCATTTTTTTACTCTGTCCATCCAACTTATTCTTTCCATCCTCTGCTATGTCCAGATCTCAAAAGCCTCCAGCCTTTCTCTGCCTTTATTCCTCAAAGTCCATGTTTCAGCACCATATAGAAAAACGCCCCATACAAAATATTTTATGAGTCTTTTCCTCAGTTCTCTGTCCAGACTACTGCAGAAAATTCTCCTTTTCTCATGAAATGCCTCTTTTACCATTGCTATCCTTGTTTTAATTTCTGTGCTGCACTTCCAGTCGGTGTCTATCCTGTTTCCAAGATACTTAAAATTTTGCACCTGTTCTAATATTTCTCCATTCGGCATAATTTTTATTTCTTTATTTCCTCCTAGTTCCAAAACTTTTGTATTCTTTGTGTTAATTTTCATTCCATAATTTTCTCTGTTAGCTTCAATGGTGTCCACTAAATCCAGTAATTCTTAATTTCCTGTGGTTATAAGGACCATGTCATCAGCAAACCTCAAACATCCTACTCTTCTTCCTCCAGTTCCTACTTCTTTGTCATCTAATGTGCATTGGTCAGTCATATTTTCCAAGTAGAGGTTGGAAGGGGTAGGTGATAGACAGCATCCTTGTCTTACTCCTTTTCCTAGGCCAATCCAGTTTGCACTTTATCCTTTCATTTTAACTGAGGCTTTTTGGTTAAGATACAATGAGTTTACAAGTCTTCTGGTTTTCCACTCCACTCTCTTTTCCCTCGTTATAGTCGCCAGCTTGTCCCAAGCCACACTGTCAAATGCCTTTTCAAGGTCGCTGAAGCATGTACAGAGGCCTCTTCCTTTTTCATTAAACCTTTCTCCCAAGATTCGTAGGAGCCCTATTGCATCTCTGGTGCCCGTATTCCATCTGAAGCCAAACTGCTCCTCACCAAGATTCTCCTCCATTACTTTTTCAAGTCTCTTATTAATTATTCTTCAAATCACTTCGGCTGCATGTGAAATGAGGCTGATTGTCCTATGCTCACTGCCTTTCTTGGTTCCTTGTTTTTTCGGTACTGTTGTCAGGAAGTCCTCAGGCCATTAACCACTGTCATATATTTTATTACATAACCCCAATATTTCTCTTATTCTGTCTTGGTTCAAGCATTGTAATATTTCAAAGTTTTTATTTCTTCTCCATGGATTTTAATTCCTACTCCAAATTTTTCTTTGGTTTCCTTTACTGCTTGCTCAATATACAGACTGAATAACATAAGGGATAAGTTACAGCTCTTTCTCATTTCCTTCTCAACCACTGCTTCCCTTTCTTGCCCTTCGACTTTTGTGACTGCTATCTGGTTTCTGTGCAAATTGTAAATAGATTTTTTTATCCCTGTATTTTACCCCTGCCATCTTCAGAATATGAAAGAGAGTATTTCAGTCAACACTGTCAAAAGCTTTCGCTAAGTCTAGAAATGCTAGAAATGTAGGTTTGCCTTTCCTTAGCCTACCTTCTAAGATTAGTTGTAGGATCAGTACTGCCTCACGTGTTGCAACATTTCTACGGAATCCACACTGATTTTCCCTGAGGTCAGCTTCTATCAGTTTCTTTATTCATCTGTAAAGAATTCGTGTTAGTATTTTGCAGCTATGTCTTATTAAACTGATAGTTTGGTAATTTTCACACTTGTCGACACCTCCTTTCTTTGGGATTAGAATTATTATATTCTTCTTGAAGTCTGAAGGTATTTCGCCTCTGTCATACGTCATGCTCACCAGATGGAAGAGTTTTGTCATGACTTGCTCTTCCAAGGCTATCAGTAGTTGTAATGGAATGTTGTCTACTTCTGGGGCCTTGTTTCGACTTAGGTCTTTCAGTGCTCAGTCAAATTCTTCACGCAGTATGAATTTCGTATTTCATCTTCATCTACGTCCTCTCTCATTTCCATAAATTTGCCCTCAAGTACATCACCCTTGTATAGACACTTTATATACTGCTTCCACCTTTCTGTTTCCCCGTCTTTGCTTAAGACGGGTTTTCCATCTGAGTTCTTGCTATTCGTACAGGTAGTATTCTTTTCTTCGAAGGTCTCTCTAATTTTCCTGTGGACAGTATCTATCTTAACCCTAGTGAGATAAGCCTCTACATCCTTACATTTGTCCTCTAGCCATCCCTGCTTAGCTGTTTTGCACTTCCTGTCGATCTCATTTTTGAGACATTTGTTTTCCATTTTTACCTGCTTCATTTACTGCATTTTTATATTTTCTCCCTTCCTTAATTAAATTCAATACCTCTTCTGTTACCCAAGGATTTCTGCTAGCCCTCTTCTTTTTACCTACTTGATCCTCTGCTGCCTTAACTATTTCATCTCTCAAAGCTACCCATTCTTCTTCTACTGTATTTCTTTCCCCCGTTCTTGTCAATCGTTCCCTAATACTCTCTCTGAAACTCTCTATAACCTCTGGTTCCTTCAGTTTATCCTGCTCCCATCTCCTTAATTTCCTACCTTTTTGCAGTTTCTTCAGTTTCAATCTATAGTTCATAACCAACAAATTGTGGTCTGAGTCCACATCTGCCCCTGGAAATGTCTTACAATTTAAAACTTGGCTCCTAAATCTCTGTCTTACCATTGCATAATCTATATGGAACTTTCCAGTGTATACATGTATACAACCTTCTTTCACGATTCTTAAATCAAGTGTTAGCTATGATTAAGTTATGCTCTGCGCAAAATTTTGTCAGGCGGCTTCCCCTGTCATTCCTTACCCCCAGTCCATATTCACCTACTACTTTTGCTTCTCTTCCTTTTCCTACAATCGCATTTCTTCGATCTCTTCATCATCTGTGAAGCTAGCTGGCATATAAACTTGTACTTCTGTCGCAGGCATGGCCTTAAGGTATATTTGCTACAATTACGTGTTTCCTATGCAGTTCATAGTAGCTTATACGTGTTCCTATTTTTTATTCGTTATTAGACCCACACCTGCATTACCGTTATTTGATTTTGTATTTATAACCCTGTATCACCTGACCAGAAGTCTTGTTCCTCCTGCCAGCGAACTTCACTAATTCCCACTATATCTAACTTTAATCTATCCATTTCTCTTTTCAAATTTTCTAATCTACCTGTCAGATTAAGAAATCTGACACTCCACAATCCGATCCGCAGAAAGCCAGTTTTGTTTCTCCTGGTAACAACGCCCTCCTTAGTAGTCCCCGACCAGAGATCCTGTTGGGGAACTATTTTACCTCCAGAATATTTTACCCAAGAGGACGCCATCATCATTTAAACATACAGTAAACCTGCATGCCCTCTGGAAAAATCATGGCTGTAGTTTCCCCTTGCTTTCAGCCGTTCACAGTACCAGCACAGCAAGGACGTTTCGTTTAATGTTACAAGGTCAGATCAGTCAGTCATCCAGACTGTTGCCCCTGTAACTACTGGAAAGGTTCCTGCACCTCTTCTGGGACCACACATTTGACTGACCTCTGAACAGATATCGCTCCATTGTGGTTTCACCTACAGTACAGCTATCTGTATTGCAGTGGCACGCAAGCCTCACCACTGACGGAAAGGTCCATGGTTCATGGGGGAGTTATTGTATCTCACCCTAAATGTTTTGCAAACGGTAACTATTTCATATATAATTTTGGCTTATGCAATCATCTCTAGCAGCCAAGTGTGACTTGGGATGGAAGGGGAAGTAACTGGAGGTGTAGCACCTTCATTGTGTTCTTCCTTCTTTTCTGCGGTCATCTCAGCTTACAAGGGAAAGTCTTTTTTTGGACAGATCACAGAGAAAATGGGTGATTGTGAAACTGTTGCATTCATTTGTTGCAGATTACGTGACAAACGATTATGTTTTCATATTTTCTTTCGAAGTTATCACACCCAAATTCATATGAACACATATACTGGACAAGGAAGCAGGTCTCTCTCTCTCTCTCTCTCTCTCTCTCTCTCTCTCTCTCTCTCTCTCTCTCTCTCACACACACACACACACACACACACACACACTCACTCACTCACCAGTCGTATAAATTAGGTGCATCAATGAGACATTCCCATCATATGACACATGTTCTGTCACTAATGCCGTGTATGACACATCAGACGTGTTTTCTGGAAGGATACAGTTGACTTGTCACTTTGTCATCAAACATTTGTGGTTCCCATTTGAAAGCCACTTCCTTCCAGCTGCTAATAGATTAGTTGTGCAGACCGAGCTGTCGTTATAGGTCCCTACCTTATACCTTGCTGTTGCAAATGGATGTTACACCACGACACAGGCACAAATTTGAACAAAGTGAACAGTGGGGAAAAAAACGTGGCACAAGCGAGGTTTGAATATGGCTCCCCCATGTGGCAGACCAACACTGTAACCGCTCAACCACAGTGCTGTTTCTTTCAGCCATTGCTCTATTTTGCACTTGTTCTTGGGCCATTCACTCTTTCTATATATTTGGACAGTCCAGCACTGTATTGGTTAAAAAGAGAGTGTAAAGCTCAAAATTAGGATCAGAAAATAAAAATTAAAACAAATTATTTCAGAATAAAAATGTATTAATCCATATACATTAATTTACTTTATTTAATTACTTCAAACAAATGAAATAATTAAAAAACGGCCTCTCATACATGTTGCCCAGTGTTGTATGTACCCTATTAATAATCCTGCTGGCTGCCCCCTTGCCAATACCAAGGACATAAGGTAATCACCAGAGGCAAAATAACTGAATCCCTGTAACAGCTGCTTCATTGGTGGAAGAGTCATTTCTGAAAGAAAGAAAAGAATGACGCACAACAGAAATTTAAAAACATAGCTTGCCAGCCATTCCTTCCACTGTTGCAATTATGTAGATGCAATAACTAAAGATTCATGTTAGCTGAACGACAAGTACCTGAATGTGGTTATGTGGATAATACTAATAGCTGAGAAATAAAACAGCTATCTGCTACAGCTCTTAAAAAGCTGACTTTCCCGTTAATTTTACTGTGTTATACTTAGCATGAGCATAAATGATTTATTGTTTATGGAAATAATGCTAAGTGGTGGGAAATTGTTTCTCTGAAGCATTCACTAAAATGTTGAAGGTTGTTATCCCAATGGGAAATAGAGTGAAAAGTATTTTCTGCTACAGATGTGGCTGAGTGAACTGAGGATATTAGTGTACTATCAAACTTTTTGTTACATTAAATAATCATAGTAAGCTTCAGTTTCAGAAAAATGCTACTTCACACAAGCACAATACATTTAAGTTTAAATTATATTCAAATAGCTACCATTTGACATAGAGGAGGACACTGAAAATAGTATGATATTTGAGGAAAGTTGAAAACACAGCATTCATGCACTCCTTACATGTGACAACTATGCAGATTCAATAAATATATTCCTGTTTTGTTCTTATAACATACATGTACAGCTATTATTTTATGATAAATATGGGTGGGCTACAAACACAGCAGCTACGTTCTTTAAACTTAGCATGAGTAAGCACAAATAGTTCACAGGCTTTATTGAATTATTGTATGTGGAAGACAATGTTCTTGCTCCGAAGCACTGATAGGCCTATGATCCCAATATTTTCACTAAAAGGCAGAAAGCTGTTCAGACAGCGCTGTGGTGTTTACAAAAAGCGGTATTCTCGACAGAAAACAAGAGTGTAACAATGTTTTCTGCAATTGACGTCATGTGGCTAGATGAAATTGGGACACTGCAGTTTTATTAAAACGTTTTGCAATGCGAAAAATCGATGTTTTGCCTAAAACAGGACTGCTGTTAAAACAAACAGTACATATAACTGGTGCGGTTTTTCGATTTGACACTGTCTGTGGGTCTAGTGCAGCAGGGGATACAACCCGTCGGCTTTGAGCAATGACGTCATTCCTTAGTCATAGATCTTAATGTCTTCACTTCGAGGCATAGATAATAAAGCAGTTCTGTGTTCTAATAAGCTTTTGCTGTGATGTTTCAATTTCGTTTTTTTACTGATTGCTTAATAAAGTAGGATCAGTTTATTCTATCTCGTGAGATTTTTTTTTTAAAGCCAAAAGACACTTATCAGCTACTGAAGGCAGCTACAACACTAGAAGAATCGCTTCTCGGCTTTTGACAAGATATTGCTTAATAAAGAAGGATCAGTTTATTCTATCTCGTGAGATTTTTTTTAAAAAATCAAAAAAAAAAAAATTGCTTAATAAAGTAGGATCAGTTTATTCTATCTCGTGAGATTTTTTTTTTTAATCCAAAAAAAAAAAATTGCTTAATAAAGTAGGATCAGTTTATTCTATCTCGTGAAATTTTTTTTTTAAAAAGCCAAAAAACATTTATTAGCTACTGAAGGGAGCTACAACACTAAGAAGAATCGCTTCTCGGTTTTTGACAAAATATTGCTTAATAAAGTAGGATCAGTTTATTCTATCTCGTGAGATTTTTTAAAAAAAAAAGCCAAAAAAACACTATTGCTTAATAAAGTAGGATCAGTTTATTCTATCTCGTGAGATTTTTTTTTTAAAAAGCCAAAAAACACTTATTAGGTACTGAAGGGAGCTGCTTAATAAAGTAGGATCAGTTTATTCTATCTCGTAAGATTTTTTTTTAAAGTCAAAGAACACTTATTACGTACTGAAGGGAGCTAGAACATAAAGAACAATCGCTTCTCGGCTTTTGACAAGATATTGCTTAATAAAGTAGGATCAGTTATTCTATCTCGTGAGATTTTTTTTTTTAAAAAAAGTCAAAAAACACTTATGCTTTTGACAAAATCAATGTTTATCTCTCTCGCATTCCTTTGTTTCTCAACATTCTCCTCAGCTCTTTCATCTCTGTAATACATGCTCTCTGGCGACTTGTGACGTCATTGCTCAAAGCCGACGGGTTGTATCCCCTGCTGCACTAGTCCCCTGTCTGTTACACAAAACGAAACATTCCTTTTCGCTACTGCAGAAACTATAGCACGCGCACGCGTCAGATAAACAAGACTATTTTTGCACGAATCGTGATATTAATGTGCCTGATTTACACAAATAACACGAAGTAATTCACGAAGTACTGAAATCAAAAACATATTACCGCAAATCAGAAGCGTTAGTTAAGAAAACAGAGAAATAGTCCCACCTGTCCATCATATGCTCCAATTTCTCACATACAAGATTGAAAAGAAGAAACACAGCTTTCTTTGATAAGCAAAATCTGGATATAACTTCGGAATCGGCATCGTCTCATTTGCTTCTCCTGCCTCATTATCATGACCACTTCTGCCAAAATATCGCTATCGCTATCTGTATTTATTTCTATTCCTGCCATCTTGAAAACTAATCACCGGTTAAGCTCCCTAACTGATCAGAAATCGACGGTGAAAGGTGGATTCACACTTGTCGGAACGTCACCGTCACGTTGTTCAGCGTCGAACGTCAGAGGAATTCCTGAGCATTCACGCTACACGGCACGTAACTTCGAAAGAACGTCGTGACTTTACAGCTGGTTCATAAAATACCCACTAGATGCGCTATTTCGTAGTTCACTGTAGCTCGTCCTAAAATGCTGAAATTTAGTTTCAATCATCTTGCAATGATTACTGTTCCACTTGTCGATGAGGAACCGGAACAGCAAGCAAAAAGAGTCTGCTTTAGAAAAACAAAAAAGTTAAAAAATCGAGACCGCGAAGGAGTGATCCACACTCTTTACAAGGGGCTGCAAGAGGAGTCATCATCGTTCTATAAATATTTCAGAATGACTAAACAACAATTTTTTTACCTGTTAAACGAGATACAAATAAAAATTACGAAGAGAAATTCAAGATTTAGGCGTCTAATATCATCACGGCAGGAGCTGATGGTTTGCATAAGGTATGTCTGTATCGGCCGTTCTGCTGAACAACACCAAACAAATATGGAGGTGCTATTTGCCGGTAGCAACATGGAAATAGCACATGGCTCCGTCAATGACCCGTCGAAACATTCTTCCCGAGAAACGTTGACGTGACTTGTCGATGACGTTCCGTTGACGGCGTGTGTGAATGCCACCCTTTGAACTACAAGTGGAGAAACTTTTTACATGACGGTGAGACGTTCCGGCACGTGTGAATCCACCTTAATTTATGCCGAGTTTATTCTCCGCTTAGGCGTTACTCCGATTTCATACAGAGCGTTTCTCGCGCTATTTCGAAAATAGTACTTAACCGGTTGCTAACCGGTGACTCTACAATCGACCCTAGGACGGGGAAAGAAGCATTCATTATTGGAAGTACTGCCAAAATACCCTGATTTCATTTCTACGCCCACGTAAAGTGGTATTTCTTTGCATTGCTACTGTGCTTATGATCGTCTTTGCGTGGGTGTGTGTAGGTGTATTGTGGCAGCTGTCAAAACATTGTGTGTTGTGATGCTTGAAGTCTTTGTCTTGGTGTAAAACTTGTTTTATGCTATCACAATTTATTGAATTGGACAGCACTTGGTAAAAACAGTTTCATAAATCCACCCAAATTTTGTAATTAGCACGTTTAAAGTTAAAAATGAATAACACCGAAATTGAACGGGGAGAAGAGTCTGTCAGTGGTGGAGCGGACGATAATATAAATCTGACATCGCACAGCAGAACGCATTTATTAAATACTTCCAGAATAAACAGACTTCCTCAGTTTGTTGCTGCGTTTGTAGCTACAATTGGCGCATTTGCAATGGGTACAGTTATGGCATGGACTGCACCAGCCAGCGGGGAATTACAATCTAAATTCAATTTCAACATCTCAGAAATATCATGGATTGGTTCATTTGTAGCACTTGGTGCTGCAGCAGTTGTGTTACCTGTTGGATATTTAACTGATAAGCTCGGCCGCAAATTGACCATGCTAATTTTGGTTACACCATTCTTAGGAGGATGGGCTGTTATCTTGTGGGCCAAAACTTGGGAAGCATTATGCGCTGGTCGTTTCATAGTTGGAATGGCTGGTGGAGCTTTTACAGTAACAGTACCTATTTATATTGGTGAGATAGCTGATAATGAAATACGGGCAACTCTCGGTAGTTTCTTCCAGTTAATGGTAGTTGTTGGTGTGTTGTTTGTGTACATTGTAGGTCGGGAATGTAATTTGTTTTGGATGAGTGCCATATGTGGGCTTGTCCCAATCGTTTTTGGCGCAGCTTTTGTTTTTATGCCGGAGACACCTGCATACTATTTAGGCAAAGGCAAGGAAGATGCAGCAAGGAAATCACTTCTGTGGTTGCGTGGAACTGCATGTGATTTGGAACAAGATATAGCGCAAATGAAGCAAGCGGAAGAAAACAGCTCAAGGCCAAGACCACCAGACTCTCGAAGTGCCACGAAGATGTCACTGTTTATTGCACTTGGACTTATGACATTTCAACAGCTGAGTGGCATCAACGCCATTATATTTTACACAACAGACATATTCCATGCAGCTGGAAGCACAATTGAACCCAGTATATGCACTATTGTAGTTGGCACTATGCAAGTGGGGGCAACACTTTGTTCGTCATTAGTCATTAACCGATTAGGCTGTCGTGTTTTACTGCTTACTTCTGGATTTGTGATGGCAACTTGTACGTACACGCTTGGAGTATTTTTCCATCTCCAGGCCAGGTATGGTGTAGACTATGTTAGAAATTTTGATTGGTTGCCATTGGCCAGCCTTTGCCTTTACATTATAGTTTTTTCTATTGGCTTCGGACCTGTTCCTTGGATGATGATGGGTGTCCTTTTCCCACCTCATATAAAGGGACTTGCAAGTTCCATTACTTGTTTAGTCAACTGGATGTTAGTGTTTGTTATTACAAAATTTTTTGCAAATCTGTTAGTGTTTGCAGGCACAGCTTCAACATTTTGGCTCTTCTCATTAATAACTGCAATTGGCACAGTCTTTGTTTTTTTTGTTGTTCCAGAAACTAACGGAAAATCACTTGAGGAAATTCAAATGGAGTTATCGGGCAGTGAAAGTTAATTTATTGGAATTTTATTTATTTATTTATTTATTTGTCCATATAAATCTCTTTTTAAGTACATATATTGTACACAGAATCTATTTGTAGAAATGAGAGCAAGATATATTACTCATAACAGATGATGATTATTGCAGCTATGTGTATCAAACATTTAGGTTCTTAATCAAGATATATGCCCCTGTCTTTTTATATCATCATCTGCTGTGAAAGAGTAACTTGAGTTTTATGGCTTACTGTTATTTTATACTCCATTTATAATGTTTAAAATTTACCAAAGAACAATGAACTATGGGTTCCCACTATTCTGCTAAAATATACTGAACTCTTTAGTTTTACATTTGTAAGTTCAGATGCCTGCCTAGTGGTATCTTTTCCTATGTATGGTAGTAATGGACTGCATACTTTTCAACTCCATGTTTATGTGGGTAGAAACATCCAGGGGTAAACTGGTGTTGTAATTACATTTATTTTTTACAAAGTGACACTGAAATGTGTGAAAATTCAGAATGGTATATTGTTATACTATAAACATGTATAACTTATGTAACTTATAATTTGTGATTGAGATGTTCATTGATAACTCAATATTTTTCCCTTTAGATGTGTGTGTTAAATATACTTAAAGACGACTTCTGTCTGCATGTTACTGTGATAGTTGTAGGGGAATAATATTGAGAAATACAGAGTGTATAATTGTGTTGTTGTAAAATCCTGGTTACATGTGGATATAAGATAATTAACGCTTACCTAAGAGCATTATGAATGCTACTAAATAAAGAAGTGTTAATGTAAAGATTTCCAAGCATTGGTTTTTTTTATATCTACTGAAGATCATCTGTGGGGCATAGAAAAGTGGATTTGAATTTCTTTATTGAGCCTGTAAATCATAATTTAGTATGTAGTTTGCACGAATAACATTGAACAGTGAGGTCTGATATACTAAATATCATTTATACATGCCATTTTGAAAACTAGTTAAGTAGGCCTACATGCTGCATGATGGTAACATCTATAAAAACAAATAAAATCACCCAAAGAATAGTATGGTTGATGAAGTATATTAATTCTTGTGGAGTTCCAAATACTCAGAAACAGAATAGAAGCAGTACCCTTTGTGTTTAATTTTAAACTTCTGTAAATAGGATAGCTTGTGGCATAATGGTAGTGTGATACAGTCCTCCTATATAAATGTATTGTAATGACATGTGGGTTATGCTTATGCCTAGGAACATAAGAGTGAAAATCACAGTAATGCTTGAAGATCTTCTTTTAATGTGCTTCCTTTTGTGAAGATTATGGAAACACGGAATGGACAGTGTACTGAGACTTTTAAATATTCTTCTGTAGGAGTTTCTACATTTAACATGTTTTATTATTCTGAAAATCTTTTTCTCTAGTCTCAGTGTTTTTCTTTTAATTGTAGAGTTCCTCCAAAAGGTAATTCAAACATCAGTGTATTTGTATATTTATTGATCCACTCAGTCATTCAATGTACAGAAGTGTACAACATGATATGGCACAAGTCAAACAAATGAAATGAGAATATATACAGACATAGCTCTGCTTCTTATAGTGTACATCTCACTGAAGATCTATTATGTATGTATCCAGAATAATACCAGAGTAAGAATAAGTTCAAATAATAATGCTGGCCGTCAAACGGCATACGTTCGTTAATGGACAGTAGGTTATTTGTAATGAAACATCTTGAATTTTGAAACATAATAATATATATAATTTAATTTATGGTAGATCACATTCAAGAAAGTCTTGTATGCTGTAAAAGTAATGCTTTGTTAGGAGTGCTCTTAAGGGTGTTTTTGTTGAATGCTTTTATTACTTGTGGGAGATGGTTGTAGAGTTTGATTCCCATACGTTTAGCACTATTGCTGTACAGTTTAGTAGAATGTGGAACTAGCCTTAACAATTTTTTTGACCTTGTGTCATGGTGGTGACTGTCCAGATTCCTGTGCAGTCTGTTGATGTTTTGTTTAATAAAACAGAGAAGTTGGAATATACCCCAAAAAATAATTCCATAGCATAGTACTGAATGGAAAGAGTATAATACATGTATGTCAATGTGCTGGCATTTAGCTTGTCCCTCACTGAGTGGAGCATAAAACAAACTTTGCTTAGTCTGGAAGTAATCATGTCAATATCACTGTTCCAAGAGAATGTATCATTCATATCAATCCCTAAGAATTATGTTTCATTGACAGATTCTATAGTGTTACAATTGGAACCTGGGGAGTTCTGTTCTGAATGTTATAAAAGGTTAGGCATATTGTCTTTTTTGCATTTAGGAGCAGTGTATTTGATGCAAGCTATGAATCTAGTTGGGTTGTATTTCTTTTAACTGCTGACTGAAGAGATTCATCTGTATTTGATGTAAGGATATTAGTATCATCAGTGAATAAAATGCCTTGCTAGTGGGTGGGGTGGAAGGGAGGTCATTTATATAAAGTGGAAATAATAAGGGACCTACAACAGAGCCCTGTGGCACACCATGTTTTATGATATGTCGATGAATGCACCACATTTAGTGTTCCTGAATGATTGACTTCATTTGTATGAATGTACTGTGCTCAGTCTATAGCTGCTGAGCCAGCCGTTAGTATTCCCCATTTCCTGTAAGATACAACTTTGGCAAAAGTGTGTTGTGATTTACCATGTCAGAAATCTTTCTGATGTCAACAAAGACATCTGTAGCTGGGCATTTCTTGTCAACAAGATGTGGCTTAGAATCAAGAAATTCAGATATTGCATCAGTAGTAGTTTTATTTTCTCAGAAATCATGCTGAGAAGAAGAAAATGTAATGTTTCCCTAATAAATGATTTTAGTCTGTCAGCCATTGCATATTCAAATATTTTGCTGAATATAGACAGCGCTGCAACTGGACGGTAGTTGCTAGGATCATCTTTTTTTGATCCTTTTTATGTATGGGTATGATTTTTGCTATTTTAAGTTTTCTTGGGAATACTGCATCTGAGAATGAAGTGTTTGTTACATGAGACAGTGGTTCATTAAAAAGTTTGCTGCAGCAGTGAAGAAGGAATCAAGGGATCATTACTTCTCCTGCTGATATTTTTTCTTTATTTTATTATGAATTATCTTTTCTATCTCTGCTCCTAATGTTTGTTAAGGTATTGAGAACTGGTTGGGGGGGGGGGGGGCAATTACTTTTTAGGTGTTCTGTTAGTTTTTCTACAGTTAAATTCCCGAGCTGCTTCCTCTTGGTCAGTAATAAACATTGCATTTACTTTAAGTTTAATGTTACTAACACTATTTCTAGTACTACCTGTTTTTGCATTAATTATTTGCCATATGCATTTGCTTTTATTATATGAAGGGTGTCATTGTGTTGTTTTTTTGCAGCATTCACCACATTTCTAATTATTCTTTTGTAGGCAGTGAAATACTTCTTAAATTGTTCACTTTGCCAAGATTGGTCTTGCTGAGGGAGGAAAGCTCTCTCTTCCTCTTTGCTGAGGATGTAATACCTGTTGTAATCCAGCAGGGGATACTCTGTTTTTATGCATATTTTTGTTTTTAAAGGGAAATGGCAATTGAAATAGCAGCAGAAAATGTTTAAAAAGGTTTCAAACTTTCCATATACTGTTTGAGAGTGGTGTAGTGTCTCGCAATTTTCTCTCTACATACAGTACAAAAATTAAGAACATTGCTTTGACAAAAATTTCTGCTTTGTATTGTCATTGTTGTGAGTTGAGGTTTACTTCTCAGAAAGACTGGCTGTATAATTGGTGCATTATGGTCAGAAAATCCTAGATTTACAGACCTAACAGAACAATCAATGTTGTTAACTACATGGTGAAGAGCACTTACGCACTTACACTGTGGTTGACTACCCTAGTAACTGGATGCTGCCATGGTACATTGTGGTCTCTGATGCATGGCCTGCATTTTGTGAGAGGATTCTTGCAAGAAGGTTGTTTCAAAAAGGACTTTACAGCTTTAAAAATAAATATAAATTTATTGAAAGAAGATAGAGAGCTGAGTTTAGTGTTATTTTGTAAGGAAACGCATAAAGTTTTTTTTTTTCCACCATAAACTAAAGATGTTGTATGTGTCTTCCATTGGTTATCCTGCACACATCCTATTGGAAGTCCATTTCTGCCCAAACTCACTGTAGCATTGCAGGTGTAACTTGCTCAGTGGCAGTGTAAATTCTTGCTCTAAGTTCAGGTAGAGAAGCTGGCACAGGAGGACAAACACAATATCCTTGATGAAACTGCATTTAAAAAAATCAAGCGGTATCAGGTCTGGGGAACATGGGGAGCCACGCAATTGGTGCCTGATGGCCAATCAGTTGACCCGGAATGTGGTCACTAAGACCCTATTTCAACAAAACATTTATGCCACTCACAAATTGCAGGGCTACTAGGAGAATCTTTAGCATACTTCGTACGGAAATTATGCTGAACTTTTGTTGCCGGCTTCGATTCTTCAAACCGAAACACACAGCTAACATGCTTGGGTCCAGTGAAGGCAGCCGTCTTTAATGCAACTGCCACTAGCACTCTTTACAGTGTGATTTGGCACTAGTGAACTATGCGAGACAAAACTTGATGTATTTCCCTACAAATGGACACTACAGTCACCTCTACAGGAACTATGAATTAATTTATATGAATTTTCAATGTTGTCAAGTCATTTTTGAAACACGCTGTATATGAATGTATTTAACATTTTATTTACATGGTTCAGGTTTTTCCTGAATATGCATTCTTAAAAATTTTGTCTCTCTCACCAATGGCACAAGTTTTCCACCATCATTCAGAATCAGTGTTTCAAGGTGAAAATATTATTATTACTGTGGTCCCATTAGTTACGTTTTTGCCCTTGATAGTCATGAACATAAAGTATGAAACTGGACCCAAAAACTTACCCTTGGAGTCCATATGTGATATTTTTGTGCATTATTATGAAAATTAGGAACTTTGTATGTTTTTGTATCTTCTTGTATTTTATTTGAGTGATCTGTTA
Organism: Schistocerca americana; assembly: GCF_021461395.2. Lineage (NCBI taxonomy): Eukaryota > Metazoa > Arthropoda > Insecta > Orthoptera > Acrididae > Schistocerca > Schistocerca americana. The sequence goes on along the minus strand of NC_060121.1, from coordinate 738,093,075 downwards.
ATCATGAATGTAAGAATTGATCTACCTGCTTGGTTGGTTATTTAGTTTCTGCAACAGAATGTCAGTCACATCAAAAGCTTCACTAAAGTCAAGAATATTCCAAAAAAATGTTGTAGCTAAAATTTACAATCGGCTGCCCATGCGCATCTTAGGTTGCCTTGACGGCCTTATGTAAAGTTTTACCGATGTTGCTTATTATCTACTACAGTTAGTGTTTTATTTAGGAAGGTAAAAACAGCTGACTGGGTGATCTCCAGTTCTGAATCCATGTTTTGAATCACTTGTTATCATTTCTTTGTTTAGGAAGGCTGTTTCTCTCCTAAGAAACAGTTTCTCAAGAGTTTTCCCAAAAGTCTAATAAGACTGATACAGGCTTATAGTTTGCTGCTTTACATTTGTCTCCTTTCTTGTACAGTGCTGTTACTGTTGCAGTTTCCAGACATTTTGGGAATATACCACTCCTCAGAGATGAATTGTAAGGCTTCTTGTGTAAATACTGCACTTGCTTTGATGATAATACCCAGTATATAATCAGCAAACACTGAATATTTATTGGGTCCTCTTTTTATAATCATAGATAATTCCTCAGGTGTCGTAAAAGACATGAATAGTGTTCTTGTATGTATTTTTGAATGTGGCTGTAGTCTGTTATTATGTTGCTGCATTTTATGGTGTTTGGTACTCATGTGTTGTGCAGTACTTGAAAAGTAATGGTTGAATTTACTAGCCACTACTGTGGGGTCAGTCACTTTACTGTTGGTTTTTTTTTTTTAATGTTGTAGCGGTCTAAAGTCATTGCATTTGTTTCTTTTTTATGTTTTTCCAGGTTGCTTTAGTCTTGTTCCTGGAATTTTGTATTTGTGTGTCATTTTCTGCCTTCTTTCCTTTTGATATCACTTGCCTAGGTATTCATTTATACTGTTTAAAATTGTCAATAGAAAGGATTCATGGTTTACTTTTATTTGGCATGATATTTTTATTCCTGCTGTAATCCACTTATGAATTACAGACTTTATGTACAGAATTTATTACTAATGTTTGTTTGTCAAAAACTATTTAAAAAATAAAATGTTTAGTTGGCCATAAATTTGTCAAACTTATCATTTGTATTAAATCAATAAGAATAATCACTTTTTGAAAATGTAATTGGATGGATGAAAAATGTACTCACCAAGCAATGGCAAGAGAAAACACACACAGAAGCTGAGGAAATGTTCAAAGCTTTAGGAACCAAGAGGTATTGAAGGGGAAGGAAGAGGGATAAAGGAAAAGGACTTGTGAGGTTTGAGAAACGGGGAGAATTCTTTTCCCTTCAACCCTGTCTGCCTAGAGGAGGAATTCTGGCTTCGAAAGGCTGCACATTTCCTTAACTTTCGTTTGTTTTTTCTACTGCTGCCATTTTATGAATAGATTTTTTATCTACCTAATTATATTATATTATCATCTGTATTGTTTTAACTGTAAACATCAGTCAAGTTTGCTCTTCTCAAGAGGGAAAAAAGTATTCTTTATTTTCGTCACTGATGTTCCTGTCATTAGCTTTAGTATTTTGAGAGTTTTATGACTCCTGGAACTGGTATTGTTAGAAAATGAGCATAGTGATAACTAAAACAAGTGCTTTCAAGTGTGTTGTGAATATTTGTGGTTGTTGCAGGAGTAATAGTTTTAAAAGTTGGGTTAGTTACAATAGGTTGTAAGATAAAGGACCTAAGTAAATCATTCATTCCATCTTTAAAGTCATTGGGCGTGGGCAAATCTACATTGAAATCTCTTCACATGAAAGTATTTTTCTCAAGGGTGCTGAAATCTATAACTCTTACATGATTATAAAAAACTTTATCACCATCTGGTGACATACATACACAGATGGTCAAAGTATTATGATTTGGCAGTTCTACTGTTGAGAAGGCCATGTCTTTCTCACTGGACAAGCTGTCATATTTGGTTGTATTACTGAATCCTGTATTTTGTCTGACACACATGCAGCTAGCACCACACTTGAGTATTCCTCTACAAAATGTGCCCCCTAATTTGAACCAATGGAGGTGTGTCAGTCATAACATGTCTTTATTCAACTGGTACTCAGTAAAATATAAAATAAAAAAAAAATCATTGAGATTGTTTAGTAAGCTTTCATTTCATAAAGCTTGATGGAGAGACTGAACATGCAGCCCCCTTCTGTTGTAATGCAGTTATTGAGTATCATTTGTTTGATTGTGTGCATTTATATTTCACTGGCTTTATTTTGGTGAAACACTGGTGTACCCAGCACATGAATCCATCTGTCTTGTGGAACTGCTAACTTTAATTAATGAAGAGAACCTATTGCATACTTGCTCCTTTCCCTTTCTGTTCAGCTGAAAACCATACCATGTCAATTTGTCATATGATGGTCTTTCCAATTGAAAGTTTTTGGATATTCTGCTTGTGTTGCACAATTTCCAACAATTCACTGTTTACACCGAATGATGATTAACCATGCTAATTTTTTTTGGTTCATGTATTCTTTGTTGAATCTCTTAGGAATTGGCTGTAAAATTACATTTGTCTAATTGCTGGAATGGAAAACACTTGGCAAAACATTATCAGTGTTCTCAAGACTGTTGTTATACTAGTCTTCAGTATCATTTGATGTAGTCATTAATATAACAGTATCAGTCTTAGTCAAGTCATCAACTAATTTATCAATTCCATTAAAAACTATGTGGAGAGGAGAATTTGGCTTAATAATGTCATGCTTTGATTATAGTTGTTTCTCTCTCTCTCTCTCTCTCTCTCTCTCTCTCTCTCTCTCTTTCTAGTATGTTTCTGCAGTACTTGCCTCGACTGTCACTCTGTATTAAAACTTGTGCATTCCAAACTGTATTTCTTGACTTGTAACTTTGATTCGCATGTTTAGATGCTATATCTTTTGGAACACTGCTGGTATCTTTAACCACAGTTTCTTGTGCTACTTCATTTTTGTTGGTTGGTATTGTATAGCATGTGTCCGCAGCTCGTGGTCTTGCAGTAGTGTTCTTGCTTCCCGAGCACGGGGTCCCGGGTTCGATTCCAGGTGGGGTGAGGGATTTTTCCTGCATCGAGATAACTGGATGTTATGTCATCTTCATCATCATCATTCATCCTCATTAAGGTGGGAGGAAGGCAATGGCAAACCACCTCCGCTAGGATCTTGCCTACCCGGCGGTGCGGGTCTCCCGCATCGTCCCCTACTCTACTCGGAGTATGGGATCTCATCATCATTGTACAGCATGTACACTTCGTTTAAGGGTAACACCCATCAGAAATTTCTCAACATATTTCATAAGCTACATTGAATACTGACAAAAACTTTCCTATATTTATGACTATAATGGCAGGTGCACTGAAATATGTTTTTATTTTCATATTTAGAAATATATAGAGAACAGATGCAGATGATCACAATGTTTGAATAAAATAAGGTTATTATTATTTTTATACATTAACTTCAGTTTATAATTTTAGTTGTCGACCCATTTAGATAACACTAGAATCATTTTATGGAATAAAAATTTATAAGGCTGTAAAAGGCACTATTGCTGCGTTTGACTTATTAGTTGACTATGCTCATATTCTAATATGTATGCGAGCAGGTGGCAGAGACGTGTATAATTGTCCTGGTTGTGTAACCACAGTATGTTGTAAAATGAGAGGAGGTTTTTTTTGTCATTGTTGCAGACAGTTTTTAATTTGGATATGATATCCTTGGGAGGATGGGGAAGATATTTTTTTCCACAACAATTTTTGTATTGTGTGTTATAAATATTATATTATGTGGAAGTTGTTTGCATGATGTAGCTCTCATGAATTTCTTGTTGGTACCTGAGGCTTAGCTACGCACACTCATTGATGATTAGATTCCATAGACTTACCAAATTATGGGAATTTTTATCACAGTGTTTCACTCGCTGTATCAGATAGCCCCAGGTATTTTCTGTGGGATTAGGACTGGGTGAATTAGTGGGCCAGTCAAGGTACGATGAGGCGCCTGCATACTCGACAAACCAGGAACATATGTGTGCAGCTCTGTAAACATGGCTGTTCTCATTGAGGAATGCAGGAGCTCCTTTCTGCCATTCTGTCACATTGACCATTCCCACTGCACTGATACTACAGAACTGACTGGCACAGACACACCAGTTCATTACCACAACTTAGCAGCAGTGGTGGAAGATCACAAGACTGCCTGGTACCAAGTCAGCACTATAAATAGTGTTCCAAAGGGATCAGTGTTCCCTTTTAAGGAGGGGGGGAGGGGACTAACATTTTATCTGGGAGTAAATATGGATTTCTTGGAGTATGTGGGAAATGGGGGGTAGCTAGCTCAGACCGTAGACTGTGAAAGACACATCTGTTCTGAGGCTGACGAGAGGCAAAGATGAAGGAAAAGATGGCTTATAATATAATGGATAATAGGACTTTGGTAAGCACTATGCCAGATCATGTTCAGAGATGACAGATGGTGCAGAGAGAGAGGTAAAAAAAAAAAAAAAAAAAAAAAAAAAAAAAAAAAAAAAAAAAAAAAAAAGGATAGAAAATTATGTGGAGGAATGAGAGTGAGATTAGGGAAAGTAAAGAAAGAGGAGAAGAGAGGGAGAAAATAAAATAAGTAAGCAAGTGATGAAGTTTTACCATACAGAAAAAGGAGGAAGGGTAGTTTACATCAGAGGTTAACTCCAGAAGGGTAGCAGAATGAGAGGATGTGTTATGCAGTGGGGTGCCATCATTAAGTTGAGAAACTGGGACAGCTGTTCTACTACACTAATCTAGCATCTACTTGGAGTAGAACTTTTCCCATTCAAGCACTGACAATGAAACCCTCCATTATATGGAAGATGAAGTCTGTTGTGTTGCCCTGTTGAGGCTGTGTTCGGTGTTACTCAAATCTGTTTTATCTCTGCTCACTATCTGATTGCCCAACACATACTTGAAGTGAGAAGCAAATATTATATTGAAACAAATTTTGGGCAATGAGAATTGCTCATTCATCTGTCATAAAGCACACCTCTATGTGACAATCTGTAAGATATGAGGGGACATATGGGCATAGTTTTCTCTAAGCCCATCAGTACTCACAGGTATCCAATTGCTGTTCTCCCCATTGTACAACCTGAAGAATTCTGCCTTACAGAAACTGACGCTGTGAGTAACTATTCTGTCTCTTCAATGGATACCATGTCTAATGTTCCTGGTATCTAACAAGGCTGCACACTGTCTGTAATATTCTTTAAGCCACTGTCTGCCAGTGATCTTAATTTACTTGTTGACCACTTTAAAATAATACAAAATAATAATAATAGTTTAGATATATGGAAATAATGAGATTAATTTTTCAGTGTGTCAGACAAGCTGAATAAACTGAGCTACGCTTGTAAATGGATAAAGAATCTATTCATATTAGTACCACATAAACGAAATCGTCTTTCTCTTGCTGTAGATTTATGCTTACCAATTAATAATACTGTGTCCAATCGCCGTATCCACCTACAAAATCTTGACTGTGTTCGTTGTTACTTTTGTAATTGGATCTTTGTAATAACTCTGAAGTACACAGTTGGGCTTCTTGGGTTTTTGTATATTGCAGTACTACTTGGGATGATGATCCAAACAATTTTTCACTGGTGAAATAATACTATATTCTTCCTTCCACACACACCAAAAATACAGACTTTTTATTTATTCTTTACTGTAAAATAAGGTGTGTCTACCTCCATTCATTAACAGAGAGTGAGTCTTTCCCCTGCCGAAGAACAGGAAAAATGTACTATGTTTTTTAACATTTGAAAATCAAAAATACATGAAGGTAGGCGCAGATTCTACAGTGGGCTACTGTTTCACTTTTTCTCTTTGCCTTTGAAGAAAATAAAAACATAAAAGCAGGAAATGCAAAAGGTACATCATAAATGCCCCCCTACTATGTACTGTCAGAAATAAGTCTCTTCATTTAGGGAGACAGCATACAGCAGCCTTATTTACATTATGGTTCATAGTTTGGTTACTTGGTGCAAGTCAATGGAGTTTTAATACCCTTATGCTATTACAAGTATGTTTACAAAGCTTCATTTCTTTGTCCATTACGAATTCATACACATAAATACACTCACATACATTGATATCTCATAATTGCACATCCAAGTTGTGCCATCATCATAGTTTGTTATTTATCCTTACACTTGTTAAGCTGTATGGTGTGAAGAGGGAAAAAAAATTTAAATATCTTAAACTGTCCTTTCACCATGTTTTAAAAATTGTTTTCCTCATTTGTTTTCGATTCATTGGCAATTCTGAGAATGTGTCCATTCAGCACACACTATCTCATTGTTCGCTGCACTTTTTGCCACCAGCAGTTCATTGTGTAATGTGGCCTTTGCAGTGATGCAAGTGTCATGTGAGCAGTAGCACTGTCCGTGAATCCGTTGTAATGTCGCTCCAGGCTTATGAAGTTGGTGTTATGTATGCCCTCCAGTCTGGAGACAGGATACGAGGGATTCAACTCCACAACTCAACCCGAAGAACACCAATAAATCATCTAGCACCTGGACAAAGTTTTCTGCCGGTGAAATTGAAGGTAAGGGCCGCACTACAGGATTCGGCATCGTCTTCCATTGTGCCTTGTAGTTCAGTGGTCGGCACACATCAATTAGTGGTTATAGGATTCCTCTGATTTCTCCATCACACTCGCTGTATTCGCTTTGTTAGGGTGTAGCGTTTGCCCTTATCACAGCTCAGCCATTATTTTCACCTTTAACAGGCCTTACTATTTTAGTGTCACTTCACATGTGCGAGTATTTTATTCATCTGTCCCGTTGCACTTCCCTTACATACATAACTGGTTCTACTACAAGAATAAAATTCCACATAAAATTGACAATAGTACATACATTTTACATAGACATAGACATAGACATTGACAATAATAAAGCTGACAAATAAATGTACAATTCACATTCACATTTCATGTATGGACTTCATGACATGCATCATCGTACACACTAATATGTAAATTAGAAGGAATCTCGCATTTATTCTGAATACTTGTATTTTTCCTTTCTTGTCGTGTAGGACTGACCTGTGCATTTTTACCTGCACAACTACGTGTAGAAAATATGTTCCAGCACTACTCACTGCAAAGGAAAAAGAGGATTTGCTAGGGTCTGCGTCAGAAATCAAGCTACTTCTAGGATTGCTACTTGTAGTGCATCGTTAGTGTACTTATTCTAGCCTTGCATTTGATAAATCTCCATAATATGTACGATACTGGCAAATGCTCATTTGTGAGCAAGAATTTGGAATGTTTCATCCCTTGACAATTGTGACTTCATCACTGCTTGTTAATCGCTGTAATATTTCACATTCATGTACACGTATTTCAAGCTGTAAATCTGCCTCATTGATGTGATGACACATACAGGTTTACGTTCATACTGTGTGACTGGTAACTTTACTGTATTTTTGTCATGTGTAATTTCACTCATAATTCTTTTCCGCTAAAGAAGAAGGTGCTTATGCAAAATGTACTGCTTTTGCTACTGCTTGTGTCAATAACTCAGTGTAGAAAATATTGTTTTAGTACATTTTGTGTTCATGCCTCGTATGAATTTTATGTCACATTTTCATTTATATTCACCTTATGGTTGCTCAAGCTGTAACAGTTAGTTGCTAAGGAAATATTTTTCATACAAGTTGTTTTTCATTCTGTGCTGTGGTGTACATTAAATATACCGTGTATCTTTGTATTATTGACTTCACTGTCTCTTCTTTATTTTTCAGTACTTCTTCAAGATGTTCGTTTTCACAATTATTTACTGTACATATATCATCATACTTTGCTTTCCACACTCATACAATCATTCATTCTGAGACTTAAAACTATATAATCTATTCTTTCTTATGTCGCTTTTGTGGCCCTTTCTAGGTATCCCTGTTACATTCATCGTCGTATACCCATATAATTATTCATTTAAATCTTCCACATAAATCTCCATTTATATCCATATATTACCTGTGGGGTCGTCACACTACCACCATCGCCTTATTTATTTCTTCCCACAAATATAAATAAATTCATATTACTCTAACACATTTTCATTCTCTTCCTAGTTTAACTCCATGTATGATATGTCACCACAAATGTAGATTAACTAACTAATACCTCCAGCTGAATCTAAAACCTTTCACATTATCTCTACTTCCAAGTATTACCCAGCAGTGAAATTTCATTTATTTCTCCATTTTGCTTTTTAAATACACAGGACTTACCTTAGTTATTTTGTAAAGTTACATTGTGTGCGTATTGGTTTGTTTTCATATTTGCTTAGCTTATCTCCCATGTGTTGTATGATACATGTTTACAGTTGTAATTTGTTGCTTATGCTTTCCCTATAAGGTACTATGTAATTAATAGCAACTAACATAAGTGAGTTGTGTGATAGCAAAGTTGTGGGTATGTATTCTCCCCGTACGTTACGCTCACTACTTCTAATATAGTCTGAAAAGAAGTGTAGTCTTACAAGTGCACAACTACTCCACTCGCTAAATCTTGTACGATATGTTATCTTATAGTTTATGTCTCAGTCACAAGCATTTTTCTATGTGTGTATTTTATTCTACCTTTCTCATCACCGCTTACTTGTGTTGCTGTATGTAACTCACTCGGTTCTTAAGTTTCATGTTAAACACTTTCTTTTAAGTCTATATGTTATTACTTCTCTTTCAGACTTGTGTTAATCTTGTTGTATATAGTCAAATAGGTCATTTCCTTTGCATATTTTTTTCCATTTTTAATCCTTATACTTATTTCTAGCTATGTACATTCAATAGCCTATGTTAAGTTCAAAAATTTAGCATATTCTGTGCTTCTTATAGTTTAATTGTGTCGATGCATTCCTTTTCTTAATTCTATGTGTGCTTAACCTAATGATATACTCTTAAAATGAGTGTTCTTTACAGTATAGTCTAATTCATTTTGTTTCTATAGCTGATTTATGTTATATAGGGTGTGGCAGCGTTCATAGTAGGATATGAAAAACACACCATCAGGCAGTAACTGTAATTTATTTGTTATCTTTTATGTCAATTAATAGTTAAAGGTATGCCATGTACTAATATGTAAGTCATTGTCCATTGTGTGGATTACATTTTGAATATGACTCCTGTGAAATGATGCCCCTCTGCACAACACATTCATCTAGGCCCTGTTGGAGGCTTTGCATAACTTGTCGTAACATATTTCCTGTTTAGCTGTTGACCATTATTTATCTAAAAATGCATTCTCAAATTGATCATATGTCTCACAGAGTTTTGACATCTCTGTAGCCCACAAAAGGGCATCGCCTTCTGTGTGTCCTACCACATATTTGATCTTTTGAGCTTCTGAGCTTTTGAGCTTAGGCAGTACATTCCTAAAGGCTCGGACAAACACTACTGGGTGTGTTCACTGTGTTTTGTTTGAAAATACAGGAAACTGTCAGTATTTTATTAAACTCTTGTCCATTAACAATGCTGGCCAGCAGGACGGAAAGCAAGAAATTCAAAATGTACATTATACCACTGGCCGACAGATGGAACTATAGAGCAGAACATATTACGTTTACTGTTTGATTGTTCTTGCCACTCACAGTGTGGCATCTATTTCACAGTTGTGTAACTTACTGTTGTTTTCAGATAACTAGTTGATATGCAAGTATGCCACTGTACATGAAGTCATGAAGTACAGAAATCATCATCATTGTACCACTAAGACAACTTGTGATAGTCTTCAACTGACATTACTTGCTTAAAATTACAGCCTGCACTGTTTAAAATTGAACATTTCAGTTATTCCATCCCGTTCTGAGGAAGGCCTCAGTTTGATTGACTCAAAGGTCAATACTGTTGTAACTTTGAATTTGTTACTCATACATATTTTAAACTAACGGGATGATTGATTCAATCCCTACTTATTACTGCAGAATTGTATTTAGTATGGATTTCGGTAGCACTGTGGCGTCTTTTTACTAACACTGAGGTTTTCCCCAAGTTTTGCTTTTAATATCTTGCTCCAGATGCAGCACTGAAGAAAGACACTGGCATCAGCACTTTGACTTCTATGCAGCTTTTAAATGACCCACTTGGTTGTGCTGAAAGCAACCTGATCCAATTTAACTGTTTTTAATATAAATGGTTGGATAGGAATGCCTTCATTCTGATGGAAGTGTGACACCATTAGCACTGTCCGGTATCTAACCGCTATTCTTCCATCATATAACTCAAATCAGTTTTGGCTTACTTAAGTTAACCATGTACTGATACTGGTACCAATGATTAGTCACCTACAAGCCAAATTAAAAGGTTATATAACAGCTTAAGGGTTAACTGATTTGATGAAACAGTCATAAATGAATTTATGACAACACGGGATATGCTTAACAGATATAACGTTGCAGACAAATACTCATTACCATATATGGTGCCTGGATATTATCAGTGAGCAAACTTCTCCACAAAGTGGTCATATTGGGCAACACTTACTGTGTCTGTGGTGGGCACATTTGCCCCATGTTGTGCCTACTGATGAGTGTCGTCGAGGGCTTCAGTCTAGGATGGGTACAGATTCACTGAATCTAGGGTTTGTTAATTAAGAGGGAGGGAGAGGTATAAATCTCTGTATTAAAAAGAAAAAAAAATCTGAGCATCAAAGTGTGCTAGGCCTATATGACAAGGTGGTGGATGGTTGTTGAGGCACAACTTGTTAGAAGACACGCTCAGGGGAATATGCTTCATGCCAGTTGTATAAAGCTTGCCTTGCTATATTGGGTTTGGCCTGGGCAGACTATCTATTTCTACAGCCATTTGTCAGGTGCAAATTTAACCCATAGATCAACTTGTAATAGTGAGAATGGTTGTGTTACAGCCAACCTCTTAAAAGCCTATGGAAGGTATTCCTAACGAGGCATCACCAAAGCAGAAAGTGGAATTTAGTTAACAGGACATATACACTGTATTGAAATATGTTGTTAACTATGCAAATAAATTATAGAACATTTTTTAAAAAAGTGTCCAATTCTATATAAATAAAGTGTTACTGGCACAAGGACTATTGGGTGTACTTACATCCATGAATCTACTTTTTATAGGGACCTTGCTAATCCTTTTCAAATTGCTGAGAATATTCAGTAACAGCAGAACTCTGTAACACTCTTTATTACAGCAAGAATGTTGTAACAAGCAGAGGTATTGTATGAATAGTGCAAAACTTCAAGAGGAGCAGGAAAGTGGCACAGAAGTGAAAAACATTATGAAGAGTAGTGAATTAGCAAAAACGAGTGTCATTATCTAGCCTTCAGCCATACCCAGTTGGTGGAGTTGCTGTGCACGTTGCCCTGCAAGGTGAACAACTAAGCAATTTTGTGAAGGTTCAGGAACAGCTCATCAACTAAAGTATTCTTGGCTTTTTGTGTAGCAAGAGCTGAAATCCAGAGGATAACTGGAGTGAGCAAAAAGAGACGTGCCAAGAGTTGCTGTATGCTTCTGACCACTTGGCCTCATTCACTAAAGTATGGGAGTCAGTAAAATGGTTTCAGGAAAAGGTAGAGCATTTCAAACTGACAGCAGTATTCAGCAATGGCGGTTCAAACAGCAACACAAGTGGCAGTTAGATGAAGGGGCTGTATTTCCATTAGACAACTCCTTCTGAGAATCAGTATTTGGGTTTACACGCTTATAACCAAACCATGGAAAAGAAACATTACTTTACCCCTAGAAATGTTGATGTTTACATTGGAACCTTCACTGTGTAGGGAGTTAACACTGCAAAGGCTGCTTTTCAAGGCACTACTCGTAAACATGTTTTATGACAGCATATTGGGAAAATCTGTTTGGCCCATGCTAGGAAGTCATCATTTCTATAATGAGGAGCAACACTCCAAATGATCAACAGAAGCTATCAAGATTCTCATTTTAAAGCTGGGATAGTATAGTCTTCAAGACCTGTATTTGAAAGTTTTGTGGCGGCGTTCGTAGCGACAAGCAATTCGCTGTAGAAACGGCTTACGAAGCCACCGCCACACTTTTAATAGCGGGCCGACCGGTCCGCTGGAACAGTGAACAGAAAGATGAAAACCCAAACACTCTGATTAAATAAAAGTCGGTACTTATCTTTATTAACGAAGATACAGAAACACAGTAGTGAACTCCGGGTCTACAGAAATCTGTCTAGTTCGAGTCGGAGCGGCTAGGTCAACGTCGGCTGACGACAAACAACAACTCTGCTGCGATGAACACACAACTGACTAGCAAGTACACAATTCGGTGGCGAGTATACAACTGAGCGGCGAATACAGAACTGTCCTAGCGCTCGCGACTCCAGCGCTTAAGAAGCCAGAAGCCAGCGGTGGCGCGCGCAGACTTGCGGCGATTTCCTGTCTCGCTGGCGCTGCTTATGCGGACGGCGTCCGGACTTTGATGCTGCCAACCTTTTGGCAGCGGGCTCGGGTGGCATTACTGGCTAGGATATAACAGAAAGACTCTCTGAATACATGATAAAAAGTCATCTTATTGTCTGGGTCTCAGAAACAAAAAAAATTATCAGCAACTTCCATTCTGGATTCAAAAAACATTGTATCACCCTAGCTATTAGAAACAGTTGGTGGTGGGTACACTAGACTCTGTCCTGTGCATACGTCATCTTACAGAGATTATCAAGCATTAACACTACTTGGAGGCATCATAGTATGCTTTAGTTGCATGAATGGGGCTTTCATGTTTGCCTTGATAACTTATGTGATCTTTACAACATTAACAAAATTTTCAGATGGTGCTTGGCAGAACATGATTATAATATTAAACAGCAAACAGTTCCAAATGTGCTGCAAAAATATATTTATTTGGTCATGACCAACGTTTAGCTTCTTAGGCCATCTTCAAATGACAGCTGAATGTCACCAACACAGATAAAATGACAGGTGATTCACACAGGTATTATTTACATAGAAGATACAAAAATTATGACATGTAGACTGTTTACATAGGAAAGGATTACATTTTTGGCACATAAAAATGGTTATATTAACTAAAAAAGGAAACTAAATTTTTTATGTGAAGTCACAGTTAACGACAGATGAAAAATAAAGTAGACTGAAAGTGTAAATCAAACTTTATTTTTTTATCATTTGTTACATATATCTCCACATAAAAGGTTTTGTTTCCTTTTTTAGTAAATGTAACTATTTCTGTGTGACAAAAAATGTAACATTTTCCTGTGTAAACACTCAACATGCCATAATTTTTGTATCTTCTTTGCTGGAAAAAATGCAACACCCTCAATATCTGTGTCCAGTGGTACCAGGATAGAATATGTGCATACTGAGGGGTTGTACAGTTACTGATTCATTTGTCACAGACATCATCGATCAGGTGGTGCTCCAGAGGCCTATCTGTGTGCCTTCTGTTTTGACTCTGGAGGCATTAATTGTGCCGAGTTTAGAAGTGAACAATGTGTGCCACATCCATCCTAGGGTAGAACCGTGTCCTGCCAAAGAGTACATACTCCTGTTGAACAACTTCATCCATTTCAAGAGGGTCAGATTATTGGCCTGCGGGGATCTGCATGGATGTATCGATGGGTTGCTGCATGTGTTGGGCAGAGTCTGTCAGTGGTATCACTGCTTTCAGGAGTAGTCTATGGAACATTATCACTCCCTTAGACTAGGTTCTGGATGACCACATAGTAGACACACACATCAAAATCTATGCATTGTGAGAGCAGCAGTGGCTGCCTGAACATCAACTAGGGAGGAAAGATCATTTGTGCCTCTGGCCAGGCTACTGCTGACGCCATGATACCACCAAGCACGGCTACTCTGGTGTTATGAAATAGTTGACTGGAGATTGGAATGGTACACTGTTGTCTTCAGTGGTGAGAGTAGGTTGTGCCTGTGTGCAAATAGTGCATGTACATTGGATTGTGTAGACCTGGTGAGTGACCTATTCCATAGTTTGTTTACCCACTACACACAGCTCCCGCCCCAGACTTCAAGGTGTGGGGGCCGCCAGTTACAACAAAGTCACATTTGATGTTTTTGCAGGGTAAAGTAACCAGTGCATGGTACATTGTCATCCCCTTGCTACTACTATTTCTTCCACAGGAACATGATGTGTTTTTACAGCAGAACAATATAGGTCTGTATACAGCTGCTGTGATGCAACATGCTCAGCTTAGTGTGCAGCAACTGCCCTGGCCAACAAGACCACCAGATCTCTCACCTATTGAAAATGACTGGGACATTGTGAAGTGGGAACTTACTTGTTATCCAGAGCCTTCAAGAATCATTGCCGAATTGCAATGAAAGTTGCAAGGTGCTTGGGACAGTCTATCACAGGACGCCATTTGGCACTTGTATGTTTGTTTGGATGCAGGAATACACAGCTGTGTTGCTGCCAGAGGGGGATATACTGTGTGCTGATAAGACCGATGTGTGTGTGAAATCTTATGGGACTTAACTGCTAAGGTCACCGGTTCCTAAGCTTACACACTGAACCTAAATTATCCTAAGGACAAACACACACACACACACACACACACACACACACATGCCCGAGGGGGGACTCGAGCCTCTGCCGGGACAAGCCGCACAGTCCATGACTGCAGCGCCTTAGACCGCTCGGCTAACCCTGAGCGGCGCTGATAAGACTGTCTGGGCACTCTTTACTGTGATGTGTCTTTCATTCAGTCTGAATTTGTTGTCATATACTTCTACAATAATAAATAACCTGCCATATATCATTTGTTAATAAAATAGTCTTCTTCTTGAGAATGCTCAATTCTATTCCAGTAGTGAATATAATAAGGAAAGTTCTGGTATAATTTAAATATTTAGGAGTAAAGGAGACCACTCACCAAATAGCAGAAGCATTATGTCTTCGACAGACACATACAAAAGACAGAGAAAATAACTTGTGGAATAAATCCTCATTCTGGTAAGCAGATCAACACAGCCCCCACCTCGGCCCATTCCACCTGCCAAAATGCAGTTCCGGCATTGTGTATCTAGGGGTTTATTTGTACTCTAGCTCGACAAAGGATTTATCTGAAAGCTAGCAAGTTTTTGCTTTCTTTTGTGTGTGCTGTCAACTGTTCAGTGAGTGGTCTTCTTCACTCCTAACTACGTATTAATATTTTTATGATTCTCATATCATTGTCCTACGTTTGCGACATTCACTTGTCACCTCAAGATGCCCTAAGAAAGCGGAAGCCAATTTGTGACCAAACAAATATAATTTTGCAAAAAATTAGGCAGTGTTTCTCATTTAATGTGTGATCTTTCTGTTTAGAAAGTGTTTTCTAAGCATCTTCATGTTTGCTATAGCAACAAACAAAATATCATCCCTTTCAAAATCACTGTCCAACACCTGCAGCTTGAGGATGATTTTTTGTTCATCTTCTAGCCCCACATCATCTTGTCAAATGCTGTTGATGCTTAAGGTGCTAGAAAAATCACTGAATAAAACTAGTTTAAATGTTTCCCCTTAAAGACTGTTTTTTTCCGTGATACACTTTGGTTTTTGTGCATATTATAAAGCTACTCTTTTGACCACATCCTTCACAGAACACTGAACACATCACATTTCATTGTTACGAGGTTTCCTGTAAGCGAGAATGTTTACAACTGTGCTGTTGAGCACCATAATTCCAATAGGAAACTTTTCAGAACTGAAACTCATCACTGTCTGGCGTCTAACCAGTTTTTCTTTCTGTTATTGTAAACACTAATTTAAAGTCTTGAGTTGTGAAAATGATAATACAAAGTTTTCACATGCGCCTGTTCATTTTTTCTTCAGTAATCTGAGAACGACATATTTGTATCCTGTTCGGTAGATTACCAACAGCAGATAGTAGTTTTGTGCTTCCTGAATCCTTCTTTCCCCTTGGTAATCGGGAAGATACAGCAACTTCTTTCAATGAATTGTGAAAACTCAAATAACCTCATCCTCGTCTCACCTACTGCAGAGTGTGACAAAATGTATGTAAGTCTTAAACTGTGTGTCATTTGCACAATAACTGTCTATAGTTAAATTTGCTATCAGTAGTCATGGAGCACTATGCCAAGGGAAAGTTTGCTGTTACTGTGAATTTAAGTAGGAGTGTGTGGAATACTGTACAGAAAAGGTTGGCAAAGTCCATCAAATGTATGGTCCACATAAAACACCTAATAAGCCCACAGCACAGATATTGATGAAGACACTTTAGAATACACAGTTCATTGTAAACATTAAACTTTCTAAGGCATCCTGTACGCTTTGCTTTGTCGAAAACATCATCACTGTGTCTGTTTAAAATAATTTTTAAAGATTCAGAACAGATGGACATTTGATGTAGAAAATAATCTGCTCTTACACACCTGTAAGAATTACCTGACTTTACATAGAACTGTTAGCCAAAGTCATCAGTGTATGTGGATAGGCCATTAAAATTCTGGAAGTGGAAGAAATGTTCTTTGTCAGTATTTTGCCAGCAAGGAGAGTTACGTTCCCAACCACCAAACCATATGCCAGTGTCCCCTGTTAATGCCTAAAGCTCCCCTCAAAACCTCTTGTAGTGATAACAGGGTTTCAGCCTCTCTCATCCCATCCCACAACACATTGACTTCTTAAAGGAAGAGTTTCACAGTGGATGTGAATGAAGGAAATATTTGCATTTTAGGGTGCTGAACCTGTAAGCAGGATGTATACGCTCTGGGAAAAACCTAGGAAGTTTTTCACCCGGGAAATACCGGGAATTTTTCATAATTTTAGTTTTCAGTTAAATTTTTGAAGCTTTTACTGCTGAGAACTAATACACTAACAAAGAATTTTACTTTAGCCCATTATTGCAATATAATACTGAAGCAATAAAACATAAACAAGGAAGAAAATAAATAAAACTTAAGTTGCAAAGGAAATCCGCAGCAAAACACAGCGCACACACAAGTGTCTGCCAACAGCAACATGTGTCAAAGGCTTTAGGATGAAGACTATGCAATATTTCATAACAACAAACTGCTTCTGATGGACGTGATGTGACAATGCTTAACATTAGGTTTGTTTGATCACTTGCCAGTGGGCTTCAGCGCATGCGCAGTTGAGTCGCGTATGAGCATTCCCTTCTCCAGATTCTGGCTCCTTGAAATGTGGCTGTTAGCTGTATCGGCAGTAGCAACAAGCAGCCAAATGCTACCCAGAAACATTTTTCTCGGCGCGCCCAAGCTGCCAGATTCGCACATGCACAGAGCAGTCTGAGTTGTAGTGGGATGAGGGATAGTCTCCACGTGAACGGTGTTTATGTTAGTGATCTTGCTGTTTCCTCTTGGTTTACAGCTCTGAAGAACAAAACTGATTTCCTGTGGCTGGGAGCTGTGAAGTGAATTACAATATTCATATAATTATGGAAGTATAAAATATGTTATTAGTTTTTTTCTGATTTTATTTCCAGTTTTTAGCAGTCAGGTATTAATTTGGCTTGCAGAACAATGAAGTTATTTTTGTCAATTTGCTAAAAAAAATTGGCTTTAATTAATCATTTCTGCAGAGGCATTCAGTTTCTTTGAAACACTATTGGTTAGTGTCAATTATTTGTGGAATTTGAAGTTCACGTTGTTGTCTTCTGGGATATATGGCATTATGCCATAATGGAGAACTAAACATGAGATAATACAGTACTGGTACTCCAAGAAAATTTGCATTCTGAAAACCACACTGAAAAGTTTAATATCAGGTTGGTGCCTACTTCTTTGTGAATCTGGACATCAAATGTGCTCTTCAAGTCAAATTATGCATTTTAGTATGGTTTACAAAATTCTGATGTTCTTGGAGTATCCTCTGATGTCCTGTTTCATTTATGACGTAATGTAAGATCTCTTAGTGCCATATATGCACGAACGTACAGGCTACCTGTGTCGTCATAGCTGCACAGGCACAGTAACGACAATTTCTGGCACTCTCTGACAACCACTGAAACGAATTGTCACAGGAAGATATTGCAACTGGCCATTTGAAAAGCATTACTTTCACTATTTCATTATACACAATATGAGTTATGTTACTTGTATGAATGTGCTTTGAATTTCTTAAATCACAGAGATTGATTTTCATTTAAAGCTTAACACTTTCAGGCCCAGACTCAAATTTTAACTAAAATCAACCACTGGAAAATCTGGGATGGGATAACAGTATGAAGAAGGTAGACTACTACTCAGCATGTAGAGGAGGGGTTGAGTGGCAGTTAGTCACAACAAAAAGAAAAATATTTTGCATTCTTTTCATTGTGCCCATCTGCCAGTCAACACCTAGTCTATATGGTGAGTAAGAATCTATTTTTTGATATTGTTATTATTCAGATTTTAATTAGCCGCCAAACATTAATTATAGCTTATTTCCAACATAGAATGAAAGATATATCTCAATATCCACCATGAAATTGTTGAGTTAAAAACTACCAGGAGCGCTAGTCAAGCAGCATAGCCCTTGTGGATTCTGAAACATAAGCAGAAGAAGTAGTTAAAAGTTTGAGTCAGTTCCTGCAATATGCACATAAAGGGTAATAACACACTGTTCATGTAAGGTGGAGATTCTGGTATCAGCTGTCAGTCAATGATAAATTTTTAACTTTCAGAAATTTTAAAGTGTGTATTCTGAACACAGTAAGAGACATCACACTCACCAGTCAAAATTATTGAATGTGGATCGCAAATAACAAAAGAAAGAGAAGCCATTGCGTTCATGAGTTACAGTTTGGTATGGGAAAAGGTAACAGTGAATGGATGTTACTGCATTATATTCAAACAGTTTTTGCAGTGGAATTTGGTTTTATGTAGGGTGAAGCTATTTTATTTCAGCAGGTTATGTCATTCTGTAAATCATTGAGTTTTCTGGCCACCAAATTTCTCATCCTGGTGACACAAACTGGCCAACAAGATATTTGTGACTTCTATCTGGAATCTCTGAGCTGCTGATGTTGAGAAGAGGGATTCAAATTCCAACAATTTGAAACAGGCATAGTTATATCTTGTGTGTTATTAGTTGTGTATATTTTGCCTGTCCAGTCTTCTTCACTAATATCTTACTGATTATTTTGCTCATGTACAATTTTAAATGCCCATCAGGCAGAAAATGATCAGCAATGGTGGCTGAATATATCTGGTATAGAAGTCATCCTTAATCTGCCAGCAGCCTTGTCAAAAAAGGCGAAGTAGTAGGCAGAGGTTCTGGGCACCGTCTTGCACTTAAGGGAAACTGCTCCTAAAGTTGGAGCAACCAGCAATGATCAGTACTATGTGGGATGTAGAATGCAGTGAGGACCACTTCATTGAAGACATATAATGTGTATCCATAGGATATGTGTCATGTAACTGAAAAAAGTGTCATCTGGGAAGGACTGCCAAAGATGAGATTAACATGAGAAAAATATTAAATAACTAACATATAGGTTATCTTCTGTGATTTGGAGTGTGAAATATCAGAAGTCTGAATGTGATAAGGAAACTAGAAAATCTGAAAAGGGAACTGCAGAGGCTCAATCTTGAAACAGCAGAGGTCACTAAGCAGAAACAGAAAACAGATGATTGTTATCAGAATCAAAAGAAAACCAACACAAACAACAAAAGTTTAGGTACATGGGCCAACATCACAAGTAGGAAATGAAGAGATAGGGTACAAGAGGCAAATGAACTCAGCGTGTAAAGGGAGATGAAATCTAATAAGCATGGAGGATTGGAACATTATAGTAGAGGAAGGAGTAGAAGACAGACTACGGGCTCCAAGGAACGAGGCAGGTAAGTGGTTTGTTGAGTTATGTAATACATTTCAGGTAGTAACTGCAAATGCACTGTTCAAGCATCACAAGAAAATCAGGTATACTTGCACAAGGCCTGGAAACATGAGAAGATACCAGAAAGATTGCATCACAGTGAGACAGAATTCTAAAATCAGCTGGTGGATTGTAAGGTGTATGCAAGAGCGGATATATTCAAATCATAAATTAGTAGTAATGAAGAGCAGGCTGAGGTTTGACAGAATTGTCGGAAAGGATCAGTGTTTAAGTAAGCAGGATACTGAAGTACTCATGAATGCAGTGACAATTGTCCTAACTTCTCTAAGGTGATAAATATTGTGACAGTGAATACCATAGTAGACAGTTCAGTTGAAGAAAATGGACATATCTAAATCCGTTGTCACAGAATTTGAATATACAATACAGCTGTGTACGAGATATAATTTACAAGATTTTCTCATTGTGATCATTTTATAAGATGTAGGTGGGAGGGAGTACAAGAAGTGTTCAAATGCAAAGTACCGTATTTACTCGAATCTATGCCGCACTCGAATCTAAGCCGCACCTGAAAAATGAGACTCGAAATCAAGGAAAAAAAAATTTCCCGAATATAAGCCGCACATGAAATTTGAGACTTGAAATTCAAGGGGAGAGAAAAATTATGGGCCGCATCTCCAAATCGAAACAAAGTTGGTCCATTGTAATATGAAACACAATTTAGGTCGAATGAATGACGATACAGCTACAGTAGTTTGGTTCGAGTCGTAAGCTTAGCAGTAAAGCTTTACCAGGTAGCCATTGCTATGCGTCAGGCGCTCCGTCCGTATTTATACGGGTACCCTTCCTTTTCCACGTGCTTCGTCTGGTTTGAATTGATTGCTTATTTTTCTTTGATCTGATAAGCGCAGTTTTCTTTGTTATAGGTGTTTACGTCACTCTAAGCTGAAAATGCATTACTGTACTGTGCCATGCATTGTTTGTCACATTCTGATAGTGCGTGTTTACGGCCTGTCGCCGCTCGCGGTATGGCTTCCTTTTGTGCGCGCTACCGCTATAGTCTGTCTGTAAACTCAAGAGCGAGCAGCGCTTTTGGTGGGGGAAGTGGCCTTTCCCGGAAGAAACCTGACACTGGCCTACAGGGCAACCCAAAATCAGTTGCCCGTTACCTATCTAGCAGTCTACTTCGGCGTGCAGTCATATACGTCGTTTCTGTTCGTGGGATCTTAGTTGCCAATCTCAGTCAGTTGACTCTGTGTACTCACTGATATACTTCAGTATCCGGAAGTGACGGATAATCGCCCTGCATTTGCAAGAAAATGTGCAGAATACGAAGAAGATACTTGCGCAGAACGAGAGTTCGATCGTCTCTAACGTTATTACAGCTTGTGTTTAAAGGAGGCTACACAAAAAGAACGGTTGGCTAATAATATCAGTCCCAATCAAAGGGCTGCAGTTTATGCAAACGTCAGCCTCGCCAAAATAGGACGCATAAGGAAGGTACGCGAAAACAAGGCGCTTGGTTTACTGGAATCGCCGCGAAGGAAAACTAATAATTTAGGGAGGAAACCCATTGTTATAGACAGTTTCACAAAATCAGTCATTCGACAAACGATGGAGGACTTTTACATAAACCGAAAAATAATGCCCACATTACGGATATTACTCACAACCAAACCAGTTGAAATTTGCATTTGCCACTTTGGGATAACACAGTGAGACATTGGGATGCAAATGTGGTGCCCAGCATTGTGTACATACAGGGGCACATGATTCAGGGGAGAAGCAGGTAGTTGTGTGTTCCACCCATTTGATGTGGCAGTGTGTGTGAGGACACCATGGCATTGACATTCCAAAATTCGATGATCAAGGAGCAGCAAGATAATCAGATTTCTGACTGCAGAAGGGGTTAAATGGGCCAATGTTCATTCCCACATGGTGGGATATGGGGGAGATTGTGTGTCTGACAAGTCAGTGAAAAAGTGGAGTGCCTGTTGTTGTGAAGGCTGGGAGTGTTTGTGTGATGACCCAAGACCAGACCAGGCAAACACGGAAATCACAACCATACTCTTCAAAAAGGTGGATGACCTGGTGAGAAATGATTGGCATGTCACAGTGTGAATGTTGCCAGTGATGGTGGGGACAAGTGTTGGAACAGTATGGGCAATTCTGCACAATTGGTTGTGTTACTGGAAGGTGTGCATTCAGTGGGTTCTGAAGCTCAGAAAACCACAGGAACTGCATGTGGGGCTGGCATTGCAGCACCTGTTCTGGTCTCATGAAGTCCTCATTTTCCTGGAGCAGATCTTTGCTGATGATGAGAGCTGGTGCCATCACTTCGAGCCAGAGACAAAGTGGGATTTGATGCAATGGAAGCATGTTTTGTCACCTCCCCCTAAAAATTTCAAAGCCATGCAGTCAGCAGGAAAAGTGATGCTCACTGCCTTTTTTTATGTCTGAGGTCTGATACACATTGAATTCTTTGAGCACGGAAAAACCATTAACAACGATGTGTAATGTGAGATACTCTATAGACTATACAAGTCCATCAAGAACAAGCAGTGTGGACTGCTCATGGTGGGAATAAATCTGCTCCATGATAATGAATGTCCACATGCCTTCAAGGTCACACAAAATGGAATGGCCAAGTTCAAGTGGGAGCAGCTTGAGCATCCACCCTACACCTGGGACATGTCACCCTGTGACTTCCAAGTGTTTGGTTCACTAAAAAATAAATTCTCAAAAGGAAGCACTTAAACTCAGATGATGAACTCAAGAACTCAGTGGAGGGTCAGCTCATGTCTCAGCTGTAGGAATTCTGGGAATGGTGGATCCTTCAGCTTGAGAAACAGTGGGATAGTTGTGCTCAGGCCTTGGTGATTGCTTTTGAATAAAGACTTCAATTATACCAACAGTATTGTTCCATAGCTTTTCTTGTGAACATCCCTCATAATATATTGCCCAGTCTTTCTTGGAATGTAAGCTCTTGAAATTTCAGTTAAGCATCTCTTGTAGCATATACTACAGGAGTTTGTTGAATATCTCCGTAATGCTCGCTTGCCGAGTAAATGAACACACGATGAAACAGACGATTGAATCTTCTCTGCCTCTCTTCTATCAATACTAGACTGCAGGTCGCATGTGGTCTAAAGCAAGTTTTGTGTTGCCCAAGATCCATAAATTTCCATTTATGTAGCAACATGACAAACTGAATATTTTCAATTTGAAACTCCTGACACATGATCTTTTTCTCATTGGCCAATCTCACGATATGGCAGAAAGACAATAGCATCCTACTACCGTGTGTGACCCACCTTTGGTTCTTATTTTTACCTAGATTTTTATATTCAGAATCAGTACACATGGTCAGGATGTGACTGCCGTGGTAGCGAGTAAATTGGGCTACTGGGATGTCAGCTTGGAGCACTGTTTCCCTGCCAGAACATAAGTGCAACGGTGGCAGTGAACTAGAATTTAATGGCAAACTATCATTAAAACATCCCTGGTTAAGACAGTCTTTTAATCATGTTAGTTACATAGATGGAATTACGCTTTCTGAGGTTAGTGCCCTTTGTGATGTAGTCAGCTATGGTCACTGCAGCTTACTGGCATCAGCAATAGTCTGTCATCAGGAAAGCAGAAAAGGTGGGGGGTTGTGTGAGATGGTGTCGTTAGGGTCAAGCCACAGAGCTTGGATGTTCTACAGAAATTCCATGACACACCTGAGGCTGGACATTTAGGATTTATTAAGTCATACGATAGGATCCGCAAGAGATTTTCTGGTCAGGTTTATTTAGGAGTGTCCATCACTATGTCGCACTGTTGAGAGTGCCAGAGCAGAAAGGCAGTTCGTCAGAAACCACCTGGGCGATTCATACCAATTCCACCTGCCAAAATGCCTTTCCAGCGTGTTGGGGTTGCCCTCCTCAAACGATTTCCAATGTCTGCTAGTAGCAATAGATGGATTATTGTTTGCACTGATTATCTGACATGCTATGCCACTACAAAAGCTGTGAAAACAGCCGAAGCATCCGAGATAGGTAGAAGATATTGTATTAAAACACAGTGCCCCAAGGTCGTTAATTACGGATTGGGGGAAAGTTTTTCAATAGAATCTTGTGACAGAGATAAACCGTCGGTGCAACATTACTCATCACATGATGACTGCCTACCATCCACAAACTAACGGGTTTGCTGAACACCTCAATAAGACCTTGGACGACATGTTATCAATGTTCGTCAGTGTTGAGCAGAGCAATTGGGATGAGGTGCTACTTTTCGTGACGTTTGCCTACAACACCGCCAAACAAGACTCCATGAATGACGTGTAGTACATCACCATGTTCTCGTGGTTGCACGACGACATTGCCCTGATCTCCTTCAGCAATTCTTCCATGCTCGTGTTCCATTTTTCCAGATTTATTCGTTTGATGGCACATTTTTCTATTATCCACCTTCAGCAGAGATGTTTTGCTGTCGACAAATACGGTTTTCTGCAACTGGCGGTGGTACTTTACCAAAATGACTGAATACTATGCTCCAGAGTCCACAAGAGCTTGGGCTTGTTAGACATGCCATACACACTGGCATCTGTGTGTAGTTCTGTAGGTGCTCTCTCATCCTTAGAGTTGAGCCAGCTTGCATTGTCGAGCCGGCACCAGTCTTCGCCATTTTATCAGTATCTTCATCATAGTTAGAACTTCCCTGTCTCACTGCACTCCAGGATCTTCACGGCATGGCAGCTCAGCATGTTCGGTCAGAGGGTTAGCTGCCCTCTGCAAAAAAAAATCCTGAGTTAATGGATCTCTGATGAATTTAAACAAGCATCATGCTACATCCGCCCCGAACAAATAAAAAACGAATACTATCGAACAAAATGAGGTTTAAAAAAAAGTGGAGAATAATGTCACATAGAAGAAGATGTAATTAGATGAATGACGAACACTAACTTCACTTAACAAAGGTTTATTCAGCTCTTGCACATACAAGAGTGCAGAGCGAACTGCCTCTGGCCAGAACACATACAGTATATATGTATACATACAGTTACATAACATTCCAGTACAATGATTCTTGACATTTGTGGATACTTCTAGAATGTACTTGAATCAAATATAGAAATTACACCTGCACAGTCCAGGTGAGTTTTGAACTAACGACCCTCCATGCAACTGTTTAGTATCATAACCACTGCAACACGGTGCTACTCTGCTTCTTCTGCAACATTGCTCCCTCCTTAAGAGAACAGCATCCCGGTATGACATCCTCCTATCCAGGAACAAGTCATCGGTCCTGCATACCCTGACTCGTGATGACTGATGTTCGCCCTCGCGGTGATCTTAGAACTTCCTTTGCCGCTACGCTCTTTGTCACCTTTCCACTTGTTGCCTGTCACTGGAGCTTCGAATTTACTCTGTGTTGCAGGATCCTTATAGGGCTTCATTCGAAAGGTGTGGATCATATCTCTGATCTTTCATCATCTTGTGTCGGGGTCAAAATCTTCCACTTCGTAAGTAACATCAGACAACTGTCTTACAACCTTATAAGGTCCAAAGTAGCGCCTGAGGAGCTTCTCAGAGAGACCAACCTTCTGAACAGGAGTGATGATCCAGACGAGGTCACCAGGATGGTAGACAACAGGGTGGTGGCTCACATCATATCTTCAGTGATCTTTTTCTCGATCCTGCAGTGTGCGGAGTCGAGCTAACTGATGAGCTTCCTCAGCTCTCGTTAACACCTGGCTGATGTAGTCATTGTCCACGTCGTCAGGATGTAACCGGAACACAGTGTCCATCATCGTAGTCGCCTCACACCCATACACCCATGAACCTGGAAAAATGGCGTCCTGGTGTCCTATTTGGCGGTGTTGTAGGCAAACGTCACAAAAGGCAGCACCTCATCCCAGTTGCACTGCTCAACATTGACGAACATTGATAGCATGTTGGCCAAGGTCTTATTAAGGAGTTCAGTAAGCCCACTAGTTTGCAGATGGTAGGCAGTCATCATGTGATGAGTAATGTTGCACCGACAGTTTATCTCTGTCACAAGATTTGATTGAAAAACTTTCCCTCGATCAGTAATTAATGACTTTGGGGCACCGTGTTTTAATACAATGTCTTCCATGATGAATTTGTCTACCTCTGATGCTTCAGCTGTTTTCACAGCTTTTGTAATGGTATGGCATGTCAGATAATCAGTGCAAACAATAATCCATCTATTGCCAGTAGCAGACGTTGGAAATCATCCGAGGAGGTCAATCCCAACACACTGGAAAGGCTTTTCGGCTGGTGGAATTGGTATGAGTTGGCCAGGTGGTTTCTGAGGAACTGCCTTTCTCCTCTGGCACTCTTGACAGTGCGATATACAGTTACGGACGCCCCTAAATAAACTTGGCCAGAAAAATCACTTGCAGATTGTATCGTGTCTTAATAAACCCTAAATGCCTGGCCTCAGGTGTGTCATGGAATTTCTGTAGAACATCTAAGTGCATGTATTTAGGAAACACTGATAGACATCTCATTCCCAATGGACCAAAGTTTTTCTTGCAAATCCATTAACTGCCTTAATTGTCCTTTCACACCCTCTGACCGATTTAAGGCAAGCGTAATTTGAAATATCTTGGCATCCTTCTTCTGCTCAGGAGAGAGATCCTGGAGTGCAGCGAGACAGTCACTATCTTCATCAAAGTCTTGATGGTGTTGCACAGGGTTTCTTGAGAGACAGTCGGCATCTTCGTGTTTTCTTCCACTTTTGTACACTATGGTAATGTCATACTCTTGAAAATGTAGAGCCCACCTGGCGAGTCATCCTGTTGGATCCTTAAAACCTGTCAGCCAACAAAGTGAATGATGGTCTGTAACAACTGTGAATGGCCTTCCATAGAGATACTGTCGAAACTTGCACATGGCCCAGATCACAGCAAGACATTCTCTTTCTGTAGTTGAGTGGTTTCTCTCAGCTTTTGTAAGTATTCTAGAAGCATAGGCTATAACCTTCTCTTTTCCATCCGAAATTTGCACCATAGCAGCAGCGATCCCATACCCACTAGCATCTGTGTGTAGTCCTGTAAGTGCACTCTCATCACACAGACCAAGGACAGGGTCAGTTGTCAGAGCTTTTCACAGCACATCAAAAGAATCTTGTTGAGCACCAACCCAGATAAATTTAGCATCAGGTTTTGACAACTCTTGGAGTGGCCTGGCCTTGATACAAAAGTCTTTGATAAAACGACAGTAATAAGAACATAATCTGAGGAAGCTTCTCACATCCCTAATACTTTTAGGAATAGGAAATTCCGTTATAGATCTCACCTTTTCTGGGTCTGGCCACACACCTTCGTTTGACACAAGGTGTCCAAGTATTTTGATTTATTTTGCTCCAAAGAGACACTTTCTTGGGTTAAGTTTCAGTCCACCTTATTGGAGACACTTAAGAGCGGCCCTCAGTCTTTTTATATGTTCATCAAATGTTTCTGAGAACACTATAATGTCATCTAAATATGAAAGACACATCGTCCACTTCAGGTGCCTTAAAAGATTATCCATCATCCTTTCAAAAGTTGCTGGTGCATTACACAAACCAGATGGCATTACCTTAAACTCATACAGGCTCTCAGAGGCGATGAATGCAGTTTTCTCACGATCAGCCTCATCTACTACGATTTGCCAGTATCCCGAGTATATGTCCTCAGCAACACCCTTCATAAAATGTGCAACCTTATCGTCCTCCTTCATTCTAGGATCCATTATTTTACACAGTTCCAAGATGTCTTGAATTTAGGATGCTGTAGTTTCTCCTGGACGCTGTGCCCTACACTTTAGTTTATCTTCAGTTTTGCAATTCTGTCATTGTGTGTCGCTGAAATACTTGAGCAGTTCCGCCTGGAATACTTCCCAGCTTGTGAACTTCTCCGCATTATACTCATATCATTGCTTGGCAGTGCTCTCCAAGTAGAAAAATACGTTAGCCAAACACACGGTGTCATCCCATTTTGGCTATACACTCATATACCTTCAGCCACTTGTTTGGATCTTGGCCATTGTCACCAGAGAACCAGGAAGATGTTTCATGTGGTGACACACAGTTGCTGTCATCGTAACGTCCTCTTCTTCTTCTGCCTCCGATAGATTGCGGTCCATTGAGGACGAGAAGAAGTCATACAAGCTTTTCACTGTCGAAAACATGGAAACAGCGTATTTAGAAGACATAGCGGCATCGTTTACAACAAGATTCAATGAGTGACTGCTACCTGGTACATAAAATGTATTGTATTGTATTGTATTGTATTTTTATTGATCCAGGCAATCATAGTATTGTACAGCTGTACATATGATATTGGATAGGTCAAGAGAGCTATTTACAGTAATTTTTACAAATTGATGTTTACATGATTTTGTAGCAAGGAAATTATCTTTCTTCAACAAAACAGTTAATACAAATCAAAGAGATGTAAGGTTTTACATACGATATTGGATAGGGCAAGGGAACATATTTGCAGGTAATATTTAATAAATTGTTTTTACATTATTTTGCAATGAGGAAGTTAGCTATCTTTAACAAAACAGTAAATGCAAATGTTTTATGGTAAAATACAAACAGCCAATACAAATGTAATAGTAAAGTAGTCCAGTGTATTTCATAGACATGCACAGTATATAATTTTCAGACCTAATTGAACATTTATCATATTTTTTACATTTTTAACCCCTTTCAAAAAAATGATCAACTGCATAAAAGCAATGGTCCAAGAGATATTTTTTTAACTTATGTGTGAAGGCTCTTGGGTTCTTTGTTGCTTTGATTTCATTGGGTAAATTATTATACATTTTTATCCCAACATTTAAAACACTTTTTTGGTAGCAGGTAGTTCTGGACTGAATCATATGTAGGTCAGATTGCTGCCTTGTTGCATAGTTATGAATATCTCCATTGAATTTTAGTGTGCAGTCATTGTTTAACAGGTATGACTTGACAAATGAGACGATATTATAAATGTAAGCAGAGGGCAGTGTCATAATGCCATTTGTTTTGAAATGTTGTCTGCATGATTCATTATGTCTTAGATTACATATTATGCGTATTGCCATTTTTTGCATTTTGAAAATATATCTACCTCCAGGTGAGTTCCCCCAAAATATGATTCCATACTGTAATGTAGAATGGAAGTAAGCATAATATACATGTATGAGAACAGATTTTGTGACTGATTTTTTGAGTATCCTTAAAATGTAACACACAGTTGAGAGCTTTTTTGAGATATAATTTGTGTGTGTCTCCCACTTAAGATTTTCTGCAAGCCATATGCCAAGAAACTTGACAGAGTCCACACACATAAGCTCTTGGTTATTTAGAATCACATCAGGCATTTCTTGTTTTTGGGATGAGAGTCTGAAGTTGATGTAGGTTGTTTTCTGTATGTTTATAATCAGTTTGTTCTCGTTGAACCATTTGCTGAGTGACGACATAAGCGGTTTAATTTTTTGGTTGTGGTCCTCTGTATCAGCACCCGTTATTAGAATACTTGTGTCATCAGCAAATAGTGTGGTATGTCCTGTAGCAAGCTTTGTGCTTATATCATCAATGTATAGCAGAAACAGTATGGGTCCCAGGATTGAGCCTTGTGGCACACCATATCTAATAGGCATTGTGTCAGAGGAGTGGACAGTAGATTGATGGGTGGTTGTATTCTTTTTTTCAAAATTAATTTCAACTTTTTGAAATCTGTTTGACAGGTAAGATTCTAACCATTTGTTTGCAATTCCTCTTATACCTTTATTTGCTAACTTCTTAAGGAGTATGGTATGGTCAATTACATCAAACGCTTTGGATAAATCTAAAAAGATACCAGTAGTGATTTCCTTATTATCCAGTGCTTTTAAGGTTTCGTTGAGATATTCATAAATAGCTGTGGTAGTTGTCTTTTGCTTTCTAAAACCATGCTGGTGTTTTGTCAATAAGGATAGTTTATTAGTAAAGTCTTCCAATCTGGTGTAAAATAATTTTTCAAATATTTTTGAGAATGAGCTGAGTTGTGCTATGGGCCGGTAATTGGCTACATCATTTTTAGAGCCCTTTTTGTGAAGTGGGGTAATTTTAGAAGTCTTTAGTAGGTCAGGGAAAACTCCGTTTGTAAAGGATGCATTTATTATGTGGGTTAGGGGTTCTACAATGGATTCTCCACATTTCTTAACAATTAAATCAGGAATATTGTCACTACCACTGGAGTACTTATTCTTTAGTCCTTTTATAACTGTAAGTACTTCAGGATTGGAGACTTTGTGAAGAAACATTGATGCCTGTACCGGTGCGGTTTCTATTAGTGTTTGGTGTTGAGCATTTGGTCTGTGGCAGTTGTTCTTTATCAGGTTTTCTGCTATTTTGCTAAAATAGTCATTAAAACCATTTACTATTTTTTGGGGATCTGATGTGACTTCATCATTTAGGTTTAGTTTTAATGTTTTGTTTATAACATGCTGCTTACTGTTTGTTTCATTTTTTACAACCGTCCACAAGCTTTTCATTTTATTGTTAGATTCCTTTATAAATTTATCATTGTATAATTTTTTTGCTTGTTGGATAACTTTCCTATAGATTGCAAAATAGGTCTTACAATATGACCTAAACTGATCATCTACGTCATGGTGTTTCATGTGATTTTTTAAGTCACGCTTTTTTTGGCTGGAAATCCTTATCCCTTTTGTTACCCATGAGTTTGTGTGTTTGTTTCCGATTTTCCTGGATTTCAGTGGGAATGCAGTATTGAAGTGTTGGAGAAATGTTTCATGGAAGGAATTAAATATGTAGTTTACATCATTTTCTTTATAGACCTCTGCCCAGTTTTCAGCCCTTAACAGATAGTTAAAAAGCCTTATACTATCATCATTAAATTGCCTTTGCATTTTAGTTATTGTGGGATATTGTCCTATGTAATTTAAATTCGCTGTTAGTATTTGGGCTTCATGGTCACTGTAACCTGTGCTGATGACTTCGATTGAGTGGTGCAGTTTGTCTGTGTTTATGAAAATCTGATCTAGAGCTGTTCTTGAATTTTTTGTGATCCTGGTTGGTGTGTTTACAGTTGGGGATAGGTTGAATGAATTTGTAATATTCAACAATTCGTCTTTGTTTTTTCCAGGTGTGAGGAAGTCAATATTAAAGTCTCCACTTATTAATAGATTTTTGTTTAGTGAGTGAATTTTTGTGAGTAGTGCTTCGAGGGAGTGTTTGAAGGTTTGGATGTTTCCATCAGGGGCTCTATATATATTCAGTATCAATAGGTTATAGTCTGTTAAGATAATTAAGGAGAATTCAAAGTCTGTTTCTATTTGCATATTATTGTACTTTGTGAGGCTTTTGTATCTTAAATATTTTTTGACATAGATTGCTGTACCACCTCCCTTACTTTTGTTCCGACAGGAATAACCAGCTAGAGTAAATTCGCCAAGTGGGGTTTTTTTAATTTTGTCTTCTGTTCATATCTGAAATTCTTTTCTAGAGACCAGATTTCTTTCCTTTCATGTTTGCTCCATTGTTGTATCCTTGCCCTCTCATATTACACAACAGGATTTTTTTACCTTCCAAGAACTTAAGTACGACCTGCGTCAAAGTGGAGCTTGAAGAATCGGGCACTGGAAGAAATCCCAGGAAATGCTCCCGAATTAGGACATCGTATACCCTGTCGAGTCTTGTCTTCTGGACGAAACGTACCACAACTGTCATCTGCTCAACTTTATCTGGTGTGCAGTCCAGAATTATACGGTAATACTTTGCAGATTTCATCATTAATAGAATGTTGTTGGTTATAGATGATCCAATAAGATGAATTATTTCATTGTGTGTTTCTTTTCCTTGCTTTGTTCTGTGCAGGTGCTCCGTCATCACAGTGTCGAACTTTCCGAATAATTCACCGAGTTTCAAGAAGTTTCCGTTGTCAAGCTGAAAGAGTGTATCTGTACTTCCTCTCAAAGGCAGACAATGCCGACCCAGGAAATGAATTATTGCTATTAAGCGCACAAGAACATTTTTCCATTGTTCGCTTTCAGTATTCAGAAGCCTTTGATGATGGGCGTCGACAGTTCGTGACTTTTTCAGTCCCTCGGAAAACACGATCCACTTTTTAAGTGAATTCAAATGCTCGGTTGATTTCCCGTGACTTTCAAGATACGAAGAAAGGTGCTGCCAGTTGCTTATACCATTCTTTGTAATTTTTACTGTAGATGACGAAAAAAGTTTGCAACAAAAGCAGAACACAGCATCCTTGCTCTTTGAGTACACCAACCAAGGTCTATCTGCTTCTTCTAAATTCTTCAAAGAATAGCTGTAGTGCACAGGGCTGAAACGCCGGTTGTCCGCGTTTTTAGGAAATTCTTCAGCTTCCTTATTGCGTTCGGGAGGACCTCGCATGACCAAAGTTGTGCGAATGCAGTCGGTAATAATTTCCGGCCATCTTCCGGGATCTGAGTCAATTGTCTTCCAGTTTAGGCTCGCCTTCAATCCCTTCTCCGATGGTGAGTACCTCGGCTGATGTTCCTCCGGTATTTTCCGAATTGGGTCGCCTAATTTCAGTTCTGCCCGATGTTTCAATCTCGGAGCTTTCGTCACAAAGCAGGTCTTGAGTCCAGACGAGGTCTGTTGAACATGTTGTGTATGGCCCACCGTCAGCATTGCTACTGTATGCGGTGGTCACAGTACTGTGTTCGTCAACTTTCTGGTCATGTCCTGAATATAAAGATGTAGCTGCAGTAGCTCCACTAATTTCTGTACTTTCAGGATCTATTTTCTCCACCCTCGCCGCTGCTAGGTCGTTCTCTCTTTGGCTTGAAATATCGTTGTAGTGCATCCTTTAGCTTCTTATCGTCATCTTCCTTCAGCGCTCGTCTTTATATTCACTGCCAGACAGTCTTTTTCTACCGTCGGACAGGTTTTGATCCAGCCGGTAAAGAACGATTACGTGAAACTAACTGTTGATGTCAGTGTACTAACTTTATATGCAACACAGTTCGCAGACAATTTCCTGATATTCCACTGCACGTAAACTGAAAATTATATTACTGTTCAAAAAAATGGCTCTGAGCACTATGGGACTTAAACATCTGAGGTCATCAGTACCCTAGAACTTAGAACTACTTAAACCTAACCAACCTAAGGACATCACACACATCCATGCCCGAGGCAGGATTCGAACCTGCGACCGTAGCGGTCGCGCGGTTCTGGACTGAAGCGCCGAGAACCGCTTGGCCACCGCGGCCGGCTATATTACTGTAGGATACACTGTTCAGGAGATGAAGTCATAAGAATTGAGCCACGTGAAATTGAATTTCAGGCGGAATTTCACCACAGACGCAGGTGAAACGGTCAAAGAATGGGGCGGAAGGCAATGGAGAGAGGAAGAATAGTAAGGAGATGGAGTAACATAATAATGCAATAAATACACACCCAGGCATCGACAGGTACTAACGCTAGTCGAAATATATTAACTCACTGCACTGCTGTTGTTCATTTCAAAGAACTGACACTCGACATCTGTCGTAATTTCCACGTGTCTCTTCTTTCGTGTCTGATTATGGAATAAGGGGTTACAAATTAGTCATCGCCGTATCACTTCACTTTTCTTCGCTTTATTTTCATTCTAGCTATTGGGACGGCACGTGCTTATTTGCCGACTTGCCAATTTTTGAAGTAACAGATCGTAAGAAAAATAAATTTTCCTATTCTGCAATCTTGAAGGAGAAAAATTCTATGTTATGAGTAACGTGCATGCGTAATACTAATTGTACGTTATATGAAAAGCACTTACCTATTACATCCCAAGTTGCAAGAAATTCGAACGCACCAATTCTTCTGTTCTTACGAAATGCAATGAAAGTGCTTCTGACCAGTCTTGACTTCCTCGGCCAACTACCGAAACGAATTATGTAGCTTTCGTTGTAGAGAACGCAACAATACCTATTGCCTGAAAAGGCGAAGTGGTGACGCGACAGTGCCAGAGTCTAGGTCACGTGACGAGGTACAGCGAGGATACGGTTAAACTAGCGCCCAAGAAGAAGAAGCAAGAAGCTCACAATAAGTATGTGACCGATCATATGGATAAATGTATTATCAGGCAGCAATTTCTATGGCATTACGAACAATAGAAAGAAATACGAACTTTGCGAAAACTACACAACATTTGTCAAACAGAAATGAGCTTCAAAGCTAGCAAGGAAACCCTTAGAAGCAATGTTGTGTCTATGGATTTTCGTTCTAGAAGGTGTCAAAATTACCGTTTTGTGTTGTGCGAACGAGAGGGAATTGTTGCTAAAAGACCATACTTTCTCAGGTATTCATCAGAATCAAAGCGACCAGTAGTTTACTAAGATGAAACATGGATTCACACACATTATACAGTAAATAAATGTTGGCAAAGTGATAGTGTGCGAGTAGTATTGTCAAACAAAAGTGCCGGTCAGAGTTTAATTGTTGTTCACGCAGGCGGAGACAGATATTTTATGGCTCAAAAACTAAAACGGCCGACTATCACTCCGAAACAGATAGCAAAAATTTTCAAAAATACGTCAAAACCAAACTTATGGCAGGCTTATTAGCAATGTCTTTATCCATTGTAATTACTCGCAGCATATTTACCCATTCGGAATACAGGTGTTGGACATGTTTGACTTACCCATAACGCGGGAAGAATAAAACACTCGGAAACTACCATTGAAGGGCTTAGCAAAATTGCTTCAGGCTTAACATGTAACCGCAGTATCGAACATTGCATTCGAATTTCCAAATTAGATTTCGTCTTCTGCAAAATTAGTTGTGAGTAAACGCACGGCGCATAACAGGCTGGCAGCGCTCCACTCTTAAGAGTACTGGCGTGTACGCCAGACTGCTTCCCCCTCTCTGCTCATCCGGCGTAAACACGACGGTGCTGCCACAGTGGCGAGGAAGAAATTAGTCCTCCTCCCTCCCCTTGTTCAACAGGGGTGGGAGGTTTGGTTTCGAATCCCCTCTTGGGCATGAACGTTGAGTTTGTCACAAAAAAAGGGGGTCGGCAGATTTGCCACCCCTCGGAAAGTGCCGCCCCGTGCGGCCGCACGTTTCTCACGTGCCTTGCGCCGACTCTGCTCCTACAAGAGAGACGAAATATCTGAAAGCAAAAAGTATTTACGTTTTTATGGAGGGAGAACCTACACTATGTGTAGGTAAGAACATAGATAAATGTGTTTTAATGAAAATTATTTCAACAGTGAAAAACTCAGATTTAGTGGACGAGAAAGTAATTTTTGTTGTTATTTGACACAGCAAAAACACGAGATATGAAGGATAAAACAAGAAGGTGCTATCTGCTTCGTTCTGCATACTATCTGATGTCTTTGCAAGCATTTATTTTCTCGAGCAAATAAATCTATGAGTTCTGAAATGTTCGGATGTCACTTTTCCTATTCTTTCAGTTCTCAGGAGCGTGAACAATTAACCATATGACCTTTGACAAGAACTTCCACTATGAATCCTTCTTTGGTCATTAATAATCTCTATTGACGCTGCTTTTTCCTACATTTTGTCACTGTATTTCGATGTTTCCATAAAAAGGATAATACCTCATAACCTCATTTCACTATTCAGACGCCAAACTCCACAGCAGACAGCTTTCACAACACCAGAAATTTTGGCGGTGATGTGCGGAAATGATGACTCAAAACAGACGAGGTTCAGTACGAGAATAAAATGCAAGGGGCACTGTACTAGATACACTACTCTTAAGTAGTATATTGATATAAGAAAGTCGACTGTAAGAAAAAGGGGCTTTTAACACATGGAAAATGAGCTCGCCTGCTGGTTACACTAAAGGTCACTGCACTCGAATGCACCGACATTGTCTCCAAAAGGAGCACAAAGGAAGAATCTCTCAAAAACACATGTTATGATGTATAGTTTGTGGTTGTAGCATGTGGGAAAATAGCTTGATTACCTTGTCTGTGGCTCAGTCCCACCTCTGTGTGGTGAGTAACAATCTATCCTTTCAATATCGTAGTCATTCTATACTTGGGATATATATTCCAATCTGAATTTAGGACTTCGTTTCTATTTGCTTCTGATTTCAATCATCTTATTATCTTGGCATTATTACATTCAATAAGCGATATCCCCCTGCTGGTCTGGTTGTTAGAATAGGCCCGAGGTATTCCTGCCTGTCGTAAGAGGCGACTAAAAGGAGTCTCACACGTTTCAGCTTTTATGTGATTGTCCCCTGTAGGGTTTGACCTCCATTTTTCAAAATTTTCTCGAAGAGCGAGCCAATTGGGGAAGGGCACCTTACATGGTGCATAGTGTCCATCATGCACTGAGACCTCTTGCATCCTTCGTCAATGTGGATCTGCACTTCCGCTCATTCTCCAACTGTTGGGAAAGATCACCCTCCTGGATGCGTTATCCTCCATCCTCTATGCAGTATCACTTTCTGCGCTGTTGACAATAACGGACCTCTTAGCTCGTTTGCGCCTGATATCCAGCATGGTAGCCAGTCCATTGTGGTGGGGCCACCATGTACCCTCTTGGTTGTAGCCCCCTGACCACACAGGGATCGCTCTGCTGATGCCTGCGCCATTAACTTCTCATGTATGCCAAGGAGTGGAAGCCTGTCACTCTGGGGCATCAGGACTCCCAGCAACGGCCATCCTGCCAGGTGGCCTTTGCTGTGGCTGGGTGGCACCTGTGGGAAGGGACCCGGGTCAGAGTGGTTGGCATCAGAGTGGATGACATGCCATGAAGCATAGTATGTCATCTCTTGCTGGTGGTCAAATACCAGCAGTCTCTAAGCGGACAATGCTAAGAAATACGACCCCAAATCGTCCCCTCCTCCCGGCGACCACATCTGGCCACATCATGGGAGGAATGGCAGGCTAATGATGGCAGTTAAGCTCCCAGTTCCTCGTATGTACAAGAGTTGATGGGCAATCTTTCTTGTCAATGAAACTTCAGTTTTTTTGGAGTATTTAGAAGATAAGTTTGGGGAGGTGGAGGGCTTGTCCAAAATGCGGTCAGGATCAGTCTCAATCAAAACATCATCCTCTGCCCAGTCAGAGGCACTACTCGCTCGTGACAATCTGGGGATGTTACTGTTTCCATCATGCCCTATAAGAGCTTAAATATGGTCCAAGGTATCGTACTTCACAGGGACCTTCTTTTGCAGTCTGGCGATGAGCTGCATGCCAATTTAGAGCGGCGAGGTTTCCATTTCGTCTGATGCGTCCATCGGGGTCTGAGGGATAATCAGGTTGCCACCAGTGCTTTCATCTTGGCCCTCGAGGGTGACACATTACCCGAGAAGGTCAAGGTGATGGTCTACCACTGTGACGTAAGGCCATATGTCCCTCTACTAATGCAGTGCTTTAAGTGCTGGAAGTTCAGCCATATGTCTTCCCGCTGTACTTCCAGCGTCACCTGTCGGGATTGTGGACCACCTTCACATCCCAGTATTCCCTGGGCCCGGCGTCCCATCTGTGACAACTGCGGACAGCACCATTCACCTCGTTCACCAGACTGCAGGATTCTCCAGAAAGAAATAAAAATAATTGAATACAAGACCCTGGACCGACCGACCTACACTGAGGCTAAGATAAAATATGAGAGGCTACATCCTGTGCGTATGACGTGAACCTTCGCTGTTGCTGTGACAACGGTTCTACCATCCTTCATTCCACTGCATACAGTTGGCTCTCAGAGCCATCAGACTCCACCTACCCCCTTGATGGTGGGGGGCACTTCCCTGGCTGTTGCTCCTGCACAACCTACTTCAGGAGCAACCCCCTTCCCTCCCACTTCTCAGTTGGAGAAGCAAAAGTCTTCTTTGGCTCCTCTCGCCAGGAAGGGATACCTTGGATCACTCCCTTCCCAGGTTCCTACCAGTGCCAAACCTGACACCCACCCACCACTGGCTGAAGCAACCACAGGTAGCTGCTCATAGGGCTTGACAGTCCTGCGCCTTTAATTGAGACTGAATCAGTGAAGCCCTCCCAGCCAGACAAACCTAAGAAGCAGCAAGAGAATCCTAAAAAGAAAAAGACCCCCAAGAACCAAGGCACTGCAGTGGCACCCACACCACCACTACCTACAAGCTCTGTGTCTGAGGATGAGGTGCAGATTCTGGTGTCCACTGAGGACCTAGATCTCGCTGGGCTCTCAGACACAATGGATGTCGATCGTACAGGTACTCATCTGGTGGTAGCAGGTGTCCCTGAGGTGTAGACTGCCTCATTGAGTTTTTAATGCCTTCCCAGTCTCTTGATCATGTAATCCTCTAGTGGAATTACGGCGGCTTTTTCCACCACCTGATTGAGCTATGGCAACTGTGAAGCTTTACACCTGCTTTCTGCATTGCCGTCCAGGAAACTCGGTTCCCAGCAATGCGGACCCCTGCCCTCCACAGCTATAAGGAATATTACAGGAACCGTAGTGACTATAATAGTGTCAGGTGGAGTTTGCGTCTATGTCCTAACTCTGTATGTAGTGAACGTGTGCCCCTTCAAACCCCTCTTGAAGCTGCGGCTGTCAGGATAAGGACGACGCAGGAACTAGCTGTCTGCAATGTATATCTTCCTCCAGATGGTGCAGTACCCCTGACTGTATTGGCTGCACTGATTGATCAACTCCCGAAACCTTTCCTAATTTCCCCTTGTGGGGAGGCGCCATGCCTACTGGCTGAGGTAGGAAGGTCGAAAATTTACTATCACAATTCGACCTCTGCCTCTTAAATACAGGTGCCCCCACACATTTCAGTGTGGCGCATGGCACATATTCATCCATCGATATCTCGATTTGCAGTCCTGGCCTTCTCCCATCTATTCACCAGAGAGCACATGACGACCTGTGTGGTAGTGACCACTTCCTCATCTTCCTGTCACTCCCCCAACATCATGCCCCTGGACACCTGCACAGATGGGTTTTAAACAAGGCAGACTGGGAAGTTTTCACGTCTGCTGTCACTGCTGAATCTCCCCCTCATGGTGCCATCGATGATGTCGTTGAGCAGGTCACTACAACGACCGTTTCTGTGTCAGAAAACACGATCCCACGTTCTTTAGGGTGCCTGCAGTGAAAGACAGTCCCTTGGTGGTCGCAGGAAGTCGGAGGCAATTAAAGAGCGTCGGCGAACTCTACAGCGACATAAGAGGCATACTTCCCTAGAGCAACTAATAACCTATAAACAGCTCCGTGTCCGCGTTCACCAGCTTATAAAACGATGGAAACAGGAGTGCTGGAAGAGGTATGTGTCGACCTTTGGGTGTCATACATCACCTTCCCAAGTCTTGGACGAAGATCAGACATCTTTTTGGGTGCCAGACCCCAACACGTGTCCCCGGCATTAACATCAGTGGCGTGTTACCTACCGAAGCAAATGCGAGTGCCAAGAATTTTGCTGAGCACTATGCTCGAGCCTCTGCGTCGGTGAACTAGCCCCCCCCCCCCCCCTCAGCCTTTCGCATCCTCATACAGTGGATGGAAAGGAAAGTTCTCTCGTTCACTACACACCACAGTGAACCCTATAACGCCCCATTCACAGAGTGGGAGCTCCTCAGCGCCCTTGCACATTGCCCCGACACAGCTCCTGGGC
Organism: Schistocerca americana; assembly: GCF_021461395.2. Classification (NCBI taxonomy): domain Eukaryota; kingdom Metazoa; phylum Arthropoda; class Insecta; order Orthoptera; family Acrididae; genus Schistocerca; species Schistocerca americana. The sequence goes on along the minus strand of NC_060121.1, from coordinate 738,053,680 downwards.
CAGATTGGATCGACAGTCAGATGATTAAACATCTGTTGTCTGACTACAAGCGACATCTCCTCGTCATCTTCAAACAGATCTAGGGCAATGGCGTATTTCCATCACAATGGCGGGAGAGCACCATCATTCTGGTGCTCAATCCCAGTCAGGACCTGCTTGATGTGTATAGCTACTGGTCCATCAGCCTCATCAGCTTACTTTGTAGCTGCTGGAATGTATGGTGTGTCAGCGGTTGGGTTGAGTCCTGGAGTCATGTGGCCTACTGGTTCCATGCCAGGACAGCTTCCGTCAGGGTCACCCTACCACTGGTATTGTTGTGTCCCTCGAGTCTGCCATCCGAACAGCCTCTTCCAGACGCCAGCATCTGGTTTCCGTCTTTTTTGACTTACATAAAGCATATGACACGACCGGGCGACATCATATTCTTGCCACATTGTATGAGTGGGTTCTCCGAGGCCCACTCCCAATTTTTATCCAAAACGTCCTGTCACTCCCTACTGTCCGTGTTCAAGTCGGTGCCTCCCATAATTCCCCCCATATTCAGGAGAATGGCGTTCCACAGGGCTCCGTATTGAGTGTCTCTCTCTTTTTAGTGGCTATTGACGGTCTAGCAGCAGCTGTAGGGCCGTCGGCCCCACCTTCTCTGCATGCAGATGACTTCTGCATTTCGTACTGCTCCTCGACTGCAGGTGTTACTGAGGGGCGCCTGCAAGGAGCCATTCACAAGGCACAGTCATGGGTTCTAGCCCATGGCTTCCAGTTTTCAGCTGCGAAGTCATATGCAATGTATTTCTGTCATCGTTGCACTGTTCATCCAGAACCAGAACTTTACCTTAATGACGATCCACTCATGGTTTTCGACGCCCGATTGACTTGGATACCTCACCTTTGTCAGCTTATGCGGAAGTGCTAGCAGCACCTCAATGTCCTCCACTGCCTGAGCAACACCAACTGGGCTGCAGGTTTCTCTATGCTGCTGCAGCTCTACAGAGCCCTTGATGAATCCTGCCTTGACCATGGTAGTCTGGTTTATGGTTCAGCGGCGCCCTTAGCGTTGCGTTTACTCGACCCAGTGCACCACTGTGGCGTTTGCCTAGCGACATGAGCTGTTAGAACGAGTCCAGTGACCAGTGTCCTGGTGGAGGTCGGAGTCCCTCCATGGAAGGTTAGGCGTGCACAACTGCGCGCCAGCTACATTGCACACATTCGTATTTCTCCTGCACATCCCAATTACTGTCTCCTTTTCCCAACCACAGCGGTTCATCTCCGCAACATCGGCCCAGGTTAGGGCTTATGATTGCGGTTCATGTCTGGTCCCTTATGTCTGAACTGGAGTCCATCCCATTACCATCTCTCCTTGACTTCCGTTCATGTACATCTCCATAGGTGTACACCTAGGCCACAGTTCTTCTGGACCTTTCGCATGGGCTAAGGACTCCGTTAACCCTGCAGCTCTCTGCTATCACTCCCTGTCGATTCTCGACATGTTCTAGGGCCATGAAGTGTTTTACACTGACGACTCGATGGCTGATGGTCATGCAGGCTTTTTGTTTGTCCATGGAGGATATATTGAACAGCAGTCCTTGCCAGATGGCTGCAGTGTTTTCACTGCAGAGCCGGCAGCCATATCTCGCGCTCTTGAGCACATCCGCTCATGCCCTGATGAGTCATTTCGCCTGTGTACTGACTCCTTGAGCAGCCTACAAGCTATCGACCAGTGCTACCCTCGCCATCCTTTGATAGCGCCCATTCAGGAGTCCGTCTATGCCCTGGAACAGTCCTGAGGTTCAGTGGTGTTTGTGTGGACCCCAGGACATGTCGGAATCACAGGCAACGAAATTGCTGACAGGCTGGCCATACAGGCTAGCGAGAAATCACTTCTGGAGATGGGCATCTCCGAAACTAGTCTGTGTTCTGTCTTATGCTGCAGGGTTTTTCGGCTTTGGGTGACGGAATTACGTAACAGTACGCACAACAAACTGTGTGTCATTAAGGAGACTGCAAACGTGTGGAAGTCTTCCACACGGTCCTGTCACAGGGAATCAGTTGTCCTCTGCCGGCTCCGCATTGACCATAAGTGGCTAATTCATGGTTATCGCGTCTGTTGCAAGGACCCACCTCGGTGTCGCTGTGGCTCATAAACTATGGTTCTTCCACATCTTGCTGGACTGCCCAGTTTTAGCTTCTCTGTGGCGGACTTTTAACTTTCCCAGCACTCTACCTTCGGTGTTGGGCGACAATGCCTCAACAGCAGCTTTAGTTTTATGTTTTATTCGTCAGGGTGAGTTTTATCATTTGATGTAAGTTTTAGCACATGTCCTTTGTCCCTCCATGTCCTCCACCCTAGTGCTTTTAGGGTGGAGGTTTTCATGTGTTGCAGAGTGGCTGGCTTCTCCTTTTTATTCTCATGGTCAGCCAGCCATGGTAATCTGACCTCTTGTTTTGGTCTCTTCTATATGTTTCATGCGTCCGTGGTTTTCTTATCTGATTTTGTCCATTTTAGTGTTTGTCGCCCTTCTGTCATTCTTGTGGTTTTCTCCTTCCTTCCAGTTGTGTTTTGTATGTCTCGATTATTTTACTCCCAGCCTTGTGGAATTATTTTAATCAGAACGAGGGACCGATGACCTAGCAGTTTGGTCCCTCCCCCCTCTTTTAAACCAATCAACCAACCAATCAATAAGTGATACTAATTCTCAGACTTTAACATCAATGCTCCGGCAGTCTACTAGTATCACAGTAACATTTCCGTTTCTGGTCTGCAAGGAAGAACTTCTTAGAGTATAATGTGGCTGGCCTATTTTCAGTTTCAGCACTGTTACCAAGAAGGAGTTCCTCTAACCCAGGGGCGGGCAAACGTTGCACGCGGCTCATGAGCGCACAGCGCTGCACGTGTGCTGCTCGTGTGGAATCGTCAACTGGGGCAGTGGCGACAGCCGGCAGGTTGCGGACGTTGATGCGTAGCGACCACTACGTAGTGAACGTTGTATTTCAAGAACCGGGAAACCGCAGAGTGAATCAAGGAAAAGGAGAAGTGGAGATTTGCTATCTTTTAAAAAGTAATGGGAGAATCATTTTTTCTCTGTGCAAAAACGTGAAAATTCAAAATGTTTAATATGTGGCAGTATTCTCGCTGGTCAGCGGAAGTTTAGTATTGAAGGCCATTATAACAAATTTCACAAGGACGAGTACAATTTATTGTCGGATTCTGAGCGGATGGGGAAATTGACTGCACTTAATTAGAGCAATCTGACGATACTAGATGAATCTGTCGTAGTTGCTGTGGTCACGAGAGATCTGCGACTTCCTTTCGTCACGTCTCTCATGTACTGATTTAACATTTTAAGGAGCACCGTTTTCAATTTTTCAAGACGACAACAATAATAGCCCAGCGGTACGAGCTTAATATAGGGAGAGCTGGAAAACCATTTGCTGAATTAGTAAGTGTCGGTTAAGAGCAAACATCAGTGATGAAAATTTAAGTAACTGCTTGCGTTTGTCTATATGTAGAAATTTTGTTCCACTCCACCTGTGATAATTAAATAAAACGTATCGTAGGTAATAGGTACTCTTTCAAAACTCGACATCTTTCAAGCACTAGTACTACTAATCTTATTCCTACACTCAATAAATCAAGCTAGGAAACAAAACGCATTGCAGAGGATGGAGCGGACAGAAGGTATGGTGGGGAGGGGAGGTAAGCGGGTGACCAGCTTGCCCCTGTGTGCACGCAGAACACCCGTTAACTGCACGCGTGCAAGTGCACCGCACACGTGCAGGATTCCTGCCCGCCCCTGCTCTAACTTAAAAAACTACCATAAGGATGCTCCACATACTCTGCTACCTTAGTAGTCGCTTCCTGTGTGTAGTGCACACCTGACCCATTGAGGGGACCCTACAATTCTCAACCTTATAATAAAGATCAAGAAATTTGCATTGAGTGTCGCGCAGAATCATCTAAGTATCTTGTTTAGACTTTCCACTCTGTTCCAGACCAGAGGACCAAAATCATCTCTGAGTAAAGTGCTAAAAATAGTGAGCTGAGCTTGTGGTATTGAAGGCCAGGAGGCCCCATACAGGGAAGTTCAGCCGCTTGGTTGCAAGTCTTATTTCAGATGACTTGTGCATTGGTGAAGATGAGGACAATGCAACACCCAGTCCACAATCAGAGAAAATCTCCAAGCCTCCCGGGAATCGAATCCAGACCCACTGCATGTTAGAAAAACACATTACCACTCAGCTAAGGAGACAACCATGTCACAACGAAATGGTTTGGGTCTAAGACTGCACAGGAAAAATACTTGTGAATCAAGTAGCTGGGGTTGTCTAGAAATGAAGGCACTGGCGAGATCATTATGAGTGTAAATGTTTACAATAATTGCCAAGACAGTAAGACTGAGTATACAACATGGAAATTGTAGCAGTGGAACACTTTGTTGTCCAGCGTTATGCAGGTGCCAGTGAGATGGACATCAACATAAAGGGATGGTATTTAGAAAAATTCATTAAATTGAGTATACTGGATCCTTGGTTTTCCGTAAGCACACATATTTAAATTTTTCATTTAGTAATATCTCAAAAATATATCCTGGGGTCTGAGTTATCTGTGTAGCAAAACACCTTTCTATAATTGTTATAACTTCTCCACTGAATTCAAAAATATTTCACACACAAATTTCTTTACATGTGGTAATAAGTAAAAGTCAGAGGCTGCCAAACCTGACAAACAGGTTGGATATTATAACAAATCCTACTTCATATCTGTTTTCCCACTGCTAAACACTGTGGTTGGAAGAGAAGGTACAATGTACTGATGAAAGACTTTTTATCTTTTGAAATACAGTTGTTAGTATTAGCCAGTCACTGTTTCTTTAAAAATAATTTAGTCACTTGATGTTTACCAGCTCAGTTTTATTTGTGTATTTCGGGTAAACTCATCTTCAGAATATCAGTGGAGGATGGGTGTTTCATACACACAGTATGGCATCATTTATGATATTGTTGTAACATGAAACTGGTGACACACATGATGCCATATCAGGTGTATGAAGCAACTAGCCTCTCTTGATATTCTGAAGATGAGTTTACTTGAAATATGTAATTAAAATTGTTTCGCTAATATCAAGAGATTAACATTTTTCAGCTGCAATAATATTAGCGGTGTTTTAAAAATAAATAGTTACTGTTTCACCATTTGCAAGGTTATTAATAAAAATAATCTGATTTGCATGGCAGAACAGCTAACAAATGAGACCCTGTTTAGCAAAAAACTCTCACATAGTAAATGCTTCATTCAAAATGTCCCATACTCCTACTTCTGACATGCCTATAGTACTGGCTATTTCATACATCTTTAATTACCAAGTGTACAAAACTGTGTGTGGTCAGTTTTCGATATTCTTCACACAGATCATCTACGAGAGAATGAATCCAGCTACCACTTTCATTAATTGTTGAGAATGGATGGGTAAAGTCTTTATAAACCTTCAACTTTGAATGAATTTTGGTTGGCAATAAATTGCAGGCACGGTAGTCTAGTCTATCTGTTTGGACAAAACACATGCAAGATAACACAGGCCAATGATGGAAAAACTTTTTTGCTGAAATTACCTTATTCTAATGTTTTTTATGGTGGCAAATCCATATATTCTAACGCTTTAGACGACAGGAATCGATGTGGAGCTGATATGCCTGCTTCACACCACTCTCACATCATTTGACTTACTTGGCATGCGCAACCGATCTTCCTCTCTGGATAGTCGCACACGTCGATCTCCGAAAATGTCTTCTCCGAAGAATAAAGCTGGTTAAGGGAATTTACCTGATTCTCTCTCTCTCTCTCTCTCTCTCTCTCTCTCTCTCTCTCTCTCTTTCTCTACTCATGAAATAAGTGGATACTTGTTGAATACTTTTAGTTTAGTCTTGGTATATTTCAACTTCCACAATGAACAAATTCACCATTTCTCACATAAATATTCGAAAGTTTGCTAGTCAACTGATTCGTCTTGCATTAGACTCGATTAAATACTTTTACAATAGCGTTGATTTAACAACCACATAATTTATGAAAATGTCTTGCTTCTAGCAAGTCCATTACATGAATTACCTAAATGTCTAATTTCATTTCTTCATTTGTCCTTAACAATCATCACAGTCACTAAAAGCACAGAATAATACATAAACACTCCTTGTTCTTCTCTACACCTAGACTGAAACTCTATGGATCATACAGCAGGTAATTGTCAGCCACCATTCGGCCGCTGCGTCCACAATTTGCTCGTGATTGTTTTTAGACCTGCACACACAAACATGCAATGTGCAATGCATCGGATTCGTCTCTCTCACACTTCTATTTAAAATATGTGTTCGAGAAGGAGGAAGGCCAAGTGGTTCTAGAATTTACGCAGAAATGAGCGATGCACTACATATTCCCCCCCTTCAGATCGAACACGCGATATTTTATATACAATCATTATGTACATTTATATCACATATAATAACAATTCATATTTCAATACTATACCTTGTTCTTTTCATAAACATGAATACCCTTTTCCTTATTATGCAGCTATTCCTTTTTTTTTCATTTTACTTTAATTATAAAATGTGAACATTTCAATTAATGTTGGAGTTCGTTTTCTTATAACTAGGAATCGTGAGGATTAAACCTTTAATTTCCAATCATATGATCCAGGTGTTCATGACACTTGAGTACTTTATTCATTATTCTAATTCCTTGTAATATTTTTTCCTTAGTAAGTACTAGTATCGTTATTTATAGTAGTTTGTAGTCTGGAGGAACTCTGGGCAACTGAAAGTGTTCTTTTTGACACTTGTAAATTCACATAAAACATAACAATGCTAGTGATGTGTAGAATTCAAACTTACCAGAATAATTCCTATTAAATGTGTGACTTATGTCACAATACTGTCCTTTTCCCCTAGGATCAGTACCTTTACCTTACATGTGGGTTGACCCTATGAGTTCACTTCCTCCTTCCGTTCTGGTAGGTATGCTTCTTTATAAAACATTCCTATTCATCAGGCCACAGGTCGTCCTACATCTATGTAGGTACGCCTGCCCTATATCCTCAGCAAATGCCAGGTACACCCCCCTTATCCTTTATGAGTAGACCAAATTTTTCATTGGCCTAGTATGCTTCTTTATATACACTATAATTAAATATTTCCTGGTAAAATAAAAATCTATTTTACACTTCACTCTCACCTCATTTAATAGCCTTGAGTCCTCTACTTTTCAACTTCTATACTCTTAGTAGATACTATGTTTGCACATATTATGTTCAACTCATGGTAGACACCATGTGTATTCATATTTCTTTGTGTGTATGCATAAGTGTGTTTGTGTGTTCTGATTCTTCAGCCTTCTTATGCGAAAATAAGTTGTAGGTTATTGGAAACCACAGAGACTAGGAAGGACTTCTTTGATAGAAGTGTATGAATATGGAAAGAGGGAAAAAATAGTTAGGTCCTCAAAAGAGAGGTAAAAAAGGAAAAATAGAAATTGTTGCTAAGATCAAATAAGAGAAAGATGACAGCTTCAAAGACAGGACCCTACTTCGCCGGTACTTGAACGAGAAGCCGGAGGAGGTATGGTGTTAAATAGTCTCCTACAGAACTGACATTCCCACTTTCGCCCTTGAGGTCCCTGCAGAAATTATTAGCAACCCTATGGAAATGTCAAAAGGTGAAGACCCAGTCACACTTGTTTGCAAGGGTTATTTGAAAGGTGTGATGTGTGTTCTGTGTTAGCCATGATTTATCTGTTGGCGTAAATCATGCTCTTATTTACACTACCCACCCTGTTCCAAATCAATACAAACCCTCCCGTCTACATCACATCCCATAAAAGATATAAAATATTCTATACAAAATAGAAAATCCATACACTAGATTCCAACAGTTGTTCTGTTGTTACATGATATTGCCTTTTTCCACAAATATAATATTCTATTCTGTTCATTTCATCTGGAGATCGCTGTTTATCTGTGTTTCTCCTAATTTTGTTTTTTATTTTGTTGTCATATCCAGTTTTCTCAGTACTGAAATCATAAGACAGTTCACGAATTCAAGAATAGATTACAGAATAGTTTAAGATTTGAAGGGAATTCGGTACAGGAAACTATTTTGGAAGAAACACTGAAAATATATTGGGATCTGACGGTTGTCACTCCACCCATTAACACAGAATGGTAATGTCCCTAGACGATATATGACTCCACCAGGGTCCCATGGATCTGATATTAACTTCACGTGAGGAAGTGCAGACCAGTACTTCTCGTTAAATTTTGTTTGAAAGTCTCTCCACTGCAAAACAATCACCACTTCCCTAGGTAACACAACTTCAGGTGATGATACATGTTTTTCTACTTTGTTTTGCATAGGCTTGAATTCTTTCAAGATGTCATCTATAACCTTGCTAGTATCATTAAGTTTGGAATAAGCAATAGTCGAAACGTTTCCGGAGGTTATACTCTTGGTAACTTTTCAGCCAATTATTTCGTCTACCTGTTCCTCCAGACTACTTATATTTATTGTATCAGAGTTAGCTATTCTCCCTTGGAAACTTCTTTCTACATTTTCTACTCATGTATTAACACCTGTAATTTGCGATTGGATTATTGATATAAATTCGTTATTCTTATCGACATTCCCTTTTAAAGTATGCCGTCTCTGTTTTACAGCATCAAACTTAATATTAGACACATTTTCAAATGATCCTAACCTTCCACTAAGTTCAGACTCACATTATTACATTTATCTCCAATATCAAATTCTAACTTTTTTTGTCAAATCCTGAATTTGACCATTCTGCTTCTGACTCAAGTCAGTAAACAATTGATTTACATGGACTGTTTAAAGAGTTAGTTACTTCATTCTTTAATTCTAATTTCAAATCCTCTACTTTATTATTTAAATCGTCAGATTCAGTCTTTAAAGCCCCCATGCTTTCGCATTGACTACCAAATTCTTTGCTTTGCGATTCTACTTTGGCATTTAACAAATGTAATTGAGAATTTACTGAGCCTAGTTCTTAACTTAAAGTAGCATTTTGAGCAGTTGAAGCTGCACTCTGGTCATCTAATGTAGCATTCTGAACTTTTAAAGTTTAATTTAACTGTAAACTCTGGGCTTCGGTTAAATTTACTAGTTCAGACCAGTCTGCCACTTCCTTACTCACTTCCATAGCCATGACTGGTTCTGAAGTTTCCCCAATTCTCTGTGTGTTATCCAGTTTTAGACCTAGTAATCATGCAACGAATTAACTCTAAATATAATAACTGCACCATAAAAGTCACTCTACTGTTTGTACCACTTCTTGCTAAGGTGCTAAAGTTCTATTTTGCGCTCACGCAGCGTAGAATTCTCGCAACATAGATAAGCAGATGCGACGGCAAGTCAGCAATGGTGAACAGCAAGCTGGCGGCGTCAGATGTTGGTGTCGACGTCGGCGTTGGTAGGCAGCTGTGAAAGCAGGTCAACACCAGTGAACCACAACTGGTGCCGGTGGTGTCGGATGTTGTTGTCTTTGCGTCAGCGTCGCCGCGTAGTGTGTGAGAGCTGTATACTCCACCCACTGGATCTTCTTAGTTGAATTATTCTTGTCATATCTCTTCTTACTCTAATATGTCAAGGTCTTCTTTCCATTCTTTTAACGTTATTACTTCCTTACATCATCCCTTTTGTCGCATTCACAAATTTTTCCATTTGATTTTTGGACTTAATTCAATTACACGAAACGGTTCTCTTGTCTTGTTATATCTGGTTGCTATGGCAACACATTGTATCTTCTTCTTCCATTTCTTCTCAAAATTCCCGTTTTTTCGAGTCCTTTTCACTGGTCGCCATGCTCTAACGCTTTTTAGACGATAGAACGTCTGTAATAAATATACAAACTTTATGTTTTCACCAATTAACGATGTATTGGATTATGCAGAATAACATTATCGCATTTCACATATAAATATCTCTGTCTTCTCGTATTTCGAGCTTTAGAAACGCATTAAATTAACATACATCAGCGAGATGGTTTAAGAACCACTCGTGATTTATGAACATGTTTTGCTTCTAACAATTCCAACATATGAATTACCTAAAAGTCTAATTTCATTTCTTCATTTGTCCTTAACAGTCATCACAGTCACTGAAAGCACAGAATAATACGCAAACACTCCTTGTTCTTCTCTACACATACAGTGAAACTCTATGGATCATACAGCAGGTACTTGTAGGCCGCCGTTCGGCCGCTGCATCCACAATTTGCTCGTGACTGTTTTTAGACCTGTACACACAAACATACAATGCACATTAGGTCGGATTCGTCTCTCTCACAGTCCTATTTAAAATATCGTTCGAGACAGAGAAAGGCCAAATGGTTCTAGAATGTATGCAGAAATTCTCGAAGCACTACAATATGATACTTAAACAACTATATCACCCATCATTTCTTCACACTTTACAGTTAAATTTTTAAATTAAGCAATTTTCAAAAGAATTTAATAGCTTTTATATAGTTAAAATAATTGAAAAAAGGTGTAATGAATGAAGATGACATTGGTAGCACTGCTAAAAAACATTTGCTAGCCAAAAAAGGTCGATTCATTTTTGTGTGAACAGATGGTGTTTTGTTTACTGTCAACCTAACCTTACTTTCCCGTTTCCTATACATGTGCTCATACAATGTCTAAGTATGCTTGTAAAAACTCTCCTGACATTTTTTGTTATATTTGTGGTGAATTTGTGATTAAAAAACACCAAAGATACATTACAGACTTTGTGAAAAAGGTTTATGTATCATACTTGTGATCTAAACTTGGTGATCAAGATAAATCATGGGTGTCACATAAGGTATGTTATGTGTGTGTTGAAGATCTGAGAAAATGGTCCAAAAAGGAGAAAAAAGCCTTTAAATTTGTTGGTCCTATGATATGGAGGGAGCCAAGAAATCATTCTGATGATTTCTACTTTTGCAGTGTTAATATTACTGGTCATAATTCGAAAAGCTAGAAGGTAATAAGCTACCCTAACATTTCGTCCGCCATCTGACCAGTAGGGCATGGTGTAGATTTGCCGGTTCCTGAACCACCAAATGATTTAAATTCTATTCCAACAGAAGTATTTTCTGATGTACAATCCGATTTAGATGAACCAAATGATGATGAAGTCCATTGTAATACAGAAAGTCTAGAGCCTAAATTGTTTACTCAAACCAAGCTTAATTATTTTGTTAGGGATCTGGGCTTAAGGAAAGAAAAAGCTGAACTGCTTGGCTCTAGATTAAAAGAAAGAACTTATTGGCAGTTGGAATCAGGATATATATGTATAGAAAGAGAGAGCAGCAATTTTCCAAGTTTTTTCAAGAAGAATGTGATTCAGTGTACTGCTCAGATATTCCCGGTCTGATGAATGAGTTTGGCATTGGATACAAAAAGGAAGACTGGAGGTTGTTTATTGATCCATCCAAAACTAGTTTAAAGGCTGTTTTATGACACAATGGTAACATGTAGGCATCTATACCTCTTGGACATACTATACATATGAAAGAAAGCTATGAAAACCTAGAAATAGTGCTAAATAAAATAGGCTATTCTGCTCATGGTTGGATGATATGTGGCGATCTAGAAGTAACATGCATTCTCCTTGATCAGCAAGGTGGCTTTACCAACCTTGTAGATCCCAAAAACATACTCCAACCACCTCTACGTATAAAGTTAGGCCTAATGAAACAATTTGTAAAGGCTTTACCTAAAGATGGACCATATTTTAAGTATCTCTGTCAAAAGTTCCACACCTTTCAGAAGCTAAACTAAAAGAAGGCGTCTTTGTCGTACCAGACATTAGAAAATTGATGTTTGATGTTAACTTTGAATCAACAATGACCTTAAAAGAGATAGAAGCGTGGGTATCATTCAAGCAACTCGTTACAAAGTTCTTAGGACATGAAAAAGACCCAAAATATGTTTCAATTATAGCCACAATGTAAAAGAAGTTTAAAACTTTAATGAGCCTGAAAGATCACTTTTTGAACAGTCACCTTGATTACTTCCTGGACAATATGAGAGATGTTAGTAAGGAGCAAGGAGAGCGTTTTCTCTAGGTCATTAAAGTGATGGAAAAACGCTACCAAGGCCGCTGGAACACCAACATCATGGGGGACTACTGTTGGTCACTTCACCGAGAAGTTCAGCAAGCGACTCATTGTAGAAAAAGCTACAGATGAAGCTTCAAAGAAAAAAGAGAAAGAAAATACAAACGAAATCCAGCTGACAAGTGAAACCTCTATTAACACATATAATTGTATCAAGTAGCGTACTGTAAATACAAACCATGCTTGAGTTGTAAAAAAGCATTTAATAATTTCCCCGTTTACCGTATAGTGTAGGATTTTTATACTACATAATAAATATCATATTGCTCAAAAACTATGGGTGATACAAAAAACTAAGGCTAGATTTGGATTCAGCTCATAAAAATGTATAAAAATCATTTATAAAAAAAATGGTTCAAATGGCTCTGAGCACTATGCAACTTAACTTCTGAGGTCATCAGTCGCCTAGAACTAAGAACTAATTAAACCTAACTAACCCAAGCACATCACACACATCCATGCCCGAGGCAGGATTCGAACCTGCGACCATAGCGGTCGCTCGGCTCCAGACTGTAGCGCCTAGAACCGCACAGCCACTCCGGCCGGCAATTTATCAAAGTAAAAAAGTTTTTCAAAAGAAATTTTTCGTTGGCCCGTGTAACTGGCTCAAAAAGCTATGTAAATAAAACTGTTATACAGATCACACTGACAGTTATGAACACCAACGTAAAAATGATTAATTTTTCATTTTTTGTCCTAATTGAAAACAAAGTTTTTATGATATATACTAGAGTGTAATAGTGACACTCTATAGCTGAGCTGAGCCCAGAAAACATTTTACTGTCCAAACGATCTGTCACACTGATGCTACTGATGAAGCTTTTGTACCCTAATTATTTTCTTGTAGGTTAGCCTTTCCTGAAATCTGTTGGAAGTGGGGGGACCTGCTCTCCATATGACTTCTTTTCTGTCTGCAGAGAGTCAGGGGCTGGAAGAGAGCTTTGTAGTATTCGAGTTACAAAGTGACATAGCTGCATTTTAAGAAATCTCCTGTATTTTGTTGTTCTATAGCAACAGTTCTGCACTCGTCCTTCCCTCTCTGACTCTATACATTCATCAAACCAGTGTGCACACAGTGGAAAGTTCTCTACATGCTACCTACCTATGCAACATTTTTGCTGCATACTGGAACATTATGTTGCAGACCCCCCACTAAGATAAAAGCTGTCATGTAAAACTAGTTATTTAACTAATAACAATAATTTATAACTTTCAACTTTTGTTAATGTATCATCATTACTATACTTAAAGTTTATTAAAATCAAACTCGACTTCATTCTACCACACTACAAAACGTATGCTTTAGTTCAGTCTTTTCAGCTGGCGATTACTGTGTTCAACAGTGATTGCACTTCCCTTTTGGTTATGTCTTCAGCGCATATTTATGTTTACTTAGTCAAAAGGTAACATGTCTTTTTTAGTAACATCATTTCTTTATACTCTCTTTCTTAAACTACTGTTACCAAACAACTACTTTGTAGCTACGTTGTTAGATTCTCATAGATGAAGAAAACCCATAAGAGATCTGTCCTATTTGACCAGGCTCTATCATTATTTCATTACTTTTACTCAAAGATAATTGTATCACACTGTTTGTAAATCATTGTTTACAGCAGTTCAAGGTTCTCAAATTTATTGATAAATCATAGAGTTACGGCTTAAGTTATCATAAGGAGTTACAGGATGACATTTTCCTCTACACAGTTTTCCGTAACTTCTGATCCCAGATTCGTGGTAAATCAACATATAAAAAAAACTTAACTCCATCCGAACAGGCCTCAGAGGGCCCAATAGTGTGACTTGGCTGTAGTCAGTTTTTGTGACCAGAAGACAACATGTATCGAAATGAATATTCAAAGAACCAATCATTGCCTACGTAAGTCTATTTGATTTTTACATTTTTGGAACATACTTCATTTATGTGACTAACAATCACGTCACAAACTAATACTCCTGGAAAAAAATATTATTTTTTCAGTTTTTTATGTTTTAAAAGCAAACAAAATATTCATAATATTATACTGGTGAGCTATGGTGCCATGCTGTTGCTATAATGAGCCCAACAGTATCCTTTCTTCCAGGAGTGTAAGTCATGCAAGTTTTGCCAGAGAACTTCTGTGAAGTGTGGAAGGTAGGAGATGAGGTACTGGTGGAACTAAACCTGTGAGAGGACAGGTCGTGAGTCATGCTTAGTTAGCTCACTTGATAGAGCACTTTGCCACAAAGACAAAGGTCTCAAGTTCGAGTCTCTGTCCAGCACACAGTTTGATATCTGTACAAACTCTGCTGAAGAGTGAACATTTATTCTAGTCACATTATAGCTTCCTACCTTTGTAAAAACTGTACCTACACCTTATCCTTCAAACAGATACTGTGCATATCCATTATCGTCTCTGTGTGGTAGGAGTGTCCCTTTCCTTGCCCCTGTACATAAAAGAAACAGCATAGGTCATTCCTTCCATGGATTCACCTGACCGAGAGTTAGACAATCGCTTCTCTGGATTTCTCTGTCCTTCTCTCCCATACCTACATAAAATAGAGCCCACCTTATTCTCTTGTTGTTGTGGTCTTCAGTCCTGAGACTGGTTTGATGCAGCTCTCCGTGCTAATCTATCCTGTGCAAGCTCCTTCATCTCCCAGTACCTACTGCAACCTACATCCTTCTGAATCTGCTTAGCGTATCCATCTCTTGGTCTCCCTCTACGATTTTTACCCTCCACGCTGCCCTCCAATGCTAAATTTGTGATCCCTTGATGCCTCAGGACATGTCCTACCAACCGATCCCTTCGTCTAGTCAAGTTGTGCCACAAACTTCTCTTCTCCCCAATCCTATTCAATACCTCCTCATTAGTTACGTGATCTATCCACCTAATCTTCAACATTCTTCTGTAGCACCACATTTCGAAAGCTTCTATTCTCTTCTTGTCCAAACTACTTATTGTCCATGTTTCACTTCCATACATGGCTACACTCCATACAAATACTTTCAGAAACGACTTCCTGACACTTAAATCTGTACTCGATGTTAACAAATTTCTCTTCTTCAGAAACGCTTTCCTTGCCATTGTCAGTCTACATTTTATATCCTCTCTACTTCGACCATCATCAGTTATTTTGCTCCCCAAATAGCAAAACTCATTTACTACTTTAAGTGTCTCATTTCCTAATCTAATTCCCTCCGCATCACCCGACTTAATTCGACTACATTCCATTATCCTCGTTTTGCTTTTGTTGATGTTCATCTTATATCCTCCTTTCAAGACACTGTCCATTCCGTTCAACTGCTCTTCCAAGTCCTTTGCTGTCTCTGACAGAATTACAATGTCATCGGCGAACCTCAAAGCTTTTATTTCTTCTCCATGGATTTTAATACCTACTCCAAATTTTTCTTTTGTTTCCTTTACTGCCTGCTCAATATACAAATTGAACAACATCGGGGAGAGGCTACAACCCTGTCTTACTCCCTTCCCAACCACTGCTTCCCTTTCATGTCCCTCGACTCTTATAACTGCCATCTGGTTTCTGTACAAATTGTAAATAGCCTTTCGCTCCCTGTATTTTACCCCTGCCACCTTTAGAATTTGAAAGAGAGTATTCCAGTCAACATTGTCAAAAGCTTTCTCTAAGTCTACAAATGCTAGAAACGTAGGTTTGCCTTTCCTTAATCTTTCTTGTAAGATAAGTCGTAAGGACAGTATTGCCTCACGTGTTCCAACATTTCTACGGAATCCAAACTCATCTTCCCCGAGGTCAGCTTCTACCAGTTTTTCCATTCGTCTGTAAATAATTCACGTTAGTATTTTGCAGCTGTGGCTTATTAAACTGATAATTCGGTAATTTTCACATCTGTCAACACCTGCTTTCTTTGGGATTGGAATTATTATATTCTTCTTGACGTCTGAGGATATTTCGCCTGTCTCGTACATCTTGCTCACCAGATGTTAGAGTTTTGTCAGGACTGGCTCTCCCAAGGCCGTCAGTAGTTCTAATGGAATGTTGTCTACTCCCGGGGCCTTGTTTCGACTCAGGTATTTCAGTGCTCTTTCAAACTCTTCACCCAGTATTGTATCTCCCGTTTCATCTTCATCTACATCCTCTTCCATTTCCATAATATTGTCCTCAAGTACATCGCTCTTGTATAGACCCTCTATATACTCCTTCCACCTTTCTGCTTTCCTCTCTTCGCCTGGAACTGGGTTTCCATCTGAGCTCTTGATATTCATACAAGTGGCTGTCTTTTCTCCAAAGGTCTCTTTAATTTTCCTGTAGGCTGTATCTGTCTTACCCCTAGTGAGATAAGCCTCTACACCCTTACATTTGTCCTCTAGCCATGCCTGCTTAGCCATTTTGCACTTCCTGTCGATCTCATTTTTGAGACGTTTGCATTCCTTTTTGCTTGCTTCATTTACTGCATTTTTATGTTTTCTCCTTTCATCAATTAAATTCAATATTTCTTCTGTTACCCAAGGATTTCTACTAGCCCTCGTCTTTTTACCTACTTGATCCTCTGCTGCCTTCACTACTTCACCCCTCAGAGCTACCCATTCGTCTTCTACTGTATTTCTTTCCCCCATTCCTGTCAATTGTTCCCTTATTCTCTCCCTGAAACTCGGTACCTCTGGTTCTTTCAGTTTATCCAGGTCCCATCTGCTTAAATATCCACCTTTTTGTAGATTCTTCAGTTTTAATCTACAGTTCATAACCAATAGATTGTGGTCAGAGTCCACATCTGCCCCTGGAAATGTCCTACAATTTAAAACCTGGTTCCTAAATGTCTGTCTTACCATTATATAATCTATCTGATACCTTTAATATCTCCAGGATTCTTCCATGTATACAACCTTCTTTTATGATTCTTGAACCAGGTGTTAGCTATGATTAAGTTATGCTCTGTGCAAAATTCTAACAGATGGCTTCCTATTTTATTTGTTGGCCACAATCCATATTCACCTACTATCTTTCCTTCTCTCCCTTTTCCTACTGTCGAATTCCAGTCACCCATGACTATAAATTTTCGTCTCCCTTCTCTACCTGAATAATATCTTTTACCTCATCATACATTTCTTCAATTTCTTTGTCATCTGCAGAGCTAGTTGGCATATAAACTTGTACTACTGTAGTAGGCGTGGTCTTCGTGTCTATCTTGGCCACAATAATGCGTTCACTATGCTGTTTGTAGTAGCTTACCCATACTCCTATTATCTTATTCATTATTAAACCTACTCCTGCATTACCCCTATTTGATTTTGTATTTATAACCCTGTATTCACCTGACCAAAAGTCTTGTTTGTCCTGCCACCGAATTTCACTAATTCCCACTATATCTAACTTTAACCTATCCATTTCCCTTTTTGAATTTTCTAATCTACTTGCCCAATTAAGGGATCTGACATTCCACACTCCGATCCGTAGAATGCCAGTTTTCTTTCTCCTGGTAATGACGTTCTCTTGAGTAGTCCCCACCAGGAGATCCGAATGGGGGACTATTGTACCTCCGAAATATTTTACCCAAGAGGACGCCATCATCATTTAACCATACAGTAAAGCTGCATGCCCTGGGGAAAAATTACAGCTGTAATTTCCCCTTGCTTTCAGCCGTTTGCAGTACCACAACACCAAGGCCATTTTGGTTAATGTTACAAGGCCAGATCAGTCAATCATCCAGACTGTTGCCCCTGCAATTACTGAAAAGGCTGCTGCCCCTCTTCAGGAACCACACGTTTGTCTGGCCTCTCAACAGATACTCCCCCGGTTTGGTTGCACCTATGGTACGGCTGTCTGTATCGTTGAGGCACGCAAGCCTCCCCACCAATGGCAAGGTCCATGGTTCATGGGGGGGGGGGGGGGGCTTATTCTCTTAACAATTTGAAATTGTACACATAGATTACAACACTTCCTTATAACTTGTAATGGTTAAGTTTCTCCATATCCTATTGTCCTTATCCAGTTATTTAAAATGTTTGTTCCCTAACTGCTTCTTTTATAACCTTCTGCAATGCTTTAACTCGCACATATTGTTTCGAATGTTATCATTGTCAAAGGCAAACCAATTAAGATCTATTTATTGTTACCATATAATAGTGTTTATGTACATTTATTATCAAAGCAGTCAGAATCTGCCCACACTAAAAATACTTCCAGAGAGGAGTTTGATGAGAACATGCTCTAATCTTCTCTTTGTACATATACTCACAGCGTATATTAAAACCTTTTCTCAAGTACTATTGAGAATGATTCTAAGTTTTCTCTTACCTGTCTTTACTCTTCTCTGTAATTATAAGATACAACACATCTATTTAGCGACTTGAAGTCTCCGAAATGCTTACATGTTAGCACATCATTATTAGTCTCACATTGGGAATATTTCCTGTTCCCACACTTCTCCCTCTTTTTGTGGTGTGAATAATATATGTATTACTACTAAATATGTAATCTGTTTGAGTTAACTATATGTGTGAGGTGGTATCATTGTAGGTGTATTATGCGTTAGTAAGTTGTAATTACCTATCTGTGGTCTGCAGAAATGAAGAGTGTCTGTGTCAGAAAATCATGAATGTGGAAAGAGGTATGATAGAATAGGTTCTCCAGTCAGAGAGGTAAGAAAAAGAAAAATGTTTATTTATACATAAAACCCAACTTCTGAATTTTCCTTTCTGTGGAACAGCATGTACAAGATTCGTGTGCCCATTTGAAACTTTAGGTACGCATATTTTACTGTTCATGTTGCTTCTGCACAATCCTTCATCGATTGTGTTTTTCTGTTTTTATTGTATGTGCTATGAAATTTGGAACATTCGCGGGTGCCGCAAGAAACTTGTATTGATATCGTCAATTTTCAGATGCAGAGTATCTTATGCATCACATGGGACACTCAGGTGTCACTTGTTTTATCCATGGGCTTTGCTGCCGAAGCATCTTCCAGTGTATTCGATGGGGTGGATCCGCCCCCCCCTTCCCGCAGAGTGAGTGGAGGGTGGTAATGCTTTCGCTTCACTTGAGGCAATGTGTGGATTGGCTATCTGGCTTCACCCATTCACCCAGTGAGTAGACATATGGCCACTGCTTCAGCAGGGTCTGAGTAGGCACATGGGGGGGGGGGATTTACTGGTTATTGGGAGCTCCAATGTTAGGCATGTTATGGGGCCCCTTAGACAGATAGAGTTCAGGGCTGGAAAGAAAGCCAATGTGCACTTAATATGTCTGCCAGGGGGCTTATCCGAGATGTGAAGGTGGACCTGCCTGTGGCTGTCAAGTGTGTGGGGTGCAGTCGTCTGCAAGTTGTGGCTCATATTAGCATCAATAACGTCTGTCGCATCGGTTCTGAGGTCATCCTCGCTTCATACAGGCGGTTGGCAAAGGTGGTAAAGACTGCTGGCCTTCTTTGCAGGGTGCACGCAGAGCTCGCAATTTGCAGCATTGTTCAAAGAGTTGATTGGGATTCTTTGGTCTGGAGCCGAGGGGAGGGTGTCAGCCTGAGACTTAGTCGAATCTGTTATGGTCTTGGATGCTTATTTCTAGACCTGCGTTATCAGGTGAGGATTTGTAGGCCTTCCCTTGAAGGGTCAGGTGTGCACTACGTGAAGTATGCAGCTACTCAGGTAGCAGAATACTTGTGGAGTGCACATGAAGGTTTCTTAGGCCAAACAATAGTTTGAGGTCGAGTCCATACAGGATACGGTGGTGGATGTGCAGTGACCAGTGTTGATTTAAAGCAGTGGGCGAGTTCATTCGTTTGTTCGAAAGGGGAGGCAGACAAGTGTTTTTCACCTTTTGGCTGGTCAGCGATGACAGAATCGAGGTGCACGGCCTGCATTCTTTCTCAAATAATGTTACAGAATCTATTCGGTAAAAAAAAATTAATTTTTGCTTTACTTATGGCTTTATATGTCAAGTTCATGATGATATGCCTATCATTTCGTTAATGGTCACAGTTATTGTGATATTTACGTGGAAAGAAGACAATGAGTGAAATTCTGAAAAGTTTGGAATGAAAAATGACTTTGCGTTTGGTGCATGTTACATAATATGTTGTTGCATATGAAATTTAGCTAACATATTTAATTTTTCTTTAGACTTTAGACTGCACCAGTCTTGGGAAAACTGATCCGACGTAGCACACTCACTTGCGATCACACTGTGCCAGCTATGAAACCTGAGTGAAACATCCAAAACATTTCTCACACTTCATAAACGGTTTCAGATACTGAAATGAGATTTTGGCAATTACAGCATGCAAAGAGGTAAGTATTTTGCCATATCATTATTATATAAAATTCAGTTATCTACCATGTTATTCCACCAACTACAGACTTTTTCGATGAAAGAATGTAATTTTTATGGGCCATTGAAAGCTGGTGAAACAAGAAACCCTATCGGTTTCGGAACAACATTAGTGAACACATTACACTTTTTTTTGTACCGAATATGTGCTTTTTCACAATCTGTTGACCTTACTTTTCGTCAGTTCCTTAGTTAATATAGTTAATACACCACTTTTCCAGAATTCTCTCACAATTCTGTCTGCACAACATACTAGGGAGGTGAGACTTAGTAAACTCCGCTGTGTTTTGGCAAAGGAAGCCAATTTTAACATAGAAACCAAAGAAATGTATTGGTTTTACTAAAAATTCGCCACTCATGACGCTTCTTTGAAAGTTACAAATATTTAACAAGCCAGGTGAAAATAAATTGCAGCATTTTCGGCAGAATTCTTTTTAGATACTAACCAAAGCGGAAGTGACAGTAGATGTTTTTGAATGGTCATCATGCAAGTGTGGGCGCGGAGAGGCCCCATTTAACATTTACAGAAAATATGAGCATAGACTTCAGCTTAGCACGGCACGTCCCCTGCAGCACTCGGCATTTTCCCTACAGCGTCTGCCTGTAATCCCCATCACTACTGCTCTCCCCATGCATGCCCAACCATCTGCGCATCTACCGGCCACGGCATTTTGCACGGACTATACTCTGATGAACACTCGCCAGTCGATACACAGCAAGGGAAGTCTGACCACATTCAGAGCAAAGATGCTTCGACTATCAAAATTTTATCAGTAAAATGTCATGGTATTCAACAAAGTTCCCAGATTTACCGTTCTCCAGGAGAGCTCTCACGTTCAAATTATTCTTGGAACCAAGAGCTGGCTGAAACCCGAAGTGGAAAGTTCTGAGATATTCAGCAATTCATGGAATGTACACTCCTGGAAATGGAAAAAAGAACACATTGACACCGGTGTGTCAGACCCACCATACTTGCTCCGGACACTGCGAGAGGGCTGTACAAGCAATGATCACACGCACGGCACAGCGGACACACCAGGAACCGCGGTGTTGGCCGTCGAATGGCGCTAGCTGCGCAGCATTTGTGCACCGCCGCCGTCAGTGTCAGCCAGTTTGCCGTGGCATACGGAGCTCCATCGCAGTCTTTAACACTGGTAGCATGCCGCGACAGCGTGGACGTGAACCGTATGTGCAGCTGACGGACATAGAGCGAGGGCGTATAGTGGGCATGCGGGAGGCCAGGTGGACGTACCGCCGAATTGCTCAACACGTGGGGCGTGAGGTCTCCACAGTACATCGATGTTGTCGCCAGTGGTCGGCGGAAGGTGCACGTGCCCGTCGACCTGGGACCGGACCGCAGCGACACACGGATGCACGCCAAGACCGTAGGATCCTACGCAGTGGCGTAGGGGACCGCACCGCCACTTCCCAGCAAATTAGGGACACTGTTGTTCCTGGGGTATCGGCGAGGACCATTCGCAACCGTCTCCATGAAGCTGGGCTACGGTCCCGCACACCGTTAGGCCGTCTTCCGCTCACGCCCCAACATCGTGCATCCCGCCTCCAGTGGTGTCGCGACAGGCGTGAATGGAGGGACGAATGGAGACGTGTCGTCTTCAGCGATGAGAGTCGCTTCTGCCTTGGTGCCAATGATGGTCGTATGCGTGTTTGGCGCCGTGCAGGTGAGCGCCACAATCAGGACTGCATACGACCGAGGCACAAAGGGCCAACACCCGGCATCATGGTGTGGGGAGCGATCTCCTACACTGGCCGTACACCACTGGTGATCGTCGAGGGGACACTGAATAGTGCACGGTACATCCAAACCGTCATCGAACCCATCTTTCTACCATTCCTAGACCGGCAAGGGAACTTGCTGTTCCAACAGGACAATGCACGTCCGTGCCACCCAACGTGCTCTAGAAGGTGTAAGTCAACTACCCTGGCCAGCAAGATCTCCGGATCTGTCCCCCATTGAGCATGTTTGGGACTGGATGAAGCGTCGTCTCACGCGGTCTGCACGTCCAGCACGAACGCTGGTCCAACTGAGGCGCCAGGTGGAAATGGCATGGCAAGCCGTTCCACAGGACTACATCCAGCATCTCTACGATCGTCTCCATGGGAGAATAGCAGCCTGCATTGCGGCGAAAGGTGGATATACACTGTACTAGTGCCGACATTGTGCATGCTCTGTTGCCTGTGTCTATGTGCCTGTGGTTCTGTCAGTGTGATCATGTGATGTATCTGACCCCAGGAATGTGTCAATAAAGTTTCCCCTTCCTGGGACAATGAATTCACGGTGTTCTTATTTCAATTTCCAGGAGTGTATATTGGAAAGACGGATTAGAGGCCATAGGAGGGAGAGTGTTCACTGCAGTTGACAAATATATTGTCTCTATTGAGGACGAAGTGGAGTGTGGCAGTGAAGTTAAATGGTCATATATAACAGGTGTAGGTGAAACCAAGGTAGTTTTTGGATGTTGTTACCAGCCACCTGATTCCGCTCTGACAGGTCTGGAGTCCTTCAAAGAAAGTCTACAGTCAGTAGTGCATAAATACCCAGATCATGTAATACTAGTGGGAGGCGACTTTAACCTACTAAGTATAGCCTGGGATGTCTCCGGATTCATTGCAAGGAGTACAGACAGACAGTCATATGAAATACTTTTCTACATATTTTCTGAAAACTGATTTGAGCAGCTAGCTCAGCAGCTCACAAGCACTGGAAATATCTTAGAACTTGTAGCTACATAAAGGCTACATCTTATTGACCATATCATTATAGACATGGGGATAAGCAATCACGATTTCAGTGTAGCAACTACAGTTACAAAAGTTAATAAATCAATTAGGAAGGCTAGGAGAGTGTTTCTGCTAGATAGGGCAGATAAGCAGCTGTTAGTATCCCATTTAGACAGTAAACGAACATCAGTTAGTTCCAATAAGATGGACATAGAGGAATTATGGGCAAAGTTTATGCAGACTGTAAATTGTAGTCTGAGAGTTTTGTGCTTAGTATGTGTAAAAGACCCAAGAAGGTTTTATGATGAAATTAGGAAAATGCTGAGGAAGCAGAGGCTGTTGGGCTCTTGATTCAAAAGAGAATGCACAAATGACGACAGCCAAAGATTAGCAGAGATTTGTGTATCTGTGAAAAGTGAACCTCAGTTCTCTTGTAAGTAAGTTCTCCAGTCGTACTGTTATCATCGGCAGAGAATTTAATCATCAAACAATTAACTGGCAAAGTTACAGTTTTGTTAGTAGTGGGTATGATACAACATCCTGTGAAACATTACTAAATACCTTCCTACAACAGTTAGTCAGAACCCCACCCATGACGGAAATAGTATATTGGAACTAATGGCAACAAACAGACCTGACCTCTTTGAGGATAGCCACATCGAAACTGACGATGAAGTGGTTGTGGCAACAATGGTTGCCAAAGTGCAAAGGACAACCAAGACGAGCAGGAAAAGATACATGTTCAGTAAAGTAGATAAAAAAAATCAGTAGTGTCATATTTCAATGAGGAACTTCAAACTTTC
Source organism: Schistocerca americana (assembly GCF_021461395.2). Taxonomy (NCBI): domain Eukaryota; kingdom Metazoa; phylum Arthropoda; class Insecta; order Orthoptera; family Acrididae; genus Schistocerca; species Schistocerca americana. Next base: position 738,029,689 of record NC_060121.1, on the reverse strand, counting down.
AGCACAGGGCATGAACATGTAGAGGGACTATGTCTCAAGTTCAAAAGAATTGTTGACCATTCACTGGATAGACATGTACCCAGTGGAAGAATTCATAATGGGAGGGACTCTCCATGCTATTCCGAAAACACTGATAATGTAGAACCTAACTCACACTTTTCTAACATGTCATATTGAAAGTTTTGGATCAAGGTAGGCAGGTAGATGCAATATTTCTTGATGCATTATTTATAGTAAAGAAGTCCATCAGTCACACCATGGTGGAATATGAAGCAATAAACCCCAGATTATGTTGATTGAGGCTGAAGGGAAAATTCTCCAACTTGTCACTGATTTGTGTGCATGCACCAATGGAGGAAGCAGCTAAAGAAGAGAGAGAAGAATTTTATGAAAAATTGGAGCAAGTATATGATATGCTGGCAAAGTAGGATGTCAAATTTTCCTGGGGGTTGTAATGCTAAAGTAGATAAAGAGAAAGAGAACCAATCGGTGACAGCACTTCATAGTAAACACCTGAAATCAAATGACAATGGCGGGAAACTGATTGATTTTGCTTTTAGAAAAGGACTGGTTATTAAAAGTACGTGCTTCTCACACAAAGACATTCATAAGGAGACTTGGATATCACCAGATTGGCTGACGAGAAATTAAATCGATCATGCACTGATAGATACTCTGATATTTTGGATGTGATCAGACACTGAGGAGTGGATATTGACTCAGACCTTATTTTGGTAAGAATCAAAACCTTAGAAAGGACTGCAGTAAAAGCCAGAAGAGCTGGGTTGGAGATGAGTAAGGTTTACATCGTGGAGATGCTAAAGACCAGAAGAAAGAGGAAGAGTGTAGGCAAAGTGCAAGAGAAGTTGCAAAAGATCAGCGCGATGGAGGGAAAGGATATCAGTGTACCGTGGGAGGAAAATATAGTTAGCCTTAAATACAACATCTCAAGAGGTACTCAGAGAAAGAGGAAAATAGGAAAGAAACCGATGGTTTGATGAGATGTCAAAGTCGCTGGATGACAGAAATCAAGCTTGACAAATGTTACAGAGACCCATACGAAATAATTTGGCTATTTTTAAAGAGAATAGAAGGATAGCTAAGAGTTTAGTGCAGAATAAAAAGAGCGTAGAGGAAAGGGGAAGGATGGATGAAATACAGATGAATTTTGAAAATAAGCAAGGGCGGAAATTCTTTTATGGTATGGGACAAACAAAGAGAGGATATCAGCCAAGGGTGGACATGCTGAAACACCAAACAGACAGTCTGATAGTTGGAAAGGAGAAAATAATAGAAACATGAGCACAACATTTTGAAATGTTACTGCCAAACAGACACATCATAAGTGAAGAGAGAAATGAAGGGGCTAGAAAAGCAACCATCTGCCGTATACATAAGAAAGGATCATGCATGCAGTGTAAGAACTTCTGAGGAATATCTCTGCTGAGCATTGTCTACAAAATCCTTTCTACTGCTATAACAAAGAGAACAAGTAGAAGAGCAGAAAGCATTCTAGGCGAGTACCAGGCAGGCTTCAGAACTGGGAGGTCTACAGCTGAGAAGACCTATGAGTATAATATACGATTAGAGCATATCTTCGATTTTAAACAGTCCTATGACAGAGATAAAAGATCAGCACTGTCGGGAACAATGCAGACATACAAATTTCCTAAGAAGTTAATAAAATTAACTAAGATGACCCTGGAACACAGCAGAAGCCAGGTTGAAATTCAGGGATGTCTGTCGAGATCGTTTCCAACAGAAGAAGGCCTAAGACTAGGAGATGGCTCTGAGCACTATGGGACTTAACTACTGAGGTCATCAGTCCCCTAGAACTTAGAACTACTTAAACCTAACTAACCTAAGGACATCACACACATCCATGCCCGAGGCAGGATTCGAACCTGCGACCGTAGCGGTCACGCGGTTCCAAACTGATGCGCTTAGAACCGCACGGCCACACCGGCCGGCAAGACCGGGAGACACATTATCCCCAGTACTATTCAACCTGGTATTAGAGAATGCAGTAAGATCAACAACCACAAACCCAGAGCCGGCCGTAGTGGCCGTGCAGTTCTAGGCATTACAGTCTGGAACCGAGCGACCGGTACGGTCGCAGGTTCGAATCCTGCCTCGGGCATGGATGTGTGTGATGTCCTTAGGTTGGTTGGGTTTAATTAGTTCTAAGTTCTAGGTGACTGATGACCTCAGAAGTTAAGTTGCATAGTGCTCAGAGCCATTTGAACCACAAACCCAGAGGAGGCAATGTTTACAATAAACTTCTTCAAATTGTAGCCTATGCAGATGATGTGGTAATAAATGGTAGGAGCATGGAGGTACTTATATCACCTTTCAAAGAGTTTGAAGCCACTACCAAAGACCTCAGTCTAGAAATTAGTGAGACAGAATCTAAGTACATGGTAACTGAGAGAGTTAAAAGAAACATAGATGATCTCCAGTTAGAAGGGCACAACTTCGAAAGAGTAGACAGTTTTATTTATCTTGGCTCAGTAATAGAATCGGAAAGCAAAGAGTAGCAAGATATAGCAAACTGAATTAAGGCGGCCAACAGATCATATAGAGCGCCCAAAAGTAAGAACCTAAGTAGGAAATCAAAGCTGACACTTTATAAAACAATGATCAAACCAGTTCTTATGTATGGCAGTGAGGCATGGGTGCTGACAGAAGCTCTGGAGAAGAAGCAAAATATCTGGGAAAGGAAAGTGCTGAGGAAGATTTTTGATCCTGTAAAAGAAGGAGAGGTGTGGAGAATTCATGTGGGCAAACATGGATCCAGTGGAGCCTGTGCAAGGCACCACGGCAGAAAGGAGTATTCTACACTGGTTGCAGACCATGTACACTCCTTCCTCACAGCCATGGCATTTGTCAACGTGATAATGCGCCATGTCACAAGGCTAGGAGTGTGATGGTATGGTTCAAGGAACACAGTGGCTAATTGTCATTGATGTACCAGACCCCAACTCACCAGATCTGAACCTAATGAAACAAATATGGAACGTGATTGAAGGTGACATCAGAGCTCCCCTCCTGGAATTTACTGGAAATACGTGACTTGTGTTTGCAGATGTTGTGCCACCTCACTCCAGCGACGTACCAAGGATTTGTTGCTTTCATGCCATGATGTGTCGCCACTATTATTGGTGTCAAAGGTGCACATACCAGCTATTAGGTAGGGGATCATAATGATCTGGCTGATTGGTGTATAATTATGTTCATTATCTAAAGCAGTTAAAACTTTTTTCTTTACTTTTTTTATTTGTGTGAGGAAGAGGTAGATCTTTATGTTCATCATGTTATTTTTTTGGATATTCTAAACGTATTTGGAAAATACAACCAATTGTAGAAGTGTTTGATATTTCATGTACATTTTTAGAAACAAACGAATTTAACTATATATGACGGTAGTATCTGTTCCCGAAGGAACAGTTACCGTTGATGACCGTGCAGCTTTGCTAGAATGAAATGATAATTAAATGGACACTCTAGCTGTGAAAAGGCATTGATATACTTCATTGAGGACATGTTGAAAATTATGCCCCGACCGTGACTCGAGATCCTGGGATTGAGTCTTCGTCGGGGCACACATTTTCAACATAAAGTATATCAATGCCTTTTTGCAGCTGGGGTGTCCATTTAATTATCATTACAAACGAATTTGTTTGAACCCATTCAGAGGCTCTGTAAGGTAAATTTTGACTTGTAGTATAGCCATACAAATGATTTGCGTCTAAAAACATTTAAAAATTCGGTATCACATTTTATCATAATCATATATTTGTTATTTACTTTAACATATCTCTTCAACCATTAAAATAATATCATAATCATTTAACAATTCAAGTGAATGTCTTATCATTTTTAACATTGGATGGAAAGATAAACCTGGAGCAGTAAATTACCAAGGAAGGTCTAACTCAAGCTTTTATAACAGTTTTTCTAAAATTTTCAAAAATGTCAATTAGTAATAAAACATCAGTTTTTACATTTAAATCATGATATACTCCTACTTTTTAATATTAGCTTTTTCCAGTTTTGACTTCTATGTTTATACTCTTCTTCAGTACTATCACATTCATTTAATTTATTATAAAATCCTTCTTTTGGTGGAAGTTCTTCTTCCCCAAAATTTCCCATCTACCTGTATAATCATGAAGATGAATTCCTTGTTTAGTTAGATACTATATTTCTTAGATCTCCTGGGAAATATTTTTTAATAATTTTCTTTTTTTTTAATTTGAAGAAAGTTTATGGAGGCTTGAAGCCATTAATTTGAGTGCACCAATAAATCTCATTTTCAAATTGTCTGTTATTTTTCACCAAAACTAATGTATCTAATTTTGTTATTTCTTTTTTCTTTTTCATTATAACCAATTTCTTTTACAAATAAATGAGAATCATAGCCAGAAAACATATGCAAAAAATTGGGACATATCTTGGAGTTTTTAGTGGTAGATTACAATTATTATCTAATAGATACATATATGTTCCTGTTAAATGATCGTGATTAATATTCTCTGTACAATACTTTCTAAACAGGAAGAGCAGATTTACTATATCTTGGCTGTTCTTCATTTAAAGGTTACATTCTTCTTCTTCAGAATAATTTCTTCCTGTTTCTTCAACTTCTTTTTTCATACATTATATAAATTTTTATGTCTATTTGGTCCTCTATGCATTACAGAATTTTTATAGTGTCCATTTACATATTTAATACAATAACAAAAACTGCTTGTTTACTTGTTTATTATTTTTTAGTATAAGGTTGATTATATATGTTTAATTCGATTTGATTTATTTGTTCATTAGAAAGTTTGTATGTAACTTTTAAATTTTCCCTATAGAAATCATTAATAATGTCTTCTGCTGTTAATTCAGGATATTTTTAATTAATTTTAGTAGCAAACTTGCAAAATCTGCATAAAGAATGAAATGAATTTTTTGCGAATGTTCATAATTTTTAAATTTTATGTTTTAGCCTGTTTCTTGTACTTCTACTTTTAATGGTTTATTAATTAAACAATTTTTTGAGTGATTATCTAATTTTTCTTTATTGATGAAGATGAGGAGGAGGTCTCATACTCCGAGGAGCGTAGGGGATGATGTGGGAGATCTGCACCACCGACTAGGCAAGGTCCTAGCAGAGGTGGTTTGCCATTGCCTTCCTCCGTACATAATGGGGATGAATGACGATGATGAAGAAGACACAATAACTCTCTAATAAACACAAACCACAAATAAATCTTGATTCTTTATGTTTTGCTGTCTGAGATGACACAAATCTAGATAAATTTTTCATCTATTTCTTATTTTTTTGGGTATATTTTCATCAAGGGAATAAGCATTAATAGGTATATTAATTAGACACTCAGTTTTTGAAATATCATCACTTGAAACAGGAAACGAAATATTAGGTATTTTTTCTTCAAGCCCTATAACAGGTATTTTATAATCAATTGTTCTATTTGGATTTTTACATATGCGACGATCTCCTGGTTTTAATGCTGAAGCTATAGACCACAGTAAAATTGTTCGATCTGGATTTTCATATTTCTGTCTATCTACTGGTTTTAATGCCGAAGCTATAGACCATAGAAAACAAGTTTTACCATTATTTGTTTACATTAATTTAAAGTTTTTTCTTGATTTTTTCTGGTAGTTCACATTTAAGGTGATCCTCGTAACAGAACATATCTATTACATCTACACATGTACTCCGCTAGTCAACAAGCGGTATGTGGCGGAGGGCATTATTTCCACCAAAGTCATATTCCCCCCCCCCCCCTTCTGTTCCACTCCCAAATTGCACAAGGGAAAACGACTGTCTCAACGCCTCAGTATGAGGTCTAATTTCCCTTATCTTTAAATGGTGATTATTGCACAATTTAATAGTTGGTGGCAATAATATATGGACTACATTATCGGTGGATTTTGGAATTTAGTGAGCAGCCCCTTCCGTTTAGTGTGTCGTCTATCTGCAAGTGTGTCCCACTTCAAACTTACTATGAGATTTATAATGCTATTGCGATGGCTAAATGCACCAGTCACGAATCTTGCCACTTTTCTTTGAACCTTCTCAATCTCTTGACTCAGACCCAACTGGTAAGGGTCCCACACAGATGACTAATACTCTAAGACTGGGCCAACTAAAGTATTGTAAGCAGTTTCTTTTGTTGAAGAACTGCATTGCTTCAGGATCCTACCAATAAACTGCAATCTAGCGTTTGCCTTACCTGTTACTTGAGTAATCTGATAATTCCATTTGAGATCATTTCAAATAGTCACACCCAGATACTTGACAGATGTTACCAATTCCAAAGACTGGAAATTTATTTTGTACTCATACATTAATGGGGATTTTCGTTTTGTTATATGCAGTAGGTTACACTTACTAATATTGAGAGATAACTGCCAGTCATTACATCACACATTTACTTTCTGCGAATCCTTATTGATTTGTTCACAACTTTCGTGTGATACTACTTTCCTGTAGACTACAGCATCATTGGCAAACAGTCAAATGCCGCTGTCAACACCATCAACCAGATCGTTTATTTAAATCGTAAAAAGCAGCGGACCTATTACGCTGCCCTGGGGCACAACTGATGTTATGCATGTTTTTGTTTAAGTCTCCCCATTCAGGACGATGTACTGATTTCTGTCTCTTAGAAAACTTTCTATCCAACAGCATATGTCATCGGATAGACCATAAGCGAGCACATTTTGGAGCAAGCGAGAGTGTGGAACTGAGTAGAACGCCTTTTCCAAGTCGAGGAATATGTCATCAACCTGGGAGCCGGTATCTAGAGCCTGTTGTATATCATGCAGAAAGAGGGTCCGCTGTGACTCGCATGACTGCTGTTTCCTAAAACCATGCTGATTTCTTCAGATGAGATTCTCAGAATCTCGGAAGGTCATTATGTCTTAACACTAAATATGTCCCATGATTCTACAAAAAATGAATGTCAGTGAAATTGGCTGGTAATTATGTGCATCCGATTTTCTATCCTTTTTATAGATTGCATGACGTGGGGCTTCTTCCAGTCCCATCGAATTTTCGACTGTTCCAATGATCTTTGATAGATGATGGATAAGAATGGTGCTATATTTGTAGCATAGTCAACATAAAAACTTATGGGGATACTGCCTGGCACAGATGCATTCCTGGCATCTAAGGATCTTAACCGTTTTACAATCCCAGATACATTAAACACTATGTCAGCCATCCTTGCGTTTGTTCTATAATTGAAAGGGTGAATGGGGCTCCAGTACTCGACCGTAAATGAGTTTTTGAAAGCTAGATTTACAATTTTGCACTTCTGTTTATCATCATCCATTACATTAACCATACGCTCGGCAAGGGAAGGTATTGAATAATTTGTAGCATTCACAGATTTTACGTACAACCAAAATTTTTGGGATTATTTGTAGAATCTGCAGATAAAATATTTCTTTCAAAATCGTTATTGTCATTCTGTCATTGACCTTTTGACAGCTGCTTTTATTTTGCATAATTTCTTTTTCTCACTGGGACAGTAACTACGTTTATAGCGACTGTGCAAAATTCTCTGCTATCTTAGCAACTCCTAAAATGTTTGTTGAACCAAGGTGGACCCCTTCCATCGTATATATTTTTACTAGCCACATATCTCTCCAGCATGTGGTGGACAATACCTTTAGATTCTGACCAAAGATGCTCAATATCTTTGTGTCCTGTGGTGAATGCTTGGAGCTGTGTATGAAGATATTCATTAATTCCCAAACAAGAAAACTACACTGTTTATTTATTTTTTGCAGGTTGATAACTGTATTCCATCCTGGCTACGATTTTCAGAATTAGACATTTGTTTTAAATTATTTTGTTTCCCTTTCTTAAAATTTCTAGTTTTATCTTTTTCTCCAGTAAAAAATTATTTCGAAGCCATTGTTAATTTTAAATTTTCTTTCAGAACGTTCATAATTTTTCTTTCGATTTATTTAACAAATACTAAGGCTCAATTGAGTTTATATTGAGAGGCACCCACATGCCTTGCTCATACTGTGGCATCAAGCAGTCAGGCCTGCAAGATGAGTGGTCTGCCAAGCAAGTGGATTCATTCTTATTTATCGAGTAACATGAACTCTAGTACTCACACTTAAGTTACAAGTTATCCTCCTATATGATTAATACGCAACGGAAACACGAATCTGACTATCAGTAATTTATAGAACTCTGACTGGACACTACGCACTGGCAATACCACATTTTCTTTTTGTCTTTTATTTAACGGCTTTTATCGACACGTGACCACCGCACTGAATATGAATGGCGCACACATTATAAATTCGGGACATTATTACAACATACAATTCGAAGGAAAAGTCACCAATATTTTTCTTTTCACTATCTTATTTATTCCGATAAATTCTCTAACCTAAACACACAAATTCTATAACCTACAACAATAACACATGAGAAATTCCGCCCAGTGGGCATCGCTTTACAATGGTGAATCTCTATATTATGGTCTCGTAATTATTTTTAACGCTACAGTGCACTTTCTGGATAGGATGGTGGATCTTTTATTGTACCTCACACTTCGACTCTCACAATCATCATCACTAAACTTTCCTCCAGACCGAGCGGTACTGAAGGAACAAGCATAACCCACTAATCTTTTGAAACTACCTCGCTACTCTCCCGTGCAAACCACACATACCCAAATTACATGACATACACCACACTACAACATGAAATACTACACAGAGAATGGTCACAACATTATCACTTTCAGCTTTCCCACTTCAATTAATATTTATCCCAGTTTCACACGACACTGCCCCACTTCGTAATTCTACTTTCCTACTATGAACTCTGGAGATATTTGCACGTCTTCCTGTGCAATGCAAGCCAAGTGGCGTTGCTGGATAGACGGCCGACTCACCTTGCTTCTCTCTCAGAGTTTGAATCAAGCATCACACGGAATCATATCACGCAAAGTAATATTAAGAACATCACACACGCGGGTCCTCAACTGATACCATCGACGAGTACTTCTCTTTATCCTTTGTCTCATACACAGATTGAGACTCACACAGTACTCACCACGTGGAAGTACTCGTCTCTAATTTCAAGTCTTGCACACGCCATTCTTAAATATTTCAACTTATGGTACACACGCTATTTCTTAAATATTTCAACTTATTGTACACACGCTAGTAATTCAGCTTAACTTAAGCACACGGAAGTATTTCAACTTATTGCTACACGTGGTTTCATTGTGACCATTGGTCACTTCTGAAGATTCCTACAATCCCATTAATATTACCTGCCTGACATTTAATTCTCCCCACAAAAGTTCCTGAAATAGAGAAATTAATATTTCAAACTACTCTTAAATATTCCACATGCATACCATGTCTCCACTCTTTCGTCATTACGCAGCACAACTAAAACAGGTCTTAACAGCACAAGATCCAGCGGCAGAGTGCCGAAACATGGCCGTTCTCTAGGTCCTCTCCCATCTCTGTCGAGGTGGGGGAAGCACCTTGCTATCGTATTGGTCAGCCACATTTCAGGCGCTCAAAGCTCTGGTAAATTTCATCTCTTTGGTCCCACCAAAGGTGGCCAAAGGATCGACTCAAAGATGATCATATATTCACATTCACCATCTGCGGTTAGCAGACGACCATACATTCATTCATTTTACAGATCTCACCAAACTGGATGTAGGGGTTTATTTTTTGGGAGTGCACATGTGATCAATTAAATAAATAAATTGTCATTCTTTCCCACACTGGTATCCGGCTTCACTGTATTAATTGAAATTGAGTTAATTTACAAAAAAAATGTGTTCTTCTGACAAAAATAATGAAGTATGTTGTACCTATTTTCAATGTCGGGCGGTACTGTACCCTTTCACCACTGGCTACCCATGCAGAAAAAAATGGCACGGTACTATCCTTGCAATGCGTGGGTAATTCCAAACATTTTTTTAAGAAAACTGTATTAGAACAAACACAGCAAGTCATCAAAATAACCGGGAGGAGACCTTAGCCCCTGGTGACCTCAAATAGACGACCAAATGCTGTTACTTTACCAAATTATTGACACAGTTGTTGCATTATTGTACTCTCCACAATCCGGAGTAGCGTACACATACAAGTCTGCAACAATCCACATGACAAATAAAACATTACATCACACAAATAAAAAATAATGTTGAGATAAAAATTTGCTTAGTTACTGGGATCTTCGTTATTGTTATGAGTAATCCAAACTTCACTAATTCTATGACAAATAAAAAAAATACTAATTGTACTCATGAAATTTTAAGTAGCTCACCGTCCAAACACGGAACAAGTAATCTGACATTCATAAATTGCGTAGTAATATTCTTTACATGGCAATGTCTAAATACAAAACAAAATAAACAAAAGAAAAAAAATTGCGTACACTAGTTACACGTAGAAGTCAGGCTCCATATCAATACACGCAATAAATAGTTTGCAATAAGTGCTTGAATCCACCAGTAGGTCTCGTATCTTACTCTAGTGCTCATTTCTCTTTTGTCACACATTTAGACGACAAGAACTTGCATTTCGACTAGCCTTCGTTACACTTTAATGTGAAATATCACCACTGTGATAATAAAATAAGTGGCTTCAGTCAACACACCAACAAGATCATTACTGTCCACGACATCAAAATGCATCAATTAATTCCGATATTTGTTGTGCAATGCAAACTTTTGTCCCCTGTGACAACCTTACTGACCAATGCAACAAGAGCCGCTACGTTAGTATTACGCCACCGGCTAATAATTAAAGCATCATTGTACCAAATATTCTAATAAACATGCTACGTGAACTTGATAACTGAGAACAAACAAACAAAAAAACACTAACTATTCTAAACACAAATGTTAATGAAATACAATTACACTTGCTGTCCCTTCAGGAATGAAACATATAAAAAAATTTACACAATTACAAGTACAAATACATTATTCCCTATCTTGCGAGTCACACGGAAACATTTCATTCTGTGATTTTCTTGGGGTCAAAAAGTTGCTGACAGGTTCCCTAGAAACACTGTCTCGGTGTCAAAGCTCTCCCATGGTTACCCGGACGAAAGTCTTTAAGTCACTCAAATCGGCATTTTGAACACGCACTGAACAGTAAACTGTAACTCACATTAAACACAAATGTCATAGTCACTCTCAGCGTACCATCCACACGAATCTGGTCGTCCAGAAATGGCCCTACAACTACTATTACCCACGGTTCTGTCCTTTCAGTTCATGGTGTAATTAAAAGTCGTAAGTTCCAACAAAAAGCACTTATTCCCGCACCAATTAAAGAAATGTCTCCTACTACAGACGCAAATGTCAATGTCCCACTCTAGTTTCTTGCGTTCATACAATAATTAGTCACCAAACGACAACTGTCCTCTTCAAGAATACCAAGCGTCCCACATGCAATTCACAAAGCACATTTAACAAGTCACTGCCAAAAGTTTATCGATCCCACCATTCAGTGGTCAAGACAAAACAAAACGATCGTCCTGTCTGCTAAAGACAAAATCTTTTCCACTACTCACAACGTGGAAACACCAGTCCTTCACTTTCCACCTTATGGAGACGTAACGAGCAGTCATCTTGATTCGCAGCTCCACAGTCCAGTACTAGTTAATAGTTGCTGGTAACAAATGCCCACCGGGCTCTGCCGCGCGTCGTCCATTCTGCCGTGGCGCCGCTGCGCACGCCGTTGAGCAGAAGAAACCACCTGCTGTTGCCTCCGCGGGATACTTTCCCCAGTCGTAAGGGTGGCGGAACTTATGAATGGCCAGTGGTACGTGCTTGTCGCCCCAGGCCGTTGACCTGCTGTAGCGGGCGCGTGGAGTGTACCCCATCCGGCAGTGGAGTGGGGAGTGCCGCGGCTCTGTCGCCCGTCGCCATGGCTACGTCAGCTCGGCCCGCTTGCGGTATGGGCGTTACGACACCCAATCAGTCAGACCCATCTGTGCATCTCGCAACATTACAGACAAAAGGATATATTTAAATACTCATTGATTACATGTATGATCTATTAGATACATTGGTAATAAAAGAATCTTTGTTCGAAAAAACATAAAACTATACACCCTAGTTTTCTACACATACATCAACATTTATCCCTTTTCTATATACAGCCCACACTTGCGCTATTGATTGTACCTGTCGTCCCTCATACAAAACATGAATGTGTAAAAAAAAACAAAAGGAATAATAAACAATCTATACAACTCATAATTACAATATAAAATAGTAGACTACTCTAACATCCTATCACAATAAACATTTTGGAAACTGGTGACTCTAAATCTACAACATACAATGCACCTTTGTGCTTGCGACAGACTGAAATTAGTATCTCTTTATATATTTTACCTTTTTTATTATATATAACAACATTTCTAGGACACGTATGTACCATCCACATGATGTCAGATCCTGACCTGCCATCGAGGTTCATCCAAATCAAGCAATACACAATAATGTTTTAGTTACAGATCGGTAGCATCCCCTTTACAGGAGTGTGCGCATTGATCACACTACTCTACGACTCTCACTCACCAGACATCACATTATCCTTCTCATTCAATTCATTAATACACTAACAGAATAGGTCTAGAAGTCAGCTAACCTTAACACCACCACACTCACGACAACATACCATACCTTTGCTCCCTTGTACTCATAACACCACCACACTCACAACATACCATACCTTTGCTCCCTTATACTCAACCACATAACACATGAAGCTGTTTCGGAGGTAGCATTCCAGTCTCCGAATTCGTCCTTTCACTCTGGCACCTCTCTCCATCGGCTTACCTCTGCATTCGCTTTACCGACTATTCCTCCTGCTAAATATCACTTTAGAATTGCGACATTTCATCTAATAACAAAAATACACAAATTATTCAACCTGCAAAATAACTGTACACATTCTTGGTACCATTTTGATTAGTTATACTGGTACCAGACTTCAACAACAACAACAACAAAAATTATTTTTTTTGCCAAATTGCATATCTTATGGTAAGAATTAGATTTACACTTATATTACATCTTACGTCAGTATTCCACAACGTTCACCATCTGGATCTCATACTCCCTTTATGTCCTTTCACATTGTGCAGTTGTCCTCATCTCTTCATTCGTATTTCGGCTCTCCGTCCATCCATTACTCCATCATTTCCTGGTCTTCCTTCGCCATTCGCATCTATCTCGATTGCAGCATACACCGGCCTCTCTGTAACATACATCTAAGACATCTCCACATTATTAATTCTACTCAACTTTATTTGCCACTGTTTCATCACGTCGAATCTCTCTTTATTAATCACACTGCTTCACGTCGCTTCTCTCCTTAAATATTCCCTTTATCCACTACTATTTATCACGTCACTTCTCTATCTACCATCTTTATCCACTCATAAATCATCACGTCGTTTCTGCTTGATCCTTATTCATACGACAAAAAATACGTACATACACCACTCTGTCGACTCCTGTTCATGACTCATTCGACCAGTCTATTCCGTCATACTTCCTGACATCCCGCCTGAAGATTCTTATGTTCGATTTGACCCTGCACAACGTTACACACCACAAATAAATACACTGACTATCTACCATAAATTGCCTACTTTCGATCTATCCTTCACTTTTCCACAATTTGATGTTTGAAATGTGATGAAGCCCACGCGATTGTTTTCCCTTGATCGCGATTGTTTTCCCTTGATCGTCTCAATCAGTACAGCATTTTCCTGGACAATCCGCCTCACTCTGAATGGTCCACTATACACAGTAAAGAATTTGCTAGTTAGGAATCTAAGCTTACATGAAAATTAAATGTGTGCAGAGAATATACAAGCTGGGAGAGATGGGCAGCCCAAGTGTTAGAAACTTAGGTGCTAGTGGCCTCTTTCCCTAACACCAGATTCCGAACAACCATACACAGCACCTCATTATCACTGTCACTATGACAATGACATACTACCAATCAGATGGCAGCTAATCTAAAAACTTCGGTCACAATGTTGACCTTTTACCTTACGTGGTAAGTACCTGCCATAGTCAAATTGCACTAATTAAACTGGACTCATTGGCATTATTACATAACATTTTTAGCAACTGGTCTTTGAGGAAACAGTCCTTTTATTTTAGTGTTCCAAATAAAAATTTTCTAATTTTTGCTCTGAGAGACCAGCCTAACAGATTCCATTACTGGTGTTTTACTCTCTGATCAGAAGTATGGTATTTGCATTCCTACATATCAGTAGAGTATGTCTGCTACATAGACAATTTTCAGTGCCAGCTGCATGTGTTTTAAGGCAAGATGCTAAGGGCTGATATGTTGGATTAGTTTCTCCTATCCTTCAATCTATTATGACAAGAAAGAAATGCCTGGATTCCATGCTCTTCTGTCATTCTGATAGTTCCTGCCGTTCCTATCCTCGGCACTATGTGACCTATGAGTCGTGTCTCCGTTCACAATGTTGCTCTCATTACCCAATTCTTGTAACAAGTGCCGGAGTGATGCGGAATCGTCTAAGCCTCTGCCTGCCATCACTATACCTCTGCGCAATTTCACTGGCAACTTCGTTATACAGATCCTAATGAACTCCCCAGGTTCGTATGTCACATCCAAATACCTGTTTCGTCTGAACATTTCCTGATAGCACGACACTGAATCCCTTATACCACCTTCGTTACGATTCGGCATCATCAATATGCTTTGCTTAAGCTGGTCCTGCTTACTTTTCGACCAGAATTCATTTAAATAGCTACTACAGTCTTTAATGTCCTCCTGCATTTTCGCTCTAGCCTCGTCCCTCAAATGGTTATACACAAACTTCGTTTTGAGGAGCAGTCCCCACGATGAAGGTAATGAATCTTGAAATTGAGACAGCCACAGGCATGGATGTTGGTAATTATCAGGATCCGGAAAACAAGTGTACGTTTGTACCGACACGAAGTGCCTCCTACATTCTTCTTCCGCATTTATGTTTTCCGACCTTGGACTATACCCAGTTGGGTCTGCCACCTGTTTTATCCGACACAACCGTTCTTCTAACTCTCTGAGTTCGTCTTCCTCTTTCTGCCTATTTTCGTTTTTTGAATTTATCTCACTCTCCCTCTGCAATCTACCTGGTGGTGTTTCACCTTCGCTTCTGCACGCTAATTGCAACTGTGCAAGTTCTTCCCTATGTTTCCTATTTGTTTCTAATTGTGCCTCTTTAAACTGTAATAGTGATTGTACCTCCTCCTGGTCGGCATAAACCTCTCGCTGCGTACTGTCAGAGCCTGTCTCGCCTCTTATACTGATCTTTTCTACATCTGCACTAATCGTATTCATTCTGACCACTACCTCTTTGATTCGCTCATCCAGCAACACGTCCCTACGCTCAGTAGTATCACTCTCTATTGCAAATACTTGTACCTCCAAATTATTAGCTTTTCCTTTCACGGCGTCACATACTTCCTTCAACGCACCCAGATTCTTCTCCCCCTCATCTAACCGATTATTAACTGCGGGCAGACGCTCATCGATAACTGTGTGCAGCTTCCTCATTGCCTCTTTATTTCCCTTATCCAACGCCTCCATACTTTCCTCTCTATCTTTATCCATCGCTTCCCATCTTTCCTTATTACCTCTACGCATCGCGTCCACCATTTCCTTAAACTCCCTATCCATCTTCTGTAAAAACTGCAGTATCACATTGTCATTTGCTACTTTCGACGCGCTCACCTCGTTCGCCTGAGAAACCGTAGCTTCGCTAAGGGTAGCTGCACTTTCACTGCATACCTGACCTAGTCCCGGCTCGCCCGCGTCGTCGGGAAAAGCCCGCGTTCGTGGACAAAGCCCGCCGCATAAAGGAACACCCAGCAGCGGTCCACTGAACAATTCAGCCCCTTCGGAGTGTTTGTCTTCCCCGCTCATTAACCCATGGTCAACAGCTACTTCCTGCTGCACTGCTACGTTCACCCCAGAATCGCTATTCTCCATGGTGGCTACCCTTTTCGACTGCGACCTAGTTACTACGGACATTACGCAAAAAAATTATACCACGATCTTCCAGCCTTGGACGATATAGCAATTAATTACATAAAAAAAATAAAAGATCCTCACCAATCCAGAAAGAAATTGCAAACAGAAAAAAAATTTTACTTCCTATCGCTATCACAATACATTCCATAAAAAAAATCTTAACAGCAAACCCTAACAGCAAAATATCCTGGCAAAAAAATATCCTGGCAAAATATATCCTGGCCAAATTATCCTGGCAGGGTCGAAATTATGAGAGGCACCCACATACCTTGCTCATACTGTGGCATCAAGCAGTCAGGCCTGCAAGATGAGTGGTCTGCCAAGCGAGTGGATTCATTCTTACTTATCGAGTAACATGAACTCTAGTACTCACACTTAAGTTACAAGTTATCCTCCTATATGATTAATACGCAACAGAAACACGCATCTGACCATCAGTAATTTACAGAACTCTGACTGTACACTATGCACTGGCAATACCACATTTTCTTTTTGTCTTTTATTTAACGGCTTTTGTCAACACGTGCCCACCGCACTGAATTTGAATGGCGCACACACTACAAATTCGGGACATTATGACAACATACAATTCGAAGGAAAAGTCCACCGATATTTTCTTTTCACTATCTTATTTATTCCGATAAATTCTCTAACCTAAACACACAAATTCTACAACCTACAACAATAACACATGAGAAATTCCGCCCAGTGGGCATCGCTTTACAATGGTGAATCTCTATATTATGGTCTCGTAATTACTTTTAACGCTACAGTGCACTTTCTGGATAGGATGGTGGATCTTTTATTATACCTCATGCTTCGACTCTCACAATCATCATCACTAAACTTTCCTCCAGACTGAGCGGTACCGAAGGAACAAGCATAACCCACTAATCTTTTGAAACTACCTCGCTACTCTCCCGTGCAAACCACACATACCCAAATTACATGACATACACCACACTACAACTTGAAATACTACACAGAGAATGGTCACAACATTATCACTTTCAGCTTTCCCACTTCAACTAATATTTATCCCAGTTTCACACGACACTGCCCCACTTCGTAATTCTACTTTCCTACTATGAACTCTGGAGATATTTGCACGTCTTCCTGTGCAATGCAAGCCAAGTGGCGTTGCTGGATAGACGGCCGACTCACCTTGCTTCTCTCCCAGAGTTTGAATCAAGCGTCACACGGAATCATATCATGCAAAGTAATATTAAGAACATCACACACGCGAGTCCTCAACTGATACCATGGACAAGTACTTCTCTTTATCCTTTGTCTCATACACAGATTGAGACTCACACAGTACTCACCACGTGGAAGTACTCGTCTCTAATTTCAAGTCCTGCACACGCCATTTCTTAAATATTTCAACTTGTGGTACACACGCTATTTCTTAAATATTTCAACTTATTGTACACACGCTAGTAATTCAGCTTAACTTAAGCACACGGAAGTATTTCAACTTATTGCTACATGTGGTTTCATTGTGACCGTTGGTCACTTCTGAAGATTC
Organism: Schistocerca americana; assembly: GCF_021461395.2. Lineage (NCBI taxonomy): Eukaryota > Metazoa > Arthropoda > Insecta > Orthoptera > Acrididae > Schistocerca > Schistocerca americana. Next base: position 738,012,063 of record NC_060121.1, on the reverse strand, counting down.
CTACAATCCCATTAATATTACCTGCCTGACATTTAATTCTCCCCACAAAAGTTCCTGAAATAGAGAAATTAATATTTCAAACTACTCTTAAATATTCCACATGCATACCACGTCTCCACTCTTTCGTCATTACACAGCACAACTAAAACAGGTCTTAACAGCACAAGATCCAGCGGCAGAGTGCCGAAACATGGCCGTTCTCTAGGTCCTCTCCCATCTCTGTCGAGGTGGGGGAAGCACCTTGCTATCGTATTAGTCAGCCACATTTCAGGCGCTCAAAGCTCTGGTAAATTTCATCTCTTTGGTCCCACCAAAGGTGGCCAAAGGATCGACTCAAAGATGATCATATATTCACATTCACCATCTGCGGTTAGCAGATGACCATACATTCATTCATTTCACAGATCTCACCAAACTGGATGTAGGGATTTATTTTTTGGGAGTGCACATGTATCTATTAAATAAATAAATTGTCATTCTTTCCCACATTGGTATCTGGCTTCGCTGTATTAATTGAAATTGAGTTATTTTACAAAAAAGATGTGTTCTTCTGACAAAAATAATGAAGTATGTTGTACCTATTTTCAATGTCGGGCGGTACTGTACCCTTTCAATATTACTTTAGAAATTTGTAGTTTGTAACCTATTTTTAAGGTATTGATCAACTAAATACTGTTTAACTATTTTTTAATTTTTTTGTTTTCTCAGATATATATTGGCAGAAAAAGAAAATTTTTCTTCCATTGGTTTAGGTTCATCAGCCTTTAAAAACTTTATCTCTGTTTTCAGTATTAGATAAGGTATTCTTCCATCAATGATGAAAGTATGTTTCATTATAACATTTATAAAATGATCTTTTCTTAATTTAGAATAATTCCTTTATAATTTCTTTTATAACAATAATGAAATTGATCCCAAGTAAAGTTTATTTTGCAATAGTGATGAAGTGCATCATAAGTGGGACATTTAACCAGAGTGAAGTTTTTTAATTTCTCACTTATTTATGTAAATAGATTTTAAAAGTAAAATAATTTGATGGATTAAAATATAATGAAAAATAATAAAATAATAGAAAAAATGAAAAAGAAAAAAATTTAAAAGTCAGTGCTATTAAAAACAGAATATAAAAATAAAAGAAATTGTAATAAAATATTTTTCTAGTAAATGAACAAACAAGTTGAAGCTAATAAAATTGTACTTAATAATACAAAAGTATTTATTTTAATCGATGAAGATGATAATCCTTAGAATAAAGCAAAAGATATAGGTGAAAGAATATAGAGATAAAATGCAAGTGATTAAAAAAATATTGGCGATGCTGATAAGATTAAGTATGAATATTTAAAATGCTTCCTCCCAATGGTGTCAGAAGGGAGTGAAAAAGTCCTTACGTTATTGAGTCTCAATAATATTCTCAAATTTTATCTACAAAAATAAAGAAGCTAAAATATTTTAAAAAATGGGTTACTAAAAATGTTTTACCACCTATAAAACATGTTGAATATACATTGGAAAAGAAGTAGTAAATTAACACATAAACCAAATAGAATTCAAAAGTTATTGTATAGAACAAATACAAAAATAAATAAAAAATGAAAAATAAGTAAATATAATAAAAATAATTAAACAGGGGGAGAGATGAATAGAAAATTATAGCACAAATTTCTTAAGATCAAATAATCGTTCGGTGTTACTTATGATTTGCGTTGTTGTTATTACATATGTTTGGCCCTGGAGGTTATTCATTTGGTTCCTATCCTCCAGGTGACTGATTTCCAGCGCTTGTTCACCTGTATTCACTACAATACATCACTTGCCTTATTAATTTTGTGATCAACATTTGTGTTTTTAAAGTGGTTAGCTTTACCAACTGTCGCTGTGTGTTTATCTTTTGCTTTTGTTAGTGTTAGTTGTGTGGTTTTATATTCCTCATTTGTTTGGTTTTTGTGTGAGTGTGTGATTATTTTGTTACGTCTGAATGTGTCATTATACAGGGTGGTCCATTGATAGTGACCAGGCCAAATATCTGACGAAATAAGCATCAAACGAAAAAACTACAAAGAACAAAACTCGTCTAGCTTGAAGGGAGAAACCAAATGGCGCTATGGTTGGCCCTCTAGATGGCGCTACCGTAGTTCAAACGGATTTCAACTGCGTTTTTTTAAATGGGAACCCCCATTTTTACTACATATTCGTGTAGTACTTAAAGACGTATGAATGTTTTAGGAAAACTTTTTTCGCTTTGTGATAGATGGCGCTGTAATAGTCGCTAACGTGTAGGTACGTGGTATCACGCAACATTCCGCCAGTGCGGACGGTATTTGCTTCGTGATACATTAACCGTGTTAAAATGGATCATTTACCAGTTGCGGAAAAGGTCGATATCGTGTTGATGTATGGCTATTGTGATCAAAATGTCAAACGGGTGTGTGCTATGTAGGCTGCTCGGTATCCTGGACGACATCATCCAAGCGTACGGTCCGTTCGCCGGATAGTTACGTTATGTCAGGAAACAGGATGTGTCCAGCCATGTGTAAACGTCAACCACGACCTGCAACAAATGATGATGACCAAGTAGGTGTTTTAGCTGCTGTCATGGCTAATCCATACATCAGTAGCAGACAAATTTCGGGATAATCGACAATCTCAAAAACGTCGGTGTTGAGAATGGTACACCAACATCGATTGCACCCATACTATATTCCTATGCACCAGGAATTGCATGGCGACGACTTTGAACGTCGTGTACAGTTTCTGCCACTGGGCACAAGAGGAATTACGGGATGATGACAGATTTTTTTCACGCATTCTATTTAGTGACGAAGCGTCATTCACCAACAGTGGTAACGTAAACCAGGATAATATGCACTATTGGGCAACGGATAATGCACGATGGCGGCGATATGTGGAACATCAGCGACCTTGGTGGGTTAATGTATGGTGCGGCATTATGGGAGGATGTATAATTGGCCCCCATTTTATGGATGTCAATCTAAATGGTGCAATGTATGCTGATTTCCTATGTAATGTTCTACCGATGTTACTAAAAGATGTTTCACTGCATGATAGAATGGTGATGTACTTCCAATATGATGGATGTCCGGCACATAGCTCATGTGGGGTTGAAGCGGTATTGAATAGCATATTTCATGATAGGTGGCTTGGTCATCAAAGCACCATTCCATGGCCCGTTCCTTCACCGGATCTGACGTCCCCGGATTTCTTTCTGTGGGGAAAGTTGAAGCATATTTGCTATCGTGATCCACCGACAATGCCTGACAACATGCGTTAGCGCATTGTCAATGCATGTGTGAACATTACAGAAGGCTACCTCCTCGTTGTTGATAGACATCATTTTGAGCATTTATTCCATGAATGTAGTATTTACAGGTAATAATGCTGTAACAGGATGCGTTCTCAGAAATGATGAGTTCACAAAGGTACGTGTATCACATTGGAACAACTGAAATAAAATGTTCAAACGTACCTACGTTCTGTATTTTAATTAAAATACCTACCTGTAACCAAATATTCCTCAAAAATTCTGAGCCATTTGTTTGTGACTATTACAGTGTCATCTATCATAAAGGGAAAAAAGTGGTCCAAGTAAAACATTCGTTTGATGCTCATGTCATGAGATCATTGGCCCCGTCACAACCAATGGACCACCCTGTGTATGAGAGCATTATTTTTTTGCAAGTGTGTGTAAGGGCGGTAGATAGATAGATAGATAGATACAGAGGGAGAGATAGAGAGAGTGAGAGAGAGAGAGAGAGAGAGAGAGAGAAGGCAGATGATTATTTAAATATTTACTGTTGTCATTTCAGATTTATTAATATTAATTGATCCACTTATTTCAGTTAAAAGTAATTAATTTCTTATCAAAAGAATCTGTTTCTGTAAGAAATAATTATAAAAACGTTGCAGCAGTTCTTATACAATTTTTTAATCCAAAATTTATTTCAAAAAATAATAACCCATATTGTGAATGAGAAACTGCAATAATTCCTAATGTGCAATATAGTTTTAAAAGTTATGAAAAAATTATTCATTCTAAAAATATCTAATAAATATATTCAAGAAGATAAAATTTTAAATAAAGCTATTATTGAGAGTGATGTTAAATTGTATATGAATATAAAAGATAGTATTGGAGAAGTTTTAGGGTTTAATAATCAAATTATTGACGCTAAGGGAAAAGCTATTGATAATAATTGACCAAAATTTATACCATTCAAATTAATAAACACAAATTATTAGCTGATTCGATTTTTGTTGCAAAAGATAAATAATTCCACCAAGAAATTAATATAATTGCTTCTCTTAAACATAATTTAGAATTTGATGCCCCTATAATTTATGAACAAAAGTATTCTTTCTTTGTCCCAATTCTGGATATAAGAGTTGAGGATTCATAAATAAATATAACTAATGAAAATAATATTTTGTTAGATGTTAATAGTGCTAATATAACCGTTAATTTAGAAATGAATTTAAAAAATCAATCTTCATAAATGAACAATTGGAAAGCTTTCAGTTTTATTCTTTTTCAAAGAATGACAAATGTAAAGAATTTAAAATTTTCCTAACAAAGATATTGAAATTAATATAGATATTGGTGATGATTGGCTTCATCCCAATCACGCTCAATATATATGTATGAGTCTTGAAATTATTCAAGCTTACGATTCAAATATTCCCCTAGTAAAAAATTAATTGATAACTGTGTTTCAAAGTTATTTCATTTTGTAACTATGAAAAAGGGAAATAATATGTTGTCAATAATAGGGCATCCTTTTATTTCTTAATCAGTTTCATTCAATTTAACATTGTCTCTTTGTGATAATATTATATGCAAAGAGATATACTTAATAATCATAAAACAAAATGTTAAAAAAGCAGTTCCCTACCATTTAGAAATATAAGGAGGTTTTTTTAAAGATTATAAAGAATTAATGTGGGAAGGAGATTTAACTGTTACTTTACATGGTCTTCTAGTGTTGAAGATTCGTTACTGAGATTGATTGATTTAAATACTTCTGTAGTCGAAATAAAACATACTTTACCAAAAGAGGTAAAATTATTATTGAAAATATGTTCAATATGAATCTGAATATTAACTTGAAATTGAGGAAGAAAGATTTAAAAAAGACTAAAATATCAATATCTTCCTATGATTCAAAAACTACAGAAATCTCTAGGCTGACCAGTAAACATGATTTTGAATTACATACAACAAATCATTATGATTGAGCTGAGTTTGATGTAACTTATTTTTGTTGATCTTCATACAAAGCGAAAAATATTCAGCTGAGTCATCATTTTTTGCGATGTTAAATTATAGAATGTTTATTCAAAAAGTCAATACAATCAATACCTAACTGATCATGTTAGCCACGAAAACTAATGGAAACAGAAATTTGCAGAGTAAATAATTACTGAATCCTCCTCCTCCTCTCTCTCTCTCACTCTCTCTCTCTCTCTCCCTCTCTCTCTCTCTCTCTCTTTCACACACACACTAACACACCCAAAAAATATCACTACACAGACACAGTACAAATAAAGACGAAAGATAAACTCACAGTGACAGTTCTTAACAATACACACATATGTTGGTCACAAAATGAAAAGCACATGTGATGCATTGTAATAGATTTAGGTGATAAAATGCCAAAAATCGACCTGCTGGAGCATGGTGACTGAACTAACACATCTTTAGGGCCACACGTATGGACTAACAGCATTGTAAATCGTAAGTAATGTAACATAGTAACATATTGTGATACATTTATTATATATATATATATATATATATATATATATATATATATATATATACCACAAAAGAACATGTATTACAGACTGCAGAGGGCGTTTCATAAACAAATGGATTGAAATGCATATGGCAAAAAACAAAGTGCCTTGTAAAGATGGAACCATGAACTAATTAATTCTTTCAGTATATTACCACCAGATGAACCAAAAAGTGAGTGACGATGTTATCATATATATCTAAATTAATTATATCACATTCACGAATTTTTGATTTATTAGCTAATTTGTCGATTTTAGAAACACCTCAAAGTGTTTATTTTTTAATTCCTTAGCAAAATTTTCTATATTAATATATGATAACGGTCTATTGTATTTTATGATTATTTTTCGAATTTTTTTTTTGCTGTAGATTCTTTTTTCTAGCACCTTTCTTCTCTCATACTAAATTAAGTCATATTTGTTCATCCATTCTCTAATCAACTTTTTTCTTGTTATTTACTGCATTAGCTACAGCAGCTAATAAACCAGCAGCTACTAAATATGGAAATGCAGCAAATAATAAGGTAAGAAATCCTGATTCATATTTCTATTTTTGCTAAATGTTCAATAATGTTTATCTCAATACGTACACCTAGTGTTATAAGGAAATTTTCGTCATTTTTTATCTCTTCCTTTTTTGAGCATTTAATTAATAATACTATTTAATCGTTCAATATTTAGCTTAATGTTAATCGCCATAATTTTAATTTTACCCTTAGGCAACAAAGAATATTAGATACTAAAATGATTCAGTTATGTAGATTAAAATTTTATGAAGATGTAGCTTTTAGGTGAAAAAATTAGTTTGTAAAAATTTATGAAGTTATCTTATTTGAAAAATATTATGAAATCCAACCATTTTCATCGCGCCCAATATCTAATTTTCTTTTCCCTAATGTTGAATACATTCTTCAATTTGCGATTTCTTGACATTTTTATCTAGTTTGTGTCGTTTTCTTATTTCTTTATTGTGCCAATAAAGTCATAATGTTTTACAAGCTTTGTGTAATTTATTTATTCCTTGATCAAATCTACATAATCTCTTCTAATTTTGTTCCTGAACCTCAATAAATATAATGAGGAAGATACATTTCAAACGGTATTTCATTGATAAACTATTTACAAAACCTATATCATATTTTCTGATTTCTAAAAAAATGGGTAAATTATTAAAAATCTAATTAAGTAAGTTATAGCTTTTGAACTATTAATAGTAAAAACCATAAAATTTCCAGAAGAAAATTTTCACTCTGCAGCAGAGTGTGCACTGATATGATACTTCCTGGCAGATTAAAACTGTGTGCCAAACTGAGTTCAAGTCTCAGTCCGGCATACAGTTTTAATCTGCCAAGAAGTTTCATCATTAAATTTCTTTGCTAACATTTTTGTTATACCAAATGCTGACAATTGTGGGTAACAGTGACCAAAAATTTTTATCAAATTATTATATTTAATACCTGTACTTGATTTTATATTATTCGGATTTTTTTCAGAATGTAATGTACTTGAATGAAATAATGTATCTATATAATTTGTTAAATTCGTTCTCTTATTATTCGTACCCATATTGTCATTAGTAATCACTTCTTAATTAAAAGATTCATTAAACGCTCTGTAATCTCATCTGTCTTTTCACCAATTGTTTATTTATCTGCATCAAATTTTACTGGTAATTAACCAATAAATTTATATCTGGCAACATGTGTCATACTTCAAAAACTGGATTTCACTATGGTTGATATATTCCAACATTCTTTCACTAATGTTTATTTTTTAACATATTGTTCTTTCTGTTTTTAACCTCTTCTTCATATTTATTCAGTGCATCTTGTATTTCTGATTGATAACTGGTTATATGTCACCAAATTCTTCTGAACATTTAACAAGGGGATCCTCAGTACTTTAATCACATTTATTGATGCACTTCAAATATGTTGTAGAGGCACTTACCCGGAGTACCTGGCTAACCTGTTTTTTAGCAAATGGCATTGTTTTTTGAGGAAATCGATTTTGAAGTTTATTGCGTGGTCTGTATACCTATAACAATACATTTATTCCGAGCAAGTCAGTGTAGCACAGCGGTAAAGGTTCATGACTATCATGTTGGAGGTACCATATTTGAATCCTGCTTGTGAACCCTTATTTTTTCAAAATCGACAAAATTTTTCAATTTTATTTCAAAGAATTTAAACTAACAGTGTAAGGTGTGCCAGATTATAAAGACATAGTCATTTATTAATTTTTTCTGTCATACAATATTGCAAAATCTTACTTTTCAATGTTCACACTGTTTGATGAGCCAGAACAATATTGTGGGTGATACTTATCATAGAAACAACCAAAGCACAAATTTCCACAGCACCATGTGCATTTTATGGAAGCAACCGTCTTGCAGGCGCACTGTTTCTTCATAAGCGATACCAGGAAACACAATTCTTTTGCATTCAAAAAGATTTCTCTTTCATCTCCTAATTTCGATGTCAACCATGCGTATCTTATCATGCTTGCAAAATTAGGTGTGCTGAATTGATATACGATTAGGGAATGTAATTTTATCGAATCTTCCCTAGAAGCGATCCTCTATTGTCTTTCATCAAGTCGGCAGCATTCTGAATAATTTGCTTGAAGATTTGCACCTGCTGGTAAAAATAAACATCACAATGCTGGCAGTATGGAGTGGACTTTGGTGGGTCCACTTTTAAGGTGCAGGTGTTCGCTTTCCTTTAATCAGTGAATAGATGATCATATAAAGTTTAATTGGTTTGCCCTCCCCACGAATCGATAATGTACAAAAAAAAATTTCTGTCCCATGTACAGAAGAATTATAGAACGCAAAAATTCTTCATACACCAGTTTTGTGAACTTCCCGAATTTCGTGCAGGGCACGACTACATTTCTGTATTTCCTAGTTAATTCGTCTACTCGTTTTTGAACATTAGGACCAAATTTTCTGGATGGTTCTTCCATACATAAAAAATATGAGAAAAGGATTCAAATACTATACTTCTAGCACAGTAGCCATGAAACTTTACCTGTGTGCTAAGCTGACTTGCTCAGAATATGTGTAATGTTACAGCTATACAAAGTATGCAATGAAAGGTCCCCATGTAAGATGACTACAATTAACGATTTGTTTTTCTGTTTCTCCATTTTCTATAGCTTTTAATACATTGTCACCTTAACCTTGAGTTCTTTCTTTAACTTGTTTTATTGCATAAATAACTGCTTGACTTTTTTAAATTTTCATTTTCTCTTCCCAGTTGTTTTCTCCATTTTTTTAAATTCTTCATTTCATTTTTCTTTATCTTTCTATTTCATTCAGCTTCTTTAACAAATCCATGGTCAAACTTCACAAACATTTAATAAAGATAAAAATTATGAATCATTTATTTTTTACTGTCACATACTTTTATGTTTATATTGTTTAAAAAATTTTGATTTTATTTCTATATTATATTTATTGATTTGTCTTCATCTATCTATTGTAGCTCATCCAAATTTGGCATTATTCCAACATCTGCTAAATATTTCTTTAAAATCCTCAAATTTTAAATCACCACCAACAATCATTTGGTATATATCGTTGAAATTTCATCATCCTATCTAAAAATATTTAAAACACTTAGATTATCTTGTAATGGTACTTGAATTACGTAAGCATTACGGCACCTCTCCTGAACCTCTCTGTGCCAGTAATATTCTACTGTGTTTCTGTAAATTAGTTGACATATTTCTGAGACAACATTCAGATTTGATTTCATTAATGTAGAGGCATTTTGATACATCGATATGTTTATATTGCAATGATATTATTCTTATGTGTATTCTTTCTTTTGTCACTATGATCTTTGACATACTTGTAACTCTGATTTTTGGGCACATAATCGATTATTAGTTAGTTAGAGATTTGGACCTTGAGAAGGTCAAGTCTTGGACGTCATGTTGAAAAGACGCATATTGTAGTCAGCTTATAAAATGTGAACTTTAACATTGAGGAAGATGTTTTCAAGTATATTTCATATTGTGATGTGATGTTTTGTGTGTTACATGATATTGCAACAAAAGCAATAAAAAGGAAGTGTAACTTAAATTCAGAGTGCTGATTACTTTTTTACATCACCATTGTGCTAACTTTCAAAGGTTTAATCTTCAAGAATGGTTTGTGAAACACATCTATAAAACTTTTGAATATAGCAGAATGAAACCTAGGCCTCTTTGCATCCGAGCTTGGAATCATCACCACCTAGATTTTCGACGATTGAGCCGTGATTTTACGAGACCAGCATGAGAAACACGAAAAGATGAGTGCCTAGTTTATTCATTATTACGTGAAATGACTTTATTAACTGTGCTCTAATGACACCTGCCATATAATAACTTTGTTGTTGCCCAAAAATGCAGTATTTAGCAGCGTGAGAAACACCACAACCATTATTAAATTTTGACCCTTGTTGTAGTAGGGTTGTTAGAATCTCTAATTCTTTGATTATTTTTGAAAAGTGTTTGGGCTAAATATAAACAATATATTCCTTGATGTCTACCTCCAGTAAATTATTCTTCAACTATACTTTGATTTTTCAAGAATAAAATCATCAAATTAAACAGTGGAATTACCTTCACATTCATCTACTAGCATAATTTCATCATTATTATGATCAACAAAAGTAATATAGGCAAATACTGCATCTAGTTTTCTAACATTTTAAAACATTTTCGTGAATTCTTGAAATATTGGTTGATTTAAACTTTATTCTAAAATAATAAATGATTAATTTTACTCAGTTGAACCATTTTGGGGCTACAATATAATTATCAATCATTAATGTTGTTTACCACAACTACTTGGTCCAATTATAGAACACTGAAAAGAATTATGTAGGACCTATCCAAGATCATTTTGTAATTTCTTTCTGGAATTCTTGTTTTTAGTTCCCAATCAGTTTTATTTAATCAAATAATGATGATAATATTAAACTTTTTTATTAATTTATCTGATATGCTTATTTCAGTTTAAAAGTATTTTTCGCTATCCCAAAAAATTGTTTGTATACGAAAGTTGTAAAATTTTGTAGTAGTTCATTCTTATACAATATTTAATCCAAAATTGACTTAAAAAATAATAAATCACATTGTGATGGAGAAACTATAACAAGTCTACTGGGCAATATAGTATAAAAAGTTTAGAAAAATTTATTCATTCTAAAAAAACCTAATTCATATATCAAAGAAGATGAAATTTCAAATAAAAGTATTATTGAGAGGGATGTTAAATTGTATATGGATATAAAAGGTATTGGCACAAAAGAACCTGAGTAGCATAGCCACTGTGGTGTAGTGGTTTTGATACTAGACTGTTGCATGGAGGTTGGTTGGTTGGTTGTTTCGGGGAAGGAGACCAGACAGCGAGGTCATCAGTCTCATCGGATTAGGGAAGCACGGCGAAGGAAGTTGGCCGTGCCCTTTGAAAGGAACCATCCCGGCATTTGCCTGGAGCGATTTAGGGAAATCACGGAAAACCTAAATCAGGATGGCCGGACGCGGGATTGAACCGTCGTCCTCCCGAATGCGAGTCCAGTGTCTAACCACTGCGCCACCTCGCTTGGTATTTGCATGGAGGGATGTGAGTTCAAAATTCACCAGAATTGTAAACTTTTAATATCTGTATTCGGTCTGAGTATAGTCTATAAGAATCTATAAATGTCTAAAATCATTTTACTGGAATGTTTTGTAAGTGTATATATGCCATATGTGTTCTGGCCAGAGGCAGTTTGCTCCGCACTCTTGTATGTGCAAGTGCTGAATAAAGCTTTGTTAAGTGAAGTTAGTGTTTGTAATTCTTCTAATTACACCTTCTTCTATGTGACATTATTCTGGTGGAGACGCTGGGTACTGGAACTTGTGATAGCGCACATTATCGACGAAAGAGTGGCTCCCAACAGGCCACGACAGAGCCGCAGTTTACGTGGCGAGAAATCCGAGTTCGAGCCATATTCAACAGATCGCAATCTGTAGGAAACAGAACAAAAAAGAGGACGTTACGATGACAGCAACTGTGTGCTACCTCATGAGACATCCTTCTGGGTTCTCTGGTGACAATGGCCAAGATCCAAACAAGTGACTTAAGGTATACGAGCGTATAGCCAAATTTAAAATATGGGATGACACTGTGTGTTTGGCTAACGTATTTTTCTACTTGGAGGGCAATGCCAAGCAATGGTATGAGAACAATGAGGAGAAGTTCACAATCTGGGAAGTATTCCAGGCGGAACTGCGCAAGTATTTCGGCGACACACAACGACAGAAGTGCAAGGCTGAAGATAAATTAAAGTGCAGAGCACAGCATCTAGGAGAAACTACAGCATTCTACATTCAAGACGTCTTGGAGCTGTGTAAAATAGTGGATCCTAGAATGAAGGGGGAAGATAAGGTTGCACATCTCATGAAGGGTGTTGCTGAGGACTTGTATCAAGCCCTACTCCTGAAGGAGGTTTCGACAGCAGACGACTTCATAAAATGGTGCCAGTGTTTCGAGATAATGCATCAAAAACGAATTACTTGCAAGAAATTTTAACGGCTTCCAAGCGTCGTATCGATGTCAGATGGTGTGAGAGGAAGTTCAGAAGGTCCTTGAGGAGTTGATGCAGGATAACCAACCAGTATGTTTCCACTGTGGACGACCGGGACATGTGGTGCGCTATTGTCGAGAAACGCGGCTGATATTTGATGACGCCCGTGCCTGAAGACAGCAGGCTGATCTTAGCCAACGCCAACTCCGGGACGACGAAGATGAACAAGAAGATGTGGGTGCAGGACGACGTAGGTCATCATCGCCGCGAGCTAGTCGCTGGAGAGGATGCTTCCCAACACGCCCATCAAGGTCTCCATCGCCGTTTAGAAGCTTCAGCCGATCACTTAGCCGCCACAACCTGGAAGACTAAAGGATACGACCTTCCTTGGAGGTGAGGCCGCCGAAGAGAAAAATCCTCCGCCGTCGATCACTACAGAAATGATAGGAAACTACGTCAATATCCTCATGGATGTACGACCATCCCAAGCTCTTGTGGACTCTGGAGCATCATATTCAGTCATTTCGGAGAAGTACCGCCACCAGTTGCAGAAAATCTTATTCGTCGACAACAGAATATCACTGCTGAAGGTGGCTAATGGGAAATATGTAAAACCTACAGGAAGCTGTGTCATTCGTGTGGGTATAAGTGGTCATACACAGCCCTTAGAATTCATCGTCTTACAAAAGTGTAGCCAGGACGTCATTCTCGGATGGGACTTTTTGAAAATTTCTCAGGCTGTTATAGATTGTGCTCGCTCGAAGATTATGCTAGACGAGATGAGATACTATGGACAGGAAGATGGGCATCCCAGTGTGTGGAGACTATGTGTGCTGGATGAAGTGATCATTCCTGCAGTCAGCACTAGAAAGGTAACTGTCATGTGTCATGCCATGCATCAACCGATGGATCTTGTAGTGGAATGTAAGAGAAGCATACCACTGAAGAATAACTTGGTCATCCCAGTCGTCTCGTTTAAGACCGGATTCAGTGAATTGTGGATACTTAACTGTCGCCGAGAACCGCATATCCTTCCAAGACGCCTGTGCATAGCAAATCCTGAGCTGTTAATTGCCAAACAGCTGAGCATCATAGAGACCTCCCATGCTGAGTCTGTGGGCGAAATTGGCGCTACCACTATAAAACAAGATCTTCTATCTCGACTCTCACCAGATCTCACTACTTGTCATTTTTCAAGAGTTCTCTGAATGATTCAATCCACAAGTGAAGAGCAAATTAGACAAATCGATGGCAAAGAGCCGGATTAGCACTGGAGACCATCAACCAATAATCCAGAGAGCATTCCGTGTGTCAGCAACAGAACGTCTAATAATTCGCGATGAGGTAGAGACACTTAAAAAAGCTGAGAGAAACTACTCAACTGCAGAAAGAGACTGTCTTGCTGTGATCTGGGCCATGTGCAGATTTCGAAAGTAGCTCTATGGAAGGCCATTCACAGTTGTTACAGACCGTAACTCACTTTTTTGGTTGACAGGTGTTAAGGATCCAACAGGACGACTCGTCAGATGGGCACTACATCTTCAAGAGTATGACATTACCATAGTGTACAAAAGCGGAAGGAAACATAAAGCTGCCGACTGTCTCTCAAGAAACACCATCAAGACTTTGATGAAGATAGTGACTGTCTCGCTGCACTCCAGGATCTCTCTGCTGAGCAGAAGAAGGACGCCAAGATATCTCAAATTATGCTTGCCCTAAATTGGTCAGAGGATGTGAAAGGACGATTCAATGTTGTTAATGGTTTACTTTGCAAGAAAAACTTTGATCCATTTGGAATGGGATGGCTACTAGTGATTCCTAAACACATGCACTTAAATGTTCTACAGAAATTCCATGACACACCTGATGCCGGACATTTCGGATTTATTAAGACATACGATAGGATCCACAAGAGATTTTTCTGGCCAGGTTTATTTAGGAGTGTCCGTTACTATGTGTTGCACTGTCGAGGGTGCCAGAGGAGAAAGGTAGTGACTCAGAAACCACCTGGCCAACTCATACCAATTCCACGAGCCGAAACGCCTTTCCAGCTTGTTGGGATTGACTTCCTCGGACGATTTCCAACGTCTGCAAGTAGCGGACGATTTCCAACGTCTGCAAGTAGCAATAGATGGATTATTGTTTGACCTGATTATCTGAAATGCTATGTCATTAGAAAAGCTGTGAAAACAGCTAAAGCATCCGAGGTAGCCAAATTCGTCATGGACGACCTTGTATTAAAACACGGTGCCCCAAGGTCGTTAATTACGGATCGAGGGAAAGTTTTTCAATCGAATCTTGTGGCAGAGACAAACCGTCGGTGCAACATTAGTCGTCACATGACGACTGCCTACCATCCGCAAAGTAGCAGGCTTACTCAACGCCTTAATAAGACCTTGGCCGACATGCTATCAACGTTCGTCAATGTTGAGCAGAGGAACTGGGATGAGGTGCTACCTTTCGTGACGTTTGCCTACAACACCGCCACACAAGACACCACAGGATTTACGCCATTTTTCCAGGTGCATGGACGTGAGGCGACTATGACGATGGACACTGTGTTTCCGTTACATCCCGATGACGTGGACCATGACTGCATTGGTCAGGTGTTAACCAGAGCTGAGGAATCTCGTCAGTTAGCTCGACTCCACTCGCCGCAGGCTCAAAAAAACAATTGCAGAAGGTATGACGGGAGCCACCGCCCTGTTATCTACCAGCCTGGTGACCTCGTCTGGATTTTCACTCCTGTTCAGAAGGTTGGTCTCTCTGAGAATCTCCTCAGGCGCTACTTTGGACCTATAAGGTTGTAAAACAGTTGTCTGATGTTACGAAGTTGAAGATTTCGACCCCGACACGAGACGATGAAAGATCGGAGATACGGAACACGTCCTTCGAATGCAGCCCTATAAGGTTCCTGCAACCCAGGGTAAATTCGAAGATTCAGCGACAGACAACAAGCGGAAAGGTGACGAAGAGCGTAGCGGCAAAGGAAGTACTAAGAAGATCACTGCCAGGGCGAACATCAATCATCAGGAGTCGGAGTATGTAGGACCGATGACTCGATCCCAGACTAGGGGGATGTAGCACCGAGATGCTGTTCTCTTAAGGAGGGAGCAATGTCACAGAAGAAGCAGAGTAGCACTGTGGTGTAGTGGTTATGATACTAAACTGTTGCATGGAGGGTCATGAGTTCAAAACTCACCTGGACTGTACAATTGTAATTTCTATATTTGTTCCGAGTACATTCTAGACGTATCCACAAATGTCAAGAATCACTCTACTGGAATGTTCTGTAACTGTTTATGTACCAAAAGTGTTCTGGCCAGAGGCAGTTCGCTCCGCACTCTTGTATGTGCAAGTGCTGAACAAACCTTTGTTAAGTGAGGTTAGTGTTCGTCATTCATCTAATTTCACCTTCTTCTACATGCCAATATTGGAGAAGTTTTATGCTTCAATAATGAAATTATTAAAGTCAAGAAAAAAGCAATTGATAATAATTTACCAAAATTTATTCCACTCTAATTAACAATCTTATATTTTTAGGTGATGAAATGTTTGTAGAAAAAAAATATTTCCATCAAGTAACTAATATTATTGCTCGTTTTAAACCTAATTTAGAATTTGATACTCCTGTAATGCGTGAGATAACCAAAGTATTCTTTATTTGTTGCAGTTCTTGATATAACAATTGAGGATTTAAAAATAAATGTTACTGATGAAAATAATAATGTAACAGATATTAATGGTGCTGATGTAACAGTTAATTTAGAAATTAATTTTAAAAAATTAATCTTTATAAATGAACAAGATTGAGAGCTCTGTAACAATACTAATAAAAGAAAAGTTGCTACTCACCATATAACGGAAATGCTGAGTCGCAGATAGACACAACCAAAAGACTGTCACAAATAAAGCTTTCAGGCAGTGAGTCCTTCGCCAGAAATAGACACAAACACAGACACACACACACACACACACACACTCACACACACACACACACACACACACACACACACAAACACAACTCACACACACATAATTGCAGTCGAGTTGCCTGAGACGCACTCATGCATGTGAGTTGCGTTTGTGTGTGTGTGTGTGTGTGTGTGTGTGTGTGTGTGTGTGTGTGTGTGTGTGTGTGCATGTGTGTGTGTTGTCTATTTTTGATGATGGCCTTAGTGAACGAAAGCTTTGTTTGTGACAGTCTTTTTGTTCTACCTATCTGTGACTTAGCATCTCTGCAATATGGTGAGTAGCAACTTTCCTTTTATAATAGTATTATATTCCATCCTGGATTTTCCATTGTTCAAGACTGAGAGCAAGCAATTTTATTCTGTTTCAGTGAATGAGAAAAGTAAAATTAATTTAAATATTCCTAATAAAGATATTGATATTAATATAAATATTGGTGATGGTTGGCTTCAACCAAATCATGCTCATATAAATATATGTACAGGGT
The DNA here is from genome assembly GCF_021461395.2 of Schistocerca americana. Lineage (NCBI taxonomy): Eukaryota > Metazoa > Arthropoda > Insecta > Orthoptera > Acrididae > Schistocerca > Schistocerca americana. Next base: position 737,995,224 of record NC_060121.1, on the reverse strand, counting down.
GTCACACCTAACTCTGCCACCTCAGATATCTCTGGAATAACAATTGATATTAAAAAACAGTTTTCACCAGCATGAATGTAGGGCAGTGGCTTGGGAAACCAAATTCTGTGCGAAATTTTAAAACGTAAATAAATACTATTTTCAACAAAAACTTGTGTATTTTTAAATGGACACCCCCTATTATTTCATTTGCATTCAATAACATGAAAGATCACAAAATAACGGCGTTGGTTGCATCGCAATACGTCAATTACATCCCGAGAAATTGCTAAGTGAAGTTGATTCTTGCCGGCCGGTGTGGCCGTGCGGTTAAAGGCACTTCAGTCTGGAACCGCGTGACCGCTACGGTCGCAGGTTCGAATCCTGCCTCGGGCATGGATGTGTGTGATGTCCTTAGGTTAGTTAGGTTTAATTAGTTCTAAGTTCTAGGCGACTGATGACCTCAGAAGTTGAGTCGCATAGTGCTCAGAGCCATTTGAAGTTGATTCTTGAAATACATGAAGTGCACAGCTAGCGCACGTCCTGAGACTCAAGTGTGCACATCACGCTGCCTGTGTCAGGGGCTCATACAGTGGGAAGGTATGCACAATCCACAAAAATAAATAAGTAACACGTCCATCGCAAAGTTACGTTTTTCAAATTGTAAATGTATGTTTCTTCTAGCAAAATGACAACTAGAGCTACAATTAGAGATAACACACTTAAATTCACTTTGCTAAACACTTTTACTGGTGCCCTGTCGCTCACAGAAACTGTATTGTTGTGCATTACATCCAGCATAGAAAATACACCCACATCTTGACCAATGAAACTGTGTCACTTCAATATAAGTCCGAAGTGCCCTCTGTTTGCAATAATACACGTTTGCAGACGGGCAACGAGAGAGTGTTGCACTGATTGTAGAGTTTCTACAGATATTGCCGCACACGCCGCAGTAAAACGATGTTGCATATCCCCCTTGTCGTTGGGGGTTCTTGATACACTCTGTCTCTCACTGCGCCCCAGAGAATGGCGTGAAGTCGGGGGGCCGTGCTGGCCATCGTACAGTACCTCCTCTCCCCATCCAGCAATTGGAAATGTCGCATCTAGAACGTCTCTGGCAACTTTTGCATTGTGCGCGGGACATCCATCATGTTGGAAGCACATTGACAGACGAGTTTACAATCCTAGATCCTCCATGAGGAGCTTTAGTGTGTGTTGAAGACATGATGCATATCGCTGTCCATTCAATGTTCCACGGTAAAAATAGGGACCTACAGTACAGTTAGCAATGATACCGCACCAAACATTGACGCTCCACTGTCACTGATGAGCAACTTGGCGAATCCAGTGGGGATTTTACGGACCAGTAGTGCATGTTCCGCAGATTCACTTTATCATGATTTGATAATGAAACCTCGTCCGTAAACAATGTATTGCTTAGGAATACTCGATTACCTTGCAACTGCTGAAGTGCAAAACGATAGAATGCAATACTGGATTCAAAGTCATTCCCGTACAGTTCTTGGTGCAGTGAGATATGGAATGGATGAAACTGATGCCGATGCAAGATTCTGCACATCTCGTGCAATTTCTCGCACTTCCAACTGAGGATTGTACGCTACAGCAGCCAGAACAGCAATTTCGTTTCCATTGGCAGTCGTTGGCGTTGTACGTCGACGTTTTGTGGGAGCCCAGTTTCCTGTTTCCGTGCGTGTCTTGCAGATGTTGCCAATGGTTCCACGTGACGGACACCGCCGATCTGGGTAGCATTCAGCATACAGTGTAACGGCTGCGGCTGCATTTCTGTCACATTCGCCATAAATTAAAATAACATCTAGTTTTTCTTCATTACTGAAGGCCGGCATATCGACTAGATGATGACAAACGTAACAAGCCACAAGAAAACAGGTATTAATATGGAATCGTATGTGAATTGCGTTACAATATGAGAGCGGTTCAGCAGACCAGATTAGGAGACACTTGTACACTAACGGTAGAGCGTGCCGTGGTGGTATTGGTATGTTTTTGGCAGGATACAGTCGCCAGTGCAGGTAACCCCAGCTCTGAGCACATTACTACATGCGCTGCATTACGTCAGAAACTGTGACGCCGTTACTATCCTTTACAGGCCACGTATTTCAAAACTTCTGGGGTTTAGAAACGTGAAACTAAGTGTGTTACCTAATTGTACCTCTAGTTGTCATTTTGTATCCATCATTCTGATACTCCATTACTTGCCACATTATAAAAGGTGAACCGGTTCAAGTAAGGTACAGCTCAAGAAGGGGCTAAACTATCCCCCTTTAGAAGTTCCATCAATGAAATATGGGCCAATGATGTGTTGTCATACAACACCACACCATACATTAATTATCCACTGGTGTAGTAAGTCAATCACATCACGATTACCGGCAGAGTGAGGTATACGCGTGAGTCTCAGGATGTGCACTAGCTGTGTGCTTCATTTATTTCAAGTGAAACTTCACTTCGCAATTTCTCGGGATGTAATAGACGTATTGCGATGCAACCAACGCCATTATTTTTGTGATTTTTCATACTATTTATTTCCTATGAGATAATAGGGGGTATCCATTTAAAATACACAAGTTTTTGTTGAATATAGTATTTGTTTAAGTTTGAAAATTTCGCATGTTATTTGGTTTCCTAAGCCCCTGCCGTACTTTCATGCTGGTGAAAACCGTTTTTGAATATCTATTGTTGTTCCAGAGATACTTGAGGTAGCAGTGTTAGGTGAGACACCCTGTATATATGAGCATGACTTGGATGTAGCCAACCATAATCAATATTCCAATAATATTGTAATATATGTATATATGTGGATTTCAAAACTATTCAAACTTATGGTTCAGATTATCTCATATATGATGGAATATCTAATCAAAGTTATTTGAATTTGTAACTATAAAGACAGGAAATAATATTTTGCCAAGAATAGGACAACCTTTTATTTCTTTATCAGTTTCATTACGTTTAACTCTGTCTCTTTATATGGTATGACATATACTTAATAATACTAAAATTTAAAAAAAATCAAGTTATTTATGCTTTAGAAATACATACATCAAAAACAGTTTTTATCACCCCGTTTCTCAGAACTCCTGAAGATAGACGTTGACTGTGTGTATTGTATCACAGAGTCCCCTTGACTGTTCACAGATATCACTAAACCCGCCCAAAGGTGTAAACAACCATTCATGAGCAGCGTGTATTAGATGAGGGAGTCTGGCAGCCGATCAGTTCCAGTCATCCCGTCAGGAAGAAGGTAACACCTTGTGTTGTGTGTAGTTCAACCATGCCTAGACGGTCAATACCGCGGTTCGATCGTGTCTACATTGTTACTTTGTGCCATGTTGTTCAGACATGGAGGAGATACAGAGTGACAGGAACTGTCGATGACGTGCCTCGCTCAGGCTGCCCAAGGGCCACTACTGCAGTGGATGATGGCTACCTACGGATTGTGGCTCAGAGGAACCCTGACAGCAACGCCACCATGTTGAATAATGTTTTTCGTGCAGCCACAGGACGTCATGCTGTGACTCAAACTGTCCGCAATAGGCTGCATGATGCGCAACTTCACTCCCAACATCAATGGCGAGGTCCATCTTTGCAACCACAAAACCATGCAGCGCAGTATGGATGGAGCCAACAACGTGCCGAATGGACTGCTGAGAATCGGCATCACATTCTTTTCATTGATGAGTGTCACATATGCCTTCAACCAGACAATCCTCAGAGACGTGTTTGGTGGCAACCCGGTCAGGCTGAACGCCTTAGACACACTTCCCAGCGAGTGCAGCAAGGTGGAGGTTCACTGCTATTTTGGGGTGGCATTATACAGGGTGAGTCACCTAACATTACCGCTGGATATATTTCGTAAATCACATCAAATACTGACGAATCGATTGCACAGACCGAACGTGAGGAGAGGGGCTAGTGTAATTCGTTAATACAAACCATTAAGAAATGCACGGAAGTCTGTTTTTTAACACAAACCTACGTTTTTTTAAATCGAACCCCGTTAGTTTTGTTAGCACATCTGAACATATAAACAAATACGTAATCAGTGCCGTTTGTTGCATTATAAAATGTTAATTACATCCGGAGATATTGTAACATAAAGTTGATGCTTGAGTACCAGTCCTCCGCTGTTCGATTGTGTGTATCGGAGAGCACTGAATTACGTTGGGATCCAAAGGGAACGGTGATGGACCTTAGGTACAGAAGAGACTAGAACAGCACCTTACGTCCACATGCTAACACCTTTTTATTGGTCTTTTTCACTGACGCACATGTACATTACCATGAGGGGTGAGGTACACGTACACACGTGGTTTCCGTTTTCAATTACGGAGTGGAATAGAGTGTGCCCCAACATGTCAGGCCAATAGATGTTCAATGTGGTGGCCATCATTTGCTGCGCACAATTGCAATCTCTGGCGTAATGAATGTCGTACACGTCGCAGTACATCTGGTGTAATGTCGCCGCAGGCTGCCGCAATACGTTGTTTCATATCCTCTGGGGTTGTAGGCACATCACGGTACACATTCTCCTTTAACGTACCCCACAGAAAGAAGTCCAGAGGTGTAAGATCAGGAGAACAGGCTGGCCAATTTATGCGTCCTCCACGTCCTATGAAACGCCCGTCGAACATCCTGTCAAGGGTCAGCCTAGTGTTAATTGCGGAATGGGCAGGTGCACCATCATGCTGATACCACATACGTCGACGCGTTTCCAGTGGGACATTTTCGAGCAACGTTGGCAGATAATTCTGTAGAAACGCGATGTATGTTGCAGCTGTTTGGGCCCCTGAAATGAAGTGAGGACCAATGAGGTGGTTGCCAATGATTCCGCACCATACATTTACAGTCCACGGTCGCTGTCGCTCTACTTGTCTGAGGCAGCGAGGATTGTCCACGGACCAGTAATGCATGTTCCGTAGATTCACTGCCCCGTGGCTTGTGAAACCGCTAAACCGCTTCATCGGTAAACAGGTAGCACTGCAACGCATTCTCTGTTAATGCCTGTTGACAGAATTGCACTCGATGATTAAAGTCATCACCATGTAATTGCTGATGCAGCGACACATGAAACGGGTGAAAGCGGTGACGATGCAGTATGCACATGACACTACTTTGACTCAGTCCACCGGCTCTCGCAATGACCCGTGTACTCATGTGTGGGTTCATGGCAACAGCAGCTAACACACCAACTGCACCCGCTTCTCCTGTGACGGGCGTGTTACGGACCCGTTTACGTGCAACGACCATACCTGTTGCATACAGTTGGCGGTAGATGTTTTGCAATGTGCGGCACGTTGGATGCTCTCTGTCCGGGTAATGTTCTGCATACACCCTGCAGGCTTCAGCTGCATTTCGTCGACACTCGCCATAGATGAGTATCATCTCCGCCTTTTCGGAGTTCGAATACACCATGGTCACAGTTCCTACAACACTACACTATCACAGACGTCTGGTAACACGGTTCACTACAATTGGTCTGCGTGCGGAGATGAATGCAGAATAACGATAGCAGCAAGCGCTACATGCGAACACTGCGACAGCTAGACCAAACCACAACAGTGCACTACAACCACACTCGTAAACACTGTCGTCATCGTAAACATGTCCCTAGAGATGCTGCTCGCCGACCGTGGCCCGTGTTTGTTACAACACGCAACTGAACGTCGGAGGTTTCAAGCGTCAACGTTAGGTTACAATATCTCCGGATGTAATTAACATTTTACAATGCACTGATTACGTATTTGTTTATATGTTCGGATGTGCTAACAAAGCTAACGTGGTTCCATTTTAAAAAAACCTAGGTTTGTGTTAAAAAACATACTTCCGTGCATTTTTGTATGGTTTGTATTAAACAGTTACACTAGCCCCTCTCCTCACGTTCGGTCTGTGGAATCGGTTCGTCAGTATTTGATGTGGTTTACGAAATATATCCAGCGGTAACGTTAGGTGACTCACCCTGTATAGGGCTGACGTACACCGCTGGTGGTTATGGAATGCACCGTAATGGCTGTATGATACGTGAATGCCATCCTCCGACCGATAGTGCAACCATATCGGCAGCATATTGGCGAGGCATTCGTCTACACGGACGACAATTTGCGCCCCATGGTGCACATCTTGTAAATGACTTCCTTCAGGAAAACGACATCACTCGACTAGAGTTGCCAGCATGTTCTCCAGACCTGAATCCTGTCGAACATGCCTGGGATAGTTTGAAAAGGGCTGTTTATGGACGATGTGACCCACCAACCACTCTGAGGGATATACGCCGAATCGCCGTTGAGGAGTGGGACAATCTGGACCAACAGTGCCTTGATGAACTTGTGGACAGTATGCCACGGCGAATACAGGCATGCATTAATGCAAGAGGACGTGCTGCTGGGTATTAGAGGTACTGGTGTGCACAGCAATTTGGACCCCCACCTCTGAAGGTCTCGCTGTATGGTGGTACATCATGCAATGTGTTGTTTTCATGAGCAATAAAAAGGGCAGAAATGATATTTATATTGATCTCTATTGCAATTTTCTGTTCAGGTTCTGGAACTCTCGGAACTGAGGTGATGCAAAACTTTTTTGATGAGTGTATTGGGAGGTTTTTTAAAAGCTTAATATGGGAACGAAATTTGACTATAATTTTTAGAGGATCTTCAAGCGTTGAAGATTCTATATTGAGATGGGATGATTTAAATAATTCTGGTGTCAAAATAAGAGATTCTTTACTAAAAGAAGGAAAAATTATAGTAAAAAATATATAAATGAGAGAATGTAATATTAAATATGAACCTGAATATGAACTTGAATTAGAGGAAGAAAGATTAAAAAATCCTAAAATACCAATGTCATCCTGTGAATTAAAAACTATAGATAATGTTCCGTCAAGTAGCAAAAATAAATTTGAGTTACATATAACAAATCTTTATAATTAAGCAGTTTCATATGCCTTATTTTATTTTTGTTAATTTTCAAACAAATCTAAAAATTATCAGTCTATTCTATTTTACTGGATAATGTTAAATTGCAGAATATTTATTTTAAAAATGGTAGGAATGAAATTTTTCCTTGAAAGATATGGAATTTAGACCCACCAAGTAACTTTTTAAAATGTTATGATTCAATTCATGATTTTAAAAAAGTAACACTATTAAAAGGAGATACTGATTTAACAAATATAATTTTAATACAAACAACACAAAAAACGACTACCAAATTTGTGGCACTCTTAATGATGAAACTGCTAATTCGGCATTATCTTATACAACTTTTATGGAAAAAAGTTAACTTATGATGCTGAGCATAGAATATTATCTGAGCATTTTTAATCCTTAAAGTATTACATTTTTTGATTGCTATGAATTAAACATTTAATAACATTATATATAAACATTAGTTGTTTATAATTCATAATATAAATAATTTATTAGATTTTTAAAATGAAAAACTAGTTTTTTTAGAGGTTGTGATTATTTTAATATTATATTTGGAAAACTTCTCAATAAGAAAATAATTTTATTCGATATGTGCAAAAAGCAAAAAGTAAAAAGTTATTAGATGTTTCAAAACTGAAAATTGCGAATATTTGAGTACTGTATTTGGGGAGCTAATTTGTAACGTAAAAAATTTATTACATTTTTAAAAATGAAAAAGGAATTTATATTTTTTATTAGGTTTATATTTTTAAGTTTAAATTTTTAATTTATTTCAAACACTGGATTTTTTATTCAGTTAAAAATTCGTAATTAACTAATTCTCAGTCATTTTCAAGATTGGTTAAATTTATAGTTTAAGTGATTCTCAAATTAATTCACATTCCTTTTAATTTATGGATTTGGTGGAATTTATTTTTGTAGTACAGGGTGGGCATTGGGTTGAAAATTTTTTTAGTAGTGGATGATATTTGGAGCTTCGCCATTTATCATAAAATCTATGATTTTAACCGATTATGATGATAGTGTGGATCATAGCCCCAAATATCATCTAATGTCATCATCATATGTATCATGTCTTACATATTTTCAAAATTAGGCTTACAAACATTGTAGACTTCAGTACACTCACTAGGACATGCCAATTCTCACCTAAATGCTTCTTCAAACTGACTGAAAGTCGTGAACTTATGTCTGCATTTGGAACTCCAGTTTGTTGCTTCCCATTGTAAATGTTTAGCAATAAGATCATTTTAGTGGTATTGTAAGGTGTCAGGTAAATCCAACAACTTCCGTGAAAACCCTGACATGATAAGCAAATCCAGTAGTATGTCACATAGCTCTGAATAAATCGTGACATTAGATTAACCAAAGTAATACGAGTAACGAATGAGCAAATGTAATACCACAGACTAACACAAGAATGCCTAAATGCATGTCTTACCCTCCCACCGTGAGACAGACGCAGTTCCGAGGGGAGAAACGAGAACAGAAGCCAAGAGCAGAACCGTGTTAAGCTAGAAGGCCCGACGATAAGGGATGGACACCCACGTCGCCAGCTAACCGCTAAGACCACACCCCAGCCCATGTTAAAAGAGAGCCCTCCAGAAGAACAGTATAGATCTTACAATAACACTAAAAGGGCCACACCAGCTGCAAGTTTTAGTGTGAGACTTTTTCGCGTCTCCATTACGTTGCAAACGTTAAAAACATTGCCCCACCACGAAAAGTATAACGTTTCTCATTGGACAGACAGAATTTTTATAGGCGGAGCTTAAGGTTAACATTGAGACCCTGATTGGTCAGATGAAAACACAGCCAGATAGTTCTTTTTTAAACCAACTTCGGTAAATTGTAGTAAGGAGAAGTTAGGTGAGAGTTGCTTCCGAGATGGCGAGGTGAGTGGAGCTGTGCTGTCCGCCGCCCCCTGACGAACACCGACAAGGTAATGAACGCACGCAGTGCCGCATAACAGCGCATAAAGCTTCACTCAGAACTGCAGAAGTCTCATTTGTTACACCCCCTTTTTGCGTAATACTAGTGTCGATCGTCAATTAAAGCTCATGGTGTTCACATTTGCCACTTGAAGTAAAAATTTGAAACGTGATGATTTTTCTGTATATAGTTATTGAGAAGCCACATCAGCCACTGTAATTTACGACAAGATAGATAAGTAATTAAAGATAATTTAGGGTCACTGTAGACCATTTTGATAGTTTTCTCTTTTGTGAAACTTAATTTAAACCTAGATTATAGATGTGATATGGCATAGGCCATCCTTCGATCCATTGTAGAACTTGGAAACCCATTCAGGGAATATTCGTTCACGTTTTTTATGAACACAGTTGGTTTTTATCATCCTGTATTAAAACATTTCCTTTTATCAATAGTGCAATTTGTAAACAATGTTTTGTGAGTAGAATAAAATTTCCAATGGTAAACTTAACTGCTTTTTCGACGTTATTTTACCAGCTAACTAAAAATAGGAAAGCCTTGAGCCCCTTCCACTAAATTTAGTTAGTATTAAGATTCTTTTACAGGGAGTGCAGTGGAGCTGACGCTGAGATCATTAAGTATTTGGTTATATCATCGCTAGTCTCACTGAACTCTACATGCCACGTGTGGTCTGGCGTCTCCTTACCAGCAAAAGGTCCCAGGTTCAAGCTAGTCAGTTCCCTAAAAAACATGCTCAGAGCATCGTTGCGCGAAAGTGGTAGGGAGACACGACTTAGAACAACAGACACCAAGCAGAATGTTAGAGTATCAGCCCAACAGTTTTCAAAAACTTTGTCAAACTGCTTCAAAACAGCAACTGGATTTACATAACCATCTGGTTTAAACTGGTGTTCTACAATAACACTTTAGTTATAGCACTAGTGGAGTCAACTCTCTCAATTACTTTCTGTTTAGTTAACTCTTCTAAAAATTCGTCCAAAGTATTCAAAGTGTTTTAGACACTTTACTTCACCAAAATCTACTTGTTTTCACGTTTCTGAGATTTTACTATGTAAGTCTTCGAATTCCTGGGTGGATCCTTCCTCTGTATTGTAGTGAGTGGGTGCCAGGAAGTGTCATATTGAAACCTGGCGAGAACCTTCCAAATTATTTATTTGTTTCCACTACAGTGCTCTGTTCACTTCGGTCTGTGTCACAGGGCCCTGCAATGCTGAGGAATCACCCCAGCAGCCTGTGGAATGCAACGCTGTGTCATGCTGGCCTTGTACGCCAGCTGCATAGTTCTGATTATGTCAGGGTGGCTGCGCCAGCAGCCGACTCAGCAGCCACCATTTTCGTTGTTTTCGAGCTTCTCCATCGGGAGCTGTAGGCAAGCCCCACTGCTGCTTCTTCTTCACTGGCATAGCTGAGAAGACGGCGGCAACGACCGTCTGCGATCTGGCAACCGAATCTGTGGTCCTCGCCTCACAAGTCACCGGCGTGTGTGAGGTGCTCAAATTGATCGTTATTTGCCATTGCCTTTCCCTATACTGTGCGACATGTTGATCAAGCTTTTCGGCTTATATGCACCCCTCTTGCTCTAAAATGAACTGGTTTACAGATCTCAACACACCTTGCTACAGAGTTTGATTTAACGAGGTCAGATTCGGCCTTACAAAAACCCTAAAGTGGCTTCTCGCCAGTACGGCTGTGGCTGTGTATCATTCAATTGTGTGACTCCTGAAACTGACGCTGGCTGGTGAACGGTTGGTCCTATTATGTTACACTTGGTTCCACTGATTAAAATTCTGCTCACCTCGAGCTCTATATGTTTTCCTTCTGCAAATACTCACCGCTCAAAACAACTTGTTACTATTACCAAATTCTCGTAGATGGAGAAGATCCAATGCATCCAGACCCGTTGCAAGCTTAATTTTGGCTCCACGATGTCCCTTGGATAGTCTATTCCCCCTGGCTAAAAATAACTGCATGTGTCTGGATTGGTAGCTTCACAGATCCTCCAACATTCACTATTTATGATCCAAACTCAACACCGATTGTGTGACTAGTTTCATCCTTAAATTTACTTATATAAACTGGTGCAATAAACACGACTTTCCTGACCCAGCATTGTCGGTAACAAAAAATTTAAACAGGAAATCGTACGACTCTGACATCGATCAACACATATTTATTACGGCTCTGCCGCAAAATTCACTCCGACTCATTTATTTCTCCAGAACTGTGATTGACTTCTCCTCCAACAACACTCCACATATGTCAGACGCTACACTTTCCTTTTCAATGACCTGAGGACAGGGATCACCATCACCCTACCTCCCTCTTCCAAAGAACTGCTGCCCCTAGCAGGCTCACAATAGTCGAAAACACATATAAAATACAATGCCTAATTAATCTATACAAACCCAATGATACATGACAATAAAACAAAAGAACTACAAATATTCTACTACTTTCTAGATCGCAAAGCATACAGTACTTCATGCTGTACTCTATCTTCTTGGTTTTCTCTGTGCTTAGCACCTCTCTTCACTCTCTCTTTCTTCCTCTTTCCTTCCTGTGACACGCCTGGAATCTCATCTGGGCAACCCTTGTAAGATGGCAAGAACTATGCCCTTACATGAAGTCATTAAAGATCGCCTAACTCACGTTGAGCGAACAGTAGGGCTGAACAAAAAATGACTGACGAGGCACAATGCATCTTGTAGAGGGTATAGTATGGACGTATTGGAATAATTAATGTCGGGTGATGGTTTTAAAGTAATTCACATGACATGAAAACTTTGTGGAACGAGTTGATTTACTGGACTCTAGTTTACCCCAGGGAAGCATTTAGAGTCGACCGTGGCCAGCTGGGGAACGGCGAAGGGAAGTGACAATAGGCAGCTTAGGGCGGCTCAAGCTCTGCGGTAACGCGGTAACGCGCCGCGGCCTCCAGCCGCCTTAAGATGAGTGACAGTGAGTGGGTGGTTGACCCCAACTCCATGCTGTTGTACCGGGAAACAGACGGAGAACTTGTACGCCTGTTGATAAATGTCCATCGTCCCGTTTTCTGTGAAACATGCGAGAAAGCCGCGCAAAGCTACAGTGGAGCGGTCAACAGAGATCAAAATATGCGTGTTCATGACTATAGCAACTTCACGCTGAATTCACGGTCCACAGAGCCTGAAGTAAATCAGGTGAAGAGCGACAGCATGAAATACGCCAGCCTCTGATGGGAACGTAGGACCAAGGAATTTGAAGTACTCTCCTGGGAGTCAGAATTCCGGAAGAAGTGGTGTTTGTGCAGACGCTAACCTTGATGGGTGGCCTGGGAGGAGTGAAATAGCAGAAGTTGAGTGGAAGGGAAATTTTGTGGGAATTTGTTCACTTCCCAGAGCAGGCATTGGTCAGCGCTGGGAAGTGATGCATAATTAACGCAACTTGCGCTGCAATTGGCGTAAGTGATTTTGCTGGAGGGGAAACCGAGGCGAAGAGCGGACTGTGAGAAGTCTCCATAGAGGTCTTCTGTTCCCAGCTTGCCTGGAGTGCGGACGTGGCATTCTTTACTCAGTTTGCTTGGGAAAGAGAGAGCATCTCTGCAGTTTAGGACAAAGCAAATGGAACGATTGAGCTTGGAGAGAGAAAGTTTTGGTTCAGCTATATACTGAGCAAGATAGCTAGGAGTGAATAGATGAGCGCAGCCTTGCAGCACCACGAGGTCGGCCGAAGTCTGCACAACGATGCTGCTCCTCCACGCTGTATTCGGTGATATTGCGCCAACTCTGGCCACTGATTAATTTGTTGGATCACGTTACCAAAGTTTCCATGAGGGTTTCATGGGCCGTGTATTGTAGAATTCTTCTCGCACTTCACATTACGCCTGGGTCAGTCGAAAGGAATTACTTTTGAGTTATCACGCTTTACTCCTCGCAAACGCAATTTATTACCACTGCCTGATAGGAGAGTCTTGTAATGTGATGATTGAAGGTCGGGAGTTGAAATAAATTTGTGCTAATCGACTGCATCTGTTTTCAATCAAGTAGTTGAAATCCCAAGTCACTTTCTCAATTAATTTTATGTTCAACATTTGCATCTGGTGTTCAATAGCTGAATATAACATCAATGTGCACCCCTTTATAATTAAAAATAATCAATTCTGAATAAATTAATGTCAACACTGTCACTGCAGTTCAATCAGGAGTCACAGGGCCATATTACTATTGCGGCAGTTTTTGCACTCTCTGTTGATCTGTTAGTCAGTTAGTTGGGGTGAACACATGCCAAAACCAGCTAAGTGATGGGTGGGGCGTTACACCCTTAAATGGCCATAATGTGTACTATTGTCATTCTAATTGGCAGCTGAAGCTTAACATTAACGGGAGATGTGGTTTCAACAACTTGATATGGCCCTTGATACCTCATGAGGAACTTCTTCGTTTTCCCTTTTTGCGTATAGGGGCTGGACAGCATTATCCATTGCCCCACTCTATACTGCGGTAAACTTCCTTTCCGCTTTACTGCATCTTCCTGCCTTTCCAAAGTCTTCGTATTTCCCTTTTGTACCCATTGCCAAACATCCCGAATTGTCCTTGCAAACTGACGTACAGATTCATCAGTCCTTCCTTTCTGTAGCTTCACTAAATCAAACGGTGACGGCATTTTTCGCCCGTACACTACCTCATATGGAGACAAACCGGTGTTTGTATGGACTTTTGTTTTGTATGTGCATACAATATGCTTCAAATATTCGTCCCACAGATAGTGATGAGAATCCACATAAAAACTCAGCATCTTCCCGATTATTCTGTGAACACATTCTGTCCTTCCGTTGGCCTGTGGATGCAACGCGCTCATCCTCAACTTCCTTACATTCAACAATTTACACAGTTCCTTCATTAAATCCGACATGAAGTTGGTCCCTTGGTCAGTAATTATTGTCTCCAGTGCACCAAACTTCAAAATCTAGTTGTTTACTAACCCTTACACGACCACTTCTGCCTGTTGATTTGGCATAGCTACCATCTCCACGTACCTCGAAAAATGATTTATTATTGTCAGAACGAATCTGTTCCCCGATGGTGTTTGCCTAAAAGGCACTAAGATATCAATCCCGAGCATAGAGAGTGGACATGTTGCTTCTGGTAATCGTTGTAGTTGTATCTGTTTCCGACTCAAATCTGCTCTCTGTGCACACGGTCTACAGTTCTTGACATATTGATCCACATCTACTTTCCTTCCTCTCCACAAATACCTCTCCGCCATTCTCCTATTCGTCGGTCTACACTCACCACGACCAGATAACATGTGATCATGTGCTTTCTTTAAAACCTCATCCCTCAACTTCGCTGGAACTACTACCCTTGGTCCTAACTTCATTTCCATGCACAGAAGACCGTCGTACACATTAAACTGTGACTGTGTCCGATACAATTTACAGTCGTTGTCAGCGTCCTGTAATTTTTGCCGTACCGCTAGATCAAACCCTATGACTTCTACTCTTGCCACTTTCCTACTTCGTGCATCCGCATTACCGTGCTTCTTCCCAGGCATGTACACCACCTAGTAGTCGAATTCACTAAGCCTCACAACCCATCTAGTGAGTCTCGTGAACAGATTCTTCAACCCCCAACAACCACTTCAACACAGCATGATCTGTCACTACCCGAAATCTTCTCCCATATAAATAACATTTAAAATATGTGATTCATAGATTACCCTAAGCATCTCCCTCTTAGTTGTTGAGTAATTCCTCTCTGCTGTATTCAATTGCCTAGATGCATAGGCTACAGGATGTTCTTTCACATCAATTTCCTGAATAAGAACACACCCCAGTGCTTGATTCGATGCATCGCATGCTAGTATAAACTCCTTTTCAAAATCTCGAAAACAAGAACTGGGCTTGATGTTAACACTTCTTTCAGTTTGTCAAATGCTTTCTGACACTCTTCTGTCCACTCAAATTTCACACCCTTCCGTAACAATCGCATCAACAGCTGTGCTAAATCTGCAAAACCCTTCACGAACTTTCGATAGAAATTGTAAATTCCGATGAATGACTGCACTTCCTTAACTGCTTTCGTTTCCCGAAAATCCCTTACAGCCTGTATCATCCTCGTATCTGCTCGCACTCCGTCCTTACCGATAATATGACCCAAATATTTTACTTCTTCTAATGCAAAATGACACTTCTCCAGGCTCAACGTCAAACGAGCTGCTCTTAACCTCATAAAGACTTCCCTTAACCGCTGTCTGTGTTGCTCCAAACTACCTGAAAACACTATAATGTCATCCAGATAGACAAGACACTGCCATGGTTTCAAACCCCTCAAGACTCTGTCTAGCAACCTCTGAAACGTTGCCGGAGCATTTTTCAAACCAAATGGCATTCTAATGTACTGGTAATGGCCTCCAGGTGTAGAGAAAGCAGTTTTTGGACGATAATTTGGAGCCACCTCTAACTGATGATAACCACTTGTCAAATCCATCGTAGAAAAGTACTGGCACTGTTCTAAGTGATCCAAAGTCGCCGATATGTTTGGAGTGGGGTATGCATCCGTTACTGTCTTATTATTGAGTTATCTGTAGACACAACAGAACCTGTATTTCTTAGTTCCATCCGTGGATTTTTTAGAAACAACGACAATGCCCACTCCCAAGCAAATATTACTTTCAAATAACTTCCGGGAATTCAGCCAGGTAACACTTTCAGCGACCGCCGATATTTCGGCGGGAGAACACCCCGCCATTTTCAAGGCAAACTGCAACGGACAGGCGACGTACATGCAAATTTAATACCTCGGTTCTCGGACCCAAGCAGGAAAGATAACACACACACACTGAACACTAGTGCCACCAAAGATGGCCAAAGTCAGAGCTATCGATAGTGAGACTATGAATTCGCAGGTGAGGTAGCATTGAGTCTGTCCCTCTGTTTCTTGACAAGGGAGACAACAGAGGGACAGACTCAATGCTACCTCACCTGCGAATTCATAGTCTCACTATCGATAGCTCTGACTTTGGCCATCTTTGGTGGCACTAGTGTTCAGTGTGTGTGTGTTATCTTTCCTGCTTGGGTCCGAGAACCGAGGTATTAAATTTGCATGTACGTCGCCTGTCCGTTGCAGTTTGCCTTGAAAATGGCGGGGTGTTCTCCCGCCGAAATATCGGCGGTCGCTGAAAGTGTTACCTGGCTGAATTCCCGGAAGTTATTTGAAAGTTGTATACGCCAGGAGAAACTCAGGTCTCACAAATATTACTTTGCTCTATAATACCGTCCGCAAGCTGCTGATTAATGAAATCCTCCACAATCGGCTGCGAATACCTCAGTATTCTGTGTGGTTTACGGTAAACAGGTGCTTCATTCCCTGTTGGTATCCTGTGTTGAACTAATGGAGTTCTTGGTAACGGCCCTTGTGGAAAAAAACAAGTCCTTAAATTCTCACAATAAGTCTTCCATATGCTCTCTTTCTCCTACTTTCAAATTTAATTTTGTCACGCAATGCAGTTCTATTGGCAGTTAGTGGTTGATCGCCACGCCAATCTCTCGAACACCAGTCTTCGTCATCAGGCACATCCAAATTTGCTACTAACACCCCATTCCTCAAATTCGCGTCTACAGCGCTAAAATTATCCACGTTCACGAAAACTACTCGCTCGTCGTTCCCCTCCTGTACGTGTACAACACTACATTTCACAAAACAACCCATCGATCCAAAAATTCAATGTCCTTCAATGGTTCAATAACAAATGCATACTGTACCCACAGGTAGATTCGGCTCCACACTTACCCAAAGCGAATTTCCTGTGCCACTAGACTCACACTCATGCGAATTAAGCCTTAATGCTAATGTACACGGTTCAATTGGTTTGTTCATTGCGTTGAACGCTCATCGCGACAGCTCTGCATTGACAACGGTTTCCCCTAGTGAAAATAACATTCCACCAAGTTCCACAGTTCGTTTAGCATGATGTTGATGCAAGAAATCTACTCCTAGGATCATGTCGTAGCCCTTGCTTACCCTTGGTACTACCTCCATGCATGCATTAAATCGGACTTTCCCTGTGCGAAAGTCAACTGTCACTGACCCCAAAGGTGTGACACCCTTATCCCCCACTCCACGCAACCTATAACGTGGTGGGTCTAACCTCCTTCGCCCCGTTATATTATTACTAGCCACTGACTCTTGCGCCCCAGTGTCCAACAAAATCTTAAACTTTCTGGCTGCTACAGATCCTACCACTGAATATTCCACCTCTGCATACATATCCGTAGCATTGAAATTAAACGGGGTCTCCCTTAGGCTGGTCTTGGGCCCCCTGTGTCGTTTAATGACCTCTCCAATCTCCACTTCTCCTTCCTCCACGCTGCTAATGGCCACTCCTTACTCTATTCCTTGGTGACTGGGTATATTGCCTCTGCACATGTCCCGTACGACCACACTTAAAACATTTCACACCCACCGCAAACACTATTTGCCTCTTGTGTGCCCCTGTTGCCACATCTATTTCCTCACATTAAATTGCCAGCTGAAGGGCCGAATACAAATCTTTAGGAGTCCCTTCACGCACTTTCCGTGACATATGCGCCGGTAACCCTCTCAAAAATACATTAAGTTCCCTTTGCTCGGCCTCTTGCAACAGAACACTATTCGCTTCATCACTCAGACCCAACTCAAAAGTATAATCATTAATTTCCCTTATCCTGTCCACAAATATCTCCAACATCTCCCCCTGTCTCTTTGTCATTGTACTCAACCTCTCCCTAAAGTACTGAACGTTATTCTGTTTCTTGTACCTTTGTAAAATCCCTTCCTTTAACTGCTTAAACTGTCCTTCCTTCCTTAAGGGCTCAGAACACCTTACATATGTTTTCACTTCACCCGTTAATCTAATCTTGGCTATATGTAACAGCTGCTCATCAGACCAACCATTCATCAAAGCTGAAATTTCCAAGTCCTCCACTAACGAATGCACATCCTCAGATGCCCTGCAAGAAAATGGAATAATGAAACTCACAGCAGCTGGATCAATCTCCTGCACCCTAGGCAACAATGACTGATCAGATGCGGTTTTCCACTCACTTCCAGATGTTTTTAATTCATTTCTCAACTGCGTATTGTTCGCTGTCAATTGTGCTATCTTTTCCATCAAACTCCGCACAGCTTCTGATTCTGACACACCTTGTGTCCTTGTTTCTTCCATTGAGTTGCTTTCGATCCCAGTTAGTCGTTTTGTTTCGGGATTACATACAATAATAATCTGACTTACTGCTTCCAATAGACTAACACTTACTCTGACAATAGAAAATACTATTCCCATGCAAAACACCAAAAATGTGGCTTGCCAGGAGCCATACTCGAAAAAACAAAAAAGAAAGAAAACGCCCAACTTTCAAAAATAAAACTGGTCAAAACTCACCACATCTTGTGACTGTACTGCAAGCGGTGGGCTCGAATGTCGTACTGTACAGATGACGTCCACTATTCTGACACCAAATGTAATGGCGACTTCTGCCACCGAGTGTATCAGGATGACCAAATGTAGCAGGAAGACACAAAATGCAGTGGGTGGGTGCAGGATGAACTGTACTAAAGCTTGGCGAGAACTTTTCAAATGATTTATTTGTTTCCGCTACAGTGCTCCATTCACCTTGGTCTGCATCACAAGGCCCCACAATGCTGAGGAAGCACCCCAGCAGCGTGTGCAAATGCAATGCTGTGTCGTGCTGGCCTTGTACGCCAGCTGCAGAGTTCTGATTACGTCAGGATTGCTGCACCAGCAGCCAACTCAGCAGCCACCGTCCTCGTTGTTTCCGCGGTGCTCCGCCAATAGCCGTATACCAGCCCCCTGCTGCTTCTTCCTCGCTGGTGTAGCTGAGAATGCGGTGGCAACGATCACCTGCGATCCGGCATCCGAATCTGTGGCCCTCGCCTCAGAAGTCTCCAGCATATGTTGGGAGCCGAGACGACTGCCTGCGGTAGTGAGCCAAAGAGCGGCCCGTCGCTGGCTGGCTGCGGACCCTGCGTCGGCCTCAAAGGGTCAAACCAACGACCCGCCGTGGACTGGGACGCTGTCACCCCAGCTGTTGCTGTTTCCATCCAGGAAAGCTGTTACACTTGAATACCTTGTTAGAAAACTGGCAGCTATATCTATACGTGGCTGTGCGCCTCTGTTTCGCTAACGCGCCACTTCGCGTCACATACCCATAACACGCTAGGCTGGCCAGTGGCCCCCTTCTTCTTGCGACATGCGCCATGGAACTGCTGTGTGTGCCTTCTCCAGCAGTTCTACGCCCCTGTGGCCTCTATTTGCCTTCGCAACTGCGGGTATTTGCAACTCACTGTAATCCGGCTCGCACCTGACTGTGACTTGCACTTGGAATATCGCACAAAACTAACTTTCCCTATCCTAAACTGTGGTGCCGCTACAATATTTTTCATCTTGCCATTTACCTTTTCAAACCATTCTTGAACTCCTTTTCAGACCAAATCATATTGGTTTTCTGTTTCAAGCTGTAGCTCCTTAAACAACTTTACCAACAAGGGAATGGTCCAATCCGACGTGTCAACACTCCTTCTGAAATTTTTTCATAGGAAGAGTACACCAAAAGAAATGCGCTTCCAAAATTAGCTGCCAAAGTGTACTGAAAGTTTTTTATCTTGAAATTACTAATTTTTTCTGCACAAATAACCGCTATAACAACAGTCTTTACAGCCCTGTCCGCCTAGCTCGCAAATCTGGCGAATAAGGGCCAGTTGTTCATCTCCGATTAGCAGCCGGTTAAGCTCAATTCTCGGAATAGCGCGAGAATCGCGCTGTAAGAAACCGGAATAACGCACAACCAGAGAATAAATTCGAGATAAATTAACGGGAGATTTCTAGCCGTTTAGGGAGCTTAACTGGGGAATAACTTTTCAAGATGGGAGGGGTAGTGACAGATGCAGCCAGCAATGACGAGATATTGGCTGAGCTGTTCATGAGAACGACGAGGAAATAAAAGAAAGAGTAACGACGCCGAATCCGAATTTATATCCAGATTTTTCTTA
This sequence comes from Schistocerca americana, assembly GCF_021461395.2. Lineage (NCBI taxonomy): Eukaryota > Metazoa > Arthropoda > Insecta > Orthoptera > Acrididae > Schistocerca > Schistocerca americana. Next base: position 737,975,294 of record NC_060121.1, on the reverse strand, counting down.
TCAAAGCAGTCAGTCTTGTACGTGAGAAACTGGAGCATATGACGAACAGGTGAGACTATTTCTCTGTTTTCTTAAATAATACCTTTCATTCTTAGTAATATGCATTCGATGTCAGTACCTCGTGAATTCCGCCGTGTTATTTTCGTAAGTCAGGCACATTTAACTGACGATTCGTTCAAAAATAGTCTTGTTTATCTGGTATGTGTTACAATGGCTGCAGTAGAGAAAAGAACTATTTCGTTTTATGTAGCAGTCAGTGCCATGATAGACTTAACCAAACCGAAAACTTTTTCTGTTTTTGACGGAACATCGATTTTTCGTGTTGCAAAACGTTTTGACAAAGCAGTAGTGTCCCAATCTCATCACCAGCAGAAAATATTGTTCCATTCTGTTTTCTGTTGGGAATGCCCCTTTTTGTAAGCATCACAGCAGTGTCAAAATAACTTTTCCACTTTTATTGAAAATATTAGTATTGTTGACCCATTAATGCTTCAGAGTAAGAAGATTGTCTCCCACCTACCATTGTTTACTGAAGCCAGTTAACTATTTGTTCTTACTCAGGCCAAGTTTAACACAGTAAGATTAAGAGGAAAGTAAGATTTTTGAAGAAAGTGATGCTTTCCCAGCCATAGAACGTAGCTGTTGTTTCTCTCTTATTAGTATTAACCATATAGTATTAACCATATAGTATTAACCAACAATATTTATTATAAAATAATAGCTGTACCTGTACGCTATAAGAACAGAATAGGAATCTACACTCCTTTCAGCATAAGAATAAACCTCATATAAACATTAGACTATGTATTCTTCCACGATTGTCGAAATATCATTGGATTTAGTTTCATGTGGAGTGGAAGCTAAGCTGTCTCGAATACAGTCAAGTACGATAAACAGGATATGTTTTATGCTGTACGTTACGCGTACATCGACTCAGCGATGATACAAGGCAGCAGCTTTACTGGGGCATTTTACTTGGACAGCACTGGCCAGGCAAGTGATCGAACGTACTTGCAGTGATGTGAACAGTTCTACATCTACATCTACATTTATACTCGGCAAGCCACCCAACGGTGTGTGGCGGAGGGCACTTTACGTGCCACTATCATTACCTTCCTTTCCTGTTCCAGTCGCGTATGGTTCGCGGGAAGAACGACTGCCGGAAAGCCTCCGTGCGCGCTCGAATCACTCTAATTTTACATTCGTGATCTCCTCGGGAGGTATAAGTAGGGAGAAGCAATATATTCGATACCTCATCCAGAAACGCACCCTCTCGAAACCTGGACAGCAAGCTACACCGCGATGCAGAGCGCCTCTCTTGCAGAGTCTGCCACTTGAGTTCGCTAAACATCTCCGTAACGCTATAACGCTTACCAAATAACCCTGCGACGAAACGCGCCGTTCTTCTTTGGATGTTCTCTATCTCCTCTGTCAACCCGACCTGGTACGGATCCCACACTGATGAGCAATACTGAAGTACAGGCCGAACGAGTGTTTTGTAAGCCACCTCCTTTGTTGATGGACTACATTTTCTAAGGACTCTCCCAATGGATCTCAACCTGGCACCCGCCTTACCAACAATTAATTTTATATGATCATTCCGCTTCAAATCGTTCCGTTACGCATACTCCTAGATATTTTACAGAAGTAAATGCTACCAGTGTTTGTTCCGCTATCATATAATCATACAATAAAGGCTCCTTCTTTCTATGTATTCGCAATAAATTACATTTGTCTATGTTAAGGGTCAGTTGCCACTCCCTGCACCAAGTGCCTATCTGCTGCAGATCTTCGTGCACTTCGCTGCAATTTTCTAATGCTGCAACTTCTCTGTATACTACAGCATCGTCCGCGAAAAGCCGCATGGAACTTCCGACACTATCTACAAGGTCGTTTATATACCGGGTGATCAAAAAGTCAGTATAAATTTGAGAACTGAGTAAGTCACGGAATAATGTAGATAGAGAGGTACAAATTGATACACATGGTTGGAATGACATGGGGTTTTATTAGAACCAAAAAAATACAGAAATTTAAAAAAATGTCCGACAGATGGTGCTTCATCCGATCAGAATAGCAATAATAGCATAACAAAGTAAGACAAAGCATAGATGATGTTCTTTATAGGAAATGCTCAATATGTCCACCATCAATCCTCAACAATAGCTGTAGTCGAGGAATAATGTTGTGAACAGCACTGTAAAGCATGTCCGGAGTTATGGTGAGGCATTGGCGTCGGATGTTGTCTTTCAGCATCCCTAGAGATGTCGGTCGATCATGATACACTTGTGACTTCAGGTAACCCCAAAGCCAATAATCGCATGGACTGAGGTCTGGGGACCTGGAAGGCCAAGCATGACGAAAGTGGCGGCTGAGCACACGATCATCACCAACCGACGCGCAGAAGAGATCTTTCACGCGTCTAGCAATATGGGGTGGAGCGCCATTCTGCATTTTGGTTCTAATAAAACCCCATGTCGTTCCAAGCATATGTGACAGTTGTTACCTCTCTATCTACATTATTTCGTGATTTATTAAGTTTTCAAATTTATACTGACTGTTTGATCACCTGGTATATTGTGAAAAGCAATGGTCCCATAACACTCCCCTGTGGCACGCCAGAGGTTACTTTAACGTTTGTAGACGTCTCTCCATTGAGAACAACATGCTGTGTTCTGTTTGCTAAAACCTCTTCAATCCAGCCACACATCTGGTCTGATATTCCGTAGGCTCTTACTTTGTCTATCAGGCGATAGTGCGGAACTGTATAGAACGCCTTCCGGAAGTCAAGGAAAATGGCATCTACCTGGGAGCCTGTATCTAATATTTTCTGGGTCTCATGAACAAATAAAGCGAGTTGGGTCTCACACGATCGGTGTTTCCGGGATACATGTTGATTCCTACAGAGTAGATTCTGGGTTTCCAGAAATGACATGATACGCGAGCAAAAAACATGATCTAAAATTCTACAACAGATCGATGTCAGACATGTAGGCCTATAGTTTTGCGCATCTGCTCGAAGACCCTTCTTGAAAACTGGAACTACCTGTGCTCTTCTTCAATCATTTGGAACCTTCGGTTCCTCTAGAGACTTGTGGTACACGACTGTTACAAGGGGGGCAAGTTCTTTCGTGTACTCTGTGTAGAATCGAATTGGTATCCCGTCAGGTCCAGTGGACTTTCCTCTGTTGAGTGATTTCAGTTGCTTTTCTATTCCTTGGACACTTATTTCGATGTCAGCCATTTTTTCGTTCGTGCGAGGATTTAGAGAAGGAACTGCAGTGCGGTCTTCCTCAGTGAAACAGCTTTGGAAAAAGGTGTTTAGCATTTCAGCTTTACGAGTTTCAGCCTCTGTTTCAATGCCATTAATCATCCCAGAGTGTCTGGATGTGCTGTTTCGATCCACTTACTGATTTAACGTAAGACCAGAACTTCCTAGGATTTTCTGTCAAGTCGGTACATAGAATTTTACTTTCGAATTCACTGAACGCTTCACGCATAGCTCTCCTAACGCTAACTTTGACATCGTTTAGCTTCTGTTTGTCTGAGAGGTTTTGGCTGCGTTTAAATTTGCAGTGAAGTTCTCTTTGCTTTCGCAGTAGTTTCCTAAAAAAATGGCTCTGAGCCCTATGGAACTTATCATCTGAGGTCATCCGTCCCCTAGAACTTAGAACTACTCAAACCTAACTAACGTAAGGACATCACACACATCCATGCCCGAGGCAGGATTCGAACCTGCGACCGTAGCAGTCACGCGGTTCCAGACTGAAGCGCCTAGAACCGCTCGGTCACTCACGCAGGCGTAGTTTCCTAACTTTGTTGTTGAACCACGGTGGGTTTTTCCCGTCCCTCACAGTTTTACTCGGCACGTATCTGTCTAAAACGCATTTTACGTTTGCCTTGAACTTTTTCCATAAACACTCAACATTGTCAGTGTCGGACCAGAAATTTTCGTTTTGATCTGTTAGGTAATCTGAAATCTGCCTCCTATTACTCTTGCTAAACAGATAAACCTTCCTCCCTTTTTTTATATTCCTATTTACTTCCATATTCAGGGATGCTGCAACGGCCTTATGATCACGGATTCCCTGTTCTGCGCTTACAGAGTCGAAAAGTTCGGGTCTGTTTGTTATCAGTAGGTCCAAGATGTTATCTAGACGAGTCGGTTCTCTGTTTAATTGCTCGAGGTAATTTTCTGATAGTGCACTCAGTATAATGTCACTCGATGCTCTGGCCCTACCACCCGTCCTAAACATCTGATTGTCCCAGTCTATATCTGGTAAATTGAAATCTCCACCTAAGACTATAACATGCTGAGGAAATTTATATGAACTGTATTCTAGATTTCCTCTCTATTGTTCTGCCACTAATGCTGCTGAGTTGGGAGGTCGGTAAAAGGAGCCAATTATTAACCTAGCTCGGTTGTTGAGTATAACCTCCACCCATAATAATTCACAGGAACTACCACTTCTATTTCACTACAGGATAAACTACTACTAACAGCGACAAACACTCCACCACCGGTTGCATGCAATCTATCCTTTCTAAACACCGTCTGTGCCTTTGCAAAAATTTCGGCAGAATTTATCTCTGGCTTCAGCCAGCTTTCCGTACCTATAACGATTTCAGCTTCGGTGCTTTCTATCAGCGCTTGAAGTTCCGGTACTTTACCAACGCAGCTTCAACAGTTTACAACTACAAACAAAAGTTGCAGTAAAGACGCAAAAAGAAACCAGCAGACAAACAATATAGCTTTGATATCATTAATTTTTGAAGAGAAGGAAATAATATATGACAAAACACTGGCGACACGCTTTTGTATGTGACCGGACGAAAACAGGAAATGCTCTCGATCTTAGCTAACATAATACTGTAATTAAAAGCAAGAGTGATGAAAATCCTGGCTTTAAAAAGAGTAATTTCTCTGCATGTGTGGTGTGAAAGCCCATTGCTGATTTCCCATGAAGTTATCTATTGAAAGCCACTGAAGGTATTACAGTCAGTCGTCTGGTAATCTCTGAACTACTTCCATATCAGTCTCCGAGCAATACGGTATTTTTCGCTACTGCTACGTTGATAACGAGACGACCAGCAACAGAGTCCCAAGCCACCAAAAAATCCATATTTCCTCCTCCTCTTTTACGACGTTCTGTTCTGTATTTCGTCATCGCTCGGCAGTGACGTGCCACGAAGCTTTCTGCATTAGTTCCAGTACGTTTGGCAGCTTAAATGTCTTGCTATGTCTTGTGACAAATCCCTTACCTTGACTCCAGATCAGTTCTACTGGGTTCAGATTACAGTGTTACGGTGACAACTGTAAAAATGCAGCATTTTTACAGTGTGCTCGACGCCGCCAAAATTGTTGTTTTCCATGTTTCTACGACGCTTACCGCTCTGGTCCATGTGAGACCACATCGGTCCTACAAAACGATGGGCATGTTCAAATAAAGAGTAATTGATTTTTCATTTGTATCCAAAAAAATTTAATTGAATGATGTTTTCTTAACTTCAATAATCTTTTATAAAATATCGTTAATTAAGAATTGACATTTGCAGCGAAAACAAATATTTTGTGTGTGATATGTAATTAGAAAATAGCAGACATGCATTTTCATGAAAATTGATGGTTAAGTATGCGCTAATTATCATATATTTGATGAATTTCATATTTAAATGATTTAAGTATTCAAACCGAACAAAAAATTGTAGACTGTATCGTATTTCGATCCGCCACCCGTCAGCTTTCTATGACGCTAACGTTTACGCCACGCATATAATTACAGTTCCCTCCCTTATATTTATTACATAGAGTTTCTCGAAAAACGTCAAAGATGATTTTTCCCTATAACCTTGTGAAAAACATTAAGAACAACTTGTTTCTCGCCATTAACGGTATTCCGCGCGTGTGTTTCACTACGAAACACGAAGCATTGTCATCCATTTTCACACTACATATAAACAGCGAGACAATAGGGTGCAAGTAGCGTTTACAGAGATTGTGACTGTATACGATTTTTTAAATAAAAATTATGTAGTCAAAGTATGATTAAGAAAAACTTTAGTGGCTGTTAATTCATCAGAATGTCTTAAAGGTTCTTTTACAGTGACATAGTAACAAGATGTCTAATACATAAGTGGGACCTACTTCGAAGAGCGGAACAACACCAGTGTACGAGAGCTACGGCAGCTGACCAATCATCGCCTTTGTTTGCACCAGGTTTGTTCTTATGTTGAGTGAAGTATAGTTATCTGTATAGTTGTAGCATGTGGAAGGAGTGCCTGGAATGCTATGTTTTAAAGTTCCTTGCATATCAGGTTTCTTTCAGTGTTCTCTTTTATGTCAAACTGTAACTAGTTGAAAGTAACTTAAATTGAAATATATTGTATTTGTGTGAACTACCATTTTTCTGAAACTGATGGCTTCTTATGATTGTTTAATGCAACAAAAATATTCATACCTCTCTAATGTCCCCAGTTCACTCAGCCAAATCTATAGCAGAAAATATTGTTCACTCTTACATAACATTGGGACAACAACTTTCCACCATTTAGTGAATGCTTCAGAGCAAAAAAATAGCCTATCACCTAGCATGATTCGTATAAACATGTAAATTATTTGTGTTTGCTCAAACTAAGTTTAACCAGTAAAATTAGTAGGAAAATAGTTTTTTTTTAAAAAAAGAAAGCTATAGCAAATATGTATTGTATTTCTCAGTTATAAGTATTATCCTCATGATCACATACATATTTATCATAAAGTAATTATTTCTGTGTTCCAAGAACATAGGTACTTTTCATTCAGTTAACAGGACTCTTTAGTTATTGGATCTACATAATCAGAACAGTGGAAGGAGTGGCTGCAAGTCATGTTTTCAAATTTCTTTTGAATTGTCTCATGTTATTCTTTTCTTTCGTTTAGAAATGACTGTCTACCAATGAACTAGCTTCTAGAGATACTTAAATATTTTGCCTCTGGTGATTTATTTCTGTCCATTGGAGACTTAATTGGTACTGGCAAAGGGACAGCCAGCATGATTATTAAAAGGATGTGTATGACACTGGACAACATTCACAAGAGACAGTTTTTTTTAATTATTTCAGTTCACTGATGGAATTAAAATAAAATGAAATAAAGTAAAGAAATATATAAGGGTTAGTATATTTTTATTCCGAAATCATTTGTATTAATTTTTGTTTTCTGATTCTAATTTTGATCTTTACGATCCTTTTTTAACCAATACAGTTCTTTCTGCCTTCTCTGGTTCTTGTCAAGCTACTTTTGAAGCAGCACCATCTGCAACTCTGCCAATTCTTTCACATTTCAGAATAGGTATTTTTATTCTGAAATCAAAACTGACAGTTCTATACTGAGATGACGAGAAAAGAAGGAAGAAGACAGTGAAGGTGCCAGGCCTCTGGATACTTCTCCTTCCAGATTACATACAGGTGACTGCACAACGCAAAATTATGTATGAAACAGCTTCTCAATCATTTAGGTGAGTAACAGTAACAGTAGCCTCCAGTTTTGTAGGTGCCATACATACATTTCCACCCCAAGATTATAAAAAAGATAATGGATGCTTATTGTAAATGATGGCATCGTATTCTTCATACACACACAATATAATTAATAATCATCACATCACAGAAACTTGATTTATATATGTCCAAGAACTGCAAAAGCGGATGCACAAATAGTGTTCAAAATTTTAGCAAGGGTGTTTTCTGCATAACACCCACTGGTGCTGTAATGAACGAAACATTCTAAGATGTAAATACAACAGCAAGCTAGCCAGTAACCCCTTTCAGAATTTTTGGTCAAATCAATCTCCGTCATTTCTATGTTGTAAAAGTTTGTTGGAGAGACTGTAAAGACCAACTGTTTCACAAAGCAGAGCACATTTCACAATTGCTTCTATTTATGTGTCTACTTACAATTCAGTTCACCATCTACCCTACATCTACATTTGATGGAATACATCTGAATCAAACTAAACGTGGCGTCCTTGTGTTGACAACTTTATCAAATGGTTCAAATGGCTCTGAGCACTATGGGACTTAGCATCTGTAGACTTAGAACTACTTAAACCTAACTAACCTAAGGACATCACACACATCCATGCCCGAGGCAGGTCGCGCGGTTCCAGACTGAAGCGCCTAGAACCGCTCTGTCACACAGACCGACACAACTTTATCAGTTCGTGTATTTCATTGTACACAATTTGGAACTTACAGTCCACATATGGGGCGCCACCAATCTATAGCCTCTACTACCTTTTCTGCGCTTAACATTTACGTGTTTCTTTCTTTAAATAATAATAATAATAATAATAATAATAATAATACGTCTGTTGTAGTTGCTCTGTCAATCTATGTGAAGTTGTTTGTGAATGGAAACTGTTGCAAATTTTTTCGTATAATTTATTCGGAAATCTAGAAATATCTGTTACTGGTCATAAATACGTGATCATTTAACTAAATTCAAGATAGAAGGTAACATATATGTACCCTAACAATTTATTTAAATGTTTTGCACTAATATTTTTATTGAATGACTGCAACAGCTTTCGTGTTTTCTACTATCCTTTTGAACTCATTGACAATATCTACTAGCCTCAAGGTATCCGCAAGCGAAAAGTTTTGCGATCTGAAACATATGTCATTCATGTTTGACACGTTATTCCTGCAGATGACGACTACATAAATATGAAATGACGTAGTCACAAATACCCAGAGTGCTCGTCAGTTATTGCCAACATAATTCGACATGAACGGTATTCCGGGAATAATTAACGGAGGAATAAAATGGCGACATACAATGCACCCTCCACGTTAATCAGTGGTTAGCCCATTCCTCGGTTAGATAGCCCTGAGTTTATCTCGAGATTGTGCATCTACATCTAAATCCATACTCTGCAAGCCACCTGAAGGTGTGTGGCGGTATTCCGGGAATAATTATCGGAGGAATAAAATGGCGACATACAATGCACACTCCACGTTAATCAATGGTTAGCCCATTCCTCGGTTAGATAGCCCTGGATTTATCTCGAGATTGTAAATCTACATCTACATCCATACTCCGCAAGCCACCTGAAGGTGTGTGGCGGAGGGTACCTTGAGTACCTCTATCGGTTCCCTTCTATTCCAGTCTCGTATTGTTCGTGGAAAGAAAGATTGTCGGTATGCCTCTGTGTGGGCTCTAATCTCTCTGATTTTTATCCTCATGGTCTCTTCGCGAGATATATGTAGGAGGGAGCAATATACTGCTTGATTCCTCAGTGAAGGTACGTTCTCGAAACTTCAACAAAAGCCGGTACCGAGCTACTGAGCGTCTCTCTTGCGGAGTCTTCCACTGGAGTTTATCTATCATCTCCGTAACGCTTTCGCGATTACTTAATGATCCTGTAACGAAGCGCGCTGCTCTCTGTTGGGTCTTCTCTATCTCTTCTATCAACCCTATCTGGTACGGATCCTACACCAGTGAGCAGTATTCAAGCAGTGGGCGAACAAGTGTACTGTAACCTACTTCCTTTGTTTTCGGACTGCATTGCCTTAGGATTCTTCCAATGAATCTCAGTCTGACACGACGATTAATTTTATATGGTCATTCCATTTTAGATCACTCCTAATGCATATGGAATTAACTGCTTCTAGTTGCTGACCTGCTATATTGTAGCTAAATGATAAAGGATCTTTCTTTCTATGTATTCGCAGCACATTACACCTGTCTACATTGATATTCAGTTGCCATTCCCTACACCATGCGTCAGTTCGTTGCAGATCCTCCTGCATTTCAGCCCCAAGTAAATGTAGTCATGATACAAGAACTTAGCACTGCGTAGCATAAAACCCAAAGTGCACATCCGCGAATTTTAAGCATTTAAGCTGTACCAAAAACGTCTCGGATCATTACTTTTTTGAATGACGCAGTTCATGTCTAGAGCTAAGCTGTTGCAGATGTAATTGTTACCCAAGTGACTAGGAGAGGAAAGAAAATCAAGGCAGTGTACGATGTTGCATAACGACTTCCATCAGTGAAACATTTAATTTGTTGACAGTAAATATTTTACTACAATTTCTATAGCACAATTCTTATGACAATTTGAAAATAACGTAAATTTTACTAACAATGAAACAGTTCCCTTTTTGTTCCCTCCAGCCATAACAAAAATGTGAAGTGTCTGCTGGATGTTAATAACAAACATTTTCCTTACACGTCACAGTATTCAGACGGAAATCGGATGGAGTAAGAAATGGTCTTGGCTGTTGTTCTGCAAATAGTGCTGCATATCAGGCATACTTTATCGAATTTGTAAAATGCGGTGATGCAAACTGGCAATGCACAGCTGAATGATGTGTTTAACAAAACTCTCAGAAACTATATTGACCTATAATTTTGTTTATCGAGAGGCCAAATCATACTATTAGTTCTGAGTGGAATCCAAACAATAAGTCTTTTCGTCCTCCTCCTAAAGGCAGAGATGTCGCCATGTCCAGCAGAAGAGATTAGTAAAGGCAATGAATCAATTTCTGCAGTTGGTAAGAAGACGCTTTAATACTGAAAATTATTCTTTTCCATTTTCCAGTTTTAGTTTTTGGTTTTCATTTTCCTTGGGGTTTCTTAATACAGATATAAAGCTGCAGAAACATTACTCCACTGTTACTTAACACTGGCACTGTTGTATACGAATGTATCATAGCATTTATCGACTGCACAAGCGACTCTTTCTTTTTTTCGCTCGAAATGATAAAATGTTGTTTGCACTCTGTTCTTGCACAAAACGTGACTGACTGGCATTATAAACAACATTTTAAGGGTAACAAGAAGCTTCGTCTTCACGTCAGCTACGAATTTCTCTATAGTATTACCTGTTGACGTCTCTAAATATTTACTGTAAGCAAACTTAATTTCTCATCTCCCTTTTCGTATAATTTCCTATATCTGTATAACCAGAGGGCCCAGTCTTGTATACCTCCCTCAGTAACGGTGTATTAACTATTACAAACAGTTACAAATTTTTCGTACAGTTTTTCTTTCGCTCTATTGCTCGTTTCAGTTTGGTGTATTTTTACGTTTCATGTAAATATTTTTTTCCATTTGTACACATTTCTTTCGAATCTTATGCAGTAAAATCGGATTTGCATACAGCTTAACATTAAGCGCTTTCTCCCTGCTTCGTTTAACCAAAACATTAAAAAAATGGTTCAAATGGCTCTGAGCACTATGGGACTTAACATCTGAGGTCATCAGTCCCCTAGAACTTAGAACTACTTAAACCTAACTAACCTAAGGACATCACACACATCCATGCCCGAGGCAGGATTCGAACCTGCGACCGTAACGGTCGCGCGGTTCCAGACTGAAGCGTCTAGAACCGCTCGGCCACATCGGCCGGCAAAAACATTTAAAGTCTTTTCTTTGTCACTGAAAGCGATTGTTACATTTGTTTGCTTTGACTAGGAAGGTAGTATATTTTAGTTCTGGACTTAAATTAGCCCAATAATCATCGTTCAAATACAATTCATGGAATCGTTATGAGTTACTTATTGTTTCTTCTAACGTTTGCAAGTTTTCTAAGGAAATGTCGACATCATTTGAATGGATTTCCAAGAAATTAACTGATAAATAACACATATGTAGGTCTTCAGGACAAGTATATTATTTCGATTGCATACCACTTCCCTGATATTTCATCTTTGCGAGTTTTAAAACATTATTGGACTCTACCAAAGAGACAGTATAACAGAGAGCATGTGACGCATTGCTCAGCGTTCCCTGCGGTGCTACACTGTACTATTATCCACCATATTTTCGGAAGTCATTGTGTACGAGTGACTAAAATGAGGTAGCACTGCTGCCTGCAACTAGCGTTCAAAATGTGTCAAGTGACGTCAACTGCTTGTTGTATGGTGCGATCTTTGTCCTGCCTGCCAAACTTATGAAAGCATTGAAAAATAATTCGATGGCAGCTGAATATCTGTGACAACTAAGACTGCAAGTATGATAGCTGCTCGTTTCATTCACAGCAAATTCAAGGTGCGCTCTTAGATTCCTTTCTATTCACACACTAGGCAATCGACACATATTCATAAATAAATAGCCAACTATTTGTGACATGCAAGGATATAAATGTCATTCCTGCTCCTTTCACTCCCAGCAATTAAACTAGATTCCTGCCTGATGCACCCTTTGAAATCGCGAAACCTTCTGAAAAATACGGTCAAATATTTGTGACAATCACAAATATAAATGTCATTACTTGTTGTATCACTCGCAGCAGCATCATCTATCGTTTTTTAAACTGAATGAAGTCATGAAATGGAAGAAGCTATTCATGCTAGATCATGCTCTTATATTCATATCATTAAACTTTGCAGATTATACATCTATTACATGAATAAGAAAGTCCCAAAATGCGTTAATGAGCGAGAAGATGGGAAATAAAAGCGTGTACCAGGACGTGAATGTAAGTAGTGGGACAAAGCCAGCGTCACTCACTTTGCATTGTTGCCAAATGTATTCAAGATGGCGGTTCCAAGAAGGGAGTCATAGATGTGGCAATGTTGCAGTGACATCATTGTGGGAAGTTCAAATTTTTGCGGGAAAACAGGTCAACTGGGCTACCTCCGCTAACCTAACCCCATCCCTTCCTCCCTCTCCTCCCCGCCTCTCCCCACTACACCACTCCCCTCCCCTCCCACATCTAAAAATGGGCGGGAAAAGGACTTAGTCAGTGCCGAGCTGCTGGATAGGATGGATGTAGGTCTTCATTTTGTATGCATTTTTCCCCTCCCCTTCTCTCCCACATCTGGAAACTGGTGGGCAAAGGACTCTGTCTGTGCTGGGCTGCTGGATAGGATGGAGGTAAATATGAATTGTTTATTTACACAATTTGAGTTGTCATAGACAGTAGCTCCATCCAGTGTGTTCATCATGAGGTCTGGAGTCCAGCTGACCTAGTTCATGACACCACCACGAGAGGATGCTATCCTCCCTCCCCCACACCCCTCCTATGATGTAATTCAAGACTGTGATCTGGGGAAAGTCTTGCAGGAAAAGGACGCAGTCTGTGTCTAGCTGCTACACTGGAAGGACAGATGCAATTGTTTACTGTGTTCAATGGACGAGATGCCAGTGCTGGAGAAGGAGTAGTATATTAGCATCTGAGGTCTGTATTGATAGCAATGATATTTGGTAAAGACGAATACACTTTATGAAATAATAATAATAGGGCTAAGTTATGCTTCACAACTCATGTGGATAAATGCGTATGCCGTTAGTGTAGATCACTTGATAAGACCCCAGTCAATCAGCCTTCCAAAGTGCAAGAGGCAATATGTTCACCTCAGAGTTTCAGTGCCCCACTGGAAGAGAGCCAACATGCAAGCTTACAGCACGGTCAGGGAGTACGCCAGCTTACGGAACGGTCATGCAGTAACCACAGGGCCATGCGCTAAACACTTCCTGTCATGCACAGATACCCTTTGTCGTTGAACATGAACTGCTTCAGGAGTTATTACATCTGATGTCGCAGAATATTGTCACATACGTAACTTGAAGATGTCACAGGGACTAAATGTACTGCTGCACAAAGAGAGTGAGAGTGAGAGACAGCTTTGCGGATGACGCCAGAGTATTTAAACAATTACACGTTTTATTCCCAGGAATACCACTGCCGCCATACTTGAACACAGACTCTAAAAAGATCGCGACATACTTCTGAAACCATCCTTGAAACAATTCGCGTGGTTTTATGGGAAATACCCTTGTCCTTAAACATGAGCTGCTTCAGGTGTTACTAAATCCAATTGAATATGTCTCTAAATACAGCTTCAAAAAAAGTTCTCTGCACAGTAGCTTGCCTTAGTTTTGTGAAGTATACCGCCACACTTGAACACAGACTCTAAGAAAAGATCACGGCACACTTGTGAAACCTCTCAGTCTTCCTCCACTACTCTGGAATGTTAGAGTGCACAAACAAATTAGGTAAAGTGTTTCATTCCTCAGTACACTTGAAGATGTTACTTTAAACAATTTGTTTCAAATTCACACACAAAATACTCCACTGTCTTCCCAGGTGCACGTGGAACGGAAATACATTACAGAAAAATGCACTCGAAGACATACATCGCTGAAATAAACGAGAGCTAATCCACCGCATTGAAACTCTGAAGACGATCCTGCAAAATATTGTTAAATACACTATCACAGTAGTTTGATACAAGAGGCACAGTCGTTACTGGGGGACTCACAAAGTGGAAACATGTCCGTCAGCAGCCACAGGTTGCCACAGAGTGTTGTGCAGACCGGAAGCCAGGGTTTTCCAGCTGGAAATGGCTTTGAGCACTATGGGACTCAACTGCTGAGGTCATTAGTCCCCTAGAACTTAGAACTAGTTAAACCTAACTAACCTACGGACATCACAAACAACCATGCCCGAGGCAGGATTCGAACCTGCGACCGTAGCGGTCTTGCGGTTCCAGACTGCAGCGCCTTTAACCGCACGGCCACTTCGGCCGGCTTTCCAGCTGGATTCATAAGTGCACGAAAAGCGTGGCCAGCATTAACTTGTCCTGCATGCTGAGACCAGCACTCATCTGCAAGTGGGGCAGAATGTCACACTCCTATTGGTTCCTGGGTAGAATGGCTGGTGGAGGTGTTAGAGGTTGTGTTAACCTTGTCAGGTGCAGTTGCTCTCGTTCTGCATTTGTCAGGTCATCTGTGTGCTTGATTGTGTGCTTATCAGCATTCCTAGTCTTCTTCTGTTCTCTTATGTGGTACTCATTTACATTACATGATGAAACGTTCAGCCAGCGACAGCATCAGCAGCGGTAGCAGCAAACGCCTTCACCAGGACAGTCTACCATGTAAGTTAATTGTTCTAATCATTCAATGTACCTTGTATACCCCGTAATTTTAGTACTTATCACAGCACTTGGTTAGGTCATAGTCAGAAGAGGTAAACTTCCATACTTCTGAGCTTTTGAAACGCTCATTGTTATAATTTTAGTGTGTGGAGAATTTTTGTTCTGTAGCTGATGTTACAGCCCTTCACTTTTTTCTTGTCTTACAGCCTTCATCCCTGAGATGCTAGCTGATCCTAGATCGGCAGCTGGAGGCTGAGAGACTATTGTAGCAATGACCTCCGGAAATATTAACAGAAACGACGCAGCAAGAACGTAAGTACATTTATCTTTTATTTTTAACATGTGACTTTAGAGAAAATTTTTTTTGTTTACTCAATGTCTTCTGGTTCTAAAGATGAGGACTGCAGAATGTATTCACATTTTTTTCGCAACATGAAGCATTCAGTTGTCTGAGACATATTCTTTGCTTTTCTAGATGTTTCTATGGATGAGGAGGGGGTCATAGGTGTTCGTATAGAGGCCGAGAGCCAGGAACGATCGATTCAGCCTTGTAAGCAGCAGAATAAGATTTTCAAATTCGGCCTGTTTCGTACATAAGTAATTTCAGCGAACTATAGAATACGATTTTCTGTTTATATTTCAGTGACTTAACGGAAACAATTTTCAGTACAAACAAGAAATAATGGCGTTCAGTATCTTATTGTTGTAGGTCGTGTCAGTGAGCACAATAAATTGCCGCAAGGTGAGGGCGAAAAACCATAGTGGGTACATGAGATTGCGGCTGCTCCAGAGGAAGCTGAAAGGTGACGCCATCTTGCCCTTTCAAGGGACGATGATGAAATTTTGTGTTGGGTGGGAGTGGTACTTGAAAACCAGACTGAACTAATCAATCCTTGGACCAAGAGTGGAAAAGGTGATTATAATGCAACCATCATCGTTATAGCACATATTGATTATTATTCTGAAATGTTATTGTTATTAACTTGAGCACCGTATTTAATTTTTCTTCGTTATGCATGTGTTATAGAGGCACCACAGTCGCGATCAGCACCATAACAGTTTGCATGAGTGCCTAGAGCAGTTGTTGTGGGGGCAGGATTGAAACGCGCATCCAAAGCGCAACTGGCATCGGCAAAAGAGGCGGGAGCAACGGTTGCAGCCACTGCAGCCCCTGCCCCTGCACCACATGTACCCCTTGGCGTTCATGGGTGATTCATTTGGAAAAAGAAGAAGAAGAAGAAGGACAGCAATGATCTCATACCTCCCAGGCTAGCGTCGGTGAAGACCCCGGCATGCAGTGCAGCAGCATGGCTGGACACCATCGTCACAATCAGGGTGTTCCCACTGGCCTTCACTGCCGCCATTTCACCCTCCTGGATCTGACTGGTCGCCCTCGCCGGCAATGGAAGGTATGTGTTCCTCGGTGCACACGCCCGTGCATCTCACCAAATCGTTGACAGGATGGACATCATCATCATCATCCTGTGGTAGTAGTAGTAGTAGTAGTAGTAGTAGTGTTAGTCATAGAGAAGATCCTGTGGCTAGCGGCAGTTCCATCCTTTTAGTGAAGGACATCAGGTCAGTGACATCATACCACAGTTAGAATACTTGGTGATTGCAGACGACTTTGAGAAGCGAATCTGATTCAGAAGGATCGATAATCTAATTTTCTAAGGGCATGCCTTCGTCTCATGTAAAAGGAGCTCCTAAAAACATATTTATCATGCACATGTAGGAAGTGACATGTCGTTCAATGATTATGTAAAGATATGGGCCGACTGCTGGAATCATTCACAGTATGGGTTTCTCGTTATTGATAAGACAAGAAAACTCGATGATGGTAGGTACCGGCAAAACAGGTGAGTACATCAGTATACGCTGCACCATGGACAAATTTGCGAGCATGTCTAACTCTCAATCCGAGTGAATGGGTATACAGAAACAGAACATTCATTTGTATATGGATACGAAAATTCAGGCTATCGTACACAAAGGTAGAGGCATATGCAGAGAGCTAGAGAAGTATTACCAGCCCCTTCTGAGAATGATCAATGGATTAAATGAGTTATTTAATGAAATCGAGTCTATTGAAGGGAAAATAGATGTAGAGGCCATTGTTGTTGAAAAGGACGAGCAGGCACATAATAAGAGGAAGAAGAGCGGATATATAAAGCCTCACGCCACGGAGAGTTCTGATTAGTATACACCGAGATGTCAACAAATCAGAAAGTCATTCAAGCACAGATAGCCATTCGAGAGAAATTACGGTTGGTAAGGTCAGGACATACGGATCGCCAGCAAACACTAAGAGAGACATTTAAGCCAGTTACTGAATCTCTCAGGCAGCTCTCAGCAAAAGCAAAACCACATGATAACGATGGTGTTGCCATTGTCGGCTTAATTATCCGTCATGTCCCTGGCCAGATAGACAGGACATTTGGCGTTAGAAGGGGAAGACCATACATGTTGGGTACGCAGACTATAAATGTAATTGATGACACAATACAGATTGTTCACCCCCCATGAACCATGGACCTTGCCATTGGTGGGGACGCTTGTGTGCCTCAACGATACAGATAGCCGTACCGTAGGTGCAACCACAACGGAGGGGTATCTGTTGAGAGGCCAGACAAACGTGTGGTTCCTGAAGAGGAGCAGCAGCCTTTTCAGTAGTTGCAGGGGCAACAGTCTGGATGATTGACTGATCTGGCCTTGTAACATTGACCAAAACGGCCTTGCTGTTGTGGTACTGCGAACGGCTGAAAGCAAGGGGAAACTACAACCGTAATTTGTCCCGAGGGCATGCAGCTTTACTGTATGGTTAAATGATGATGGCGTCGTCTTGGGTAAAATATTCTGGAAGTAAAATAGTCACCCATTCGGATCTCCGGGCGGGGACTACTCAGGAGGACGTCGTTATCAGGAGAAAGAAAACTGGCATTCTACAGATCGGAGAGTGGAATGTCAGATCCCTTAATCGGGCAGGTAGGTTAGAAAATTTAAAAAGGGAAATGGATAGGTTAAAGTTAGATATAGTGGGAATTAGTGAAGTTCGATGGCAGGAGGAACAAGACTTCTGGTCAGGTGAATACAGTGTTATAAATACAAAATCAAATAGGGGTAATGCAGGAGTAGGTTTAATAATGAATAAAAAAATAGGAGTGCGGGTAAGCTACTACAAACAGCATAGTGAACGTATTATAGTGGCCAAGATAGACACGAAGCCCATGCCTACTACAGTAGTACAAGTTTATATGCCAACTAGCTCTGCAGATGACGAAGAAATTGAAGCATTGTGTAATGAGATAAAAGAAATTATTCAGGTAGTGAAGGGAGACGAAAATTTAATAGTCATGGGTGACTGGAATTCGACAGTAGGAAAAGGGAGAGAAGGAAACACAGTAGGTGAATATGGATTGGGGCTAAGAAATGAAAGAGGAAACCGTCTGTTAGAATTTTGCACAGACCATAACTTAATCATAGCTAACACTTGGTTCAAGAATCATAAAAGAAGGTTGTATACATGGAAGAAGCCTGGAGATACTAAAAGGTATCAGATAGATTATATAATGGTAAGACAGAGATTTAGGAACCAGGTTTTAAATTGTAGGACATTTCCAGGGGCAGATGTGGACTCTGACCACAATCTATTGGTTATGAACTGTAGATTAAACTGAAGAAATTGCAAAAACGTGGGAATTTAAGGAGATATAACCTGGATATACTGACTAAACCAGAGGTTGTTCAGAGTTTCAGGGAGAGCATAAGGGAACAATTGACAGGAATGGGGGAAAGAAATACAGTAGAAGAAGAATGGATAGCTCTGAGGGATGAAGTAGTGAAGGCAGCAGAGGATCAAGTAGGTGAAAAGACGAGAGCTAGTAGAAATCCTTGGGTAACAGAAGAAATATTGAATTTAATTGATGAAAGGAGAAAATATAAAAATGCAGTAAATGAAGCGGGCAAAAAGGAATACAAATCTCTCAAAAATGAGATCGACAGGAAGTGCAAAATGGCTAAGCAGACATGGCTAGAGGACAAATGTAATGATGTGGAGGCTTATCTCACTAGGGGTAAGATAGATACAGCCTACAGGAAAATTAAAGAGACCTTTGGAGGAAAGAGAACCACTTGCATGAATATCTAGAGCTCAGATGGAAACCCAGTTCTAAGCAAAGAAGGGAAAGCAGAAAGGTGGAAGGAGTATATAGAGGGTCTATACAAGGGCGATGTACTTGAGGACAATATTATGGAAATGGAAGAGGATGTAGATGAAGATGAAATGGGAGATACGATACTGCGTGAAAAGTTTGGCAGAGCACTGAAAGACCTGAGTCGAAACAAGGCCCCGGGAGTAGACAACATTCTATTAGAACTACTGACGGCCTTGGGAGAGCCAGTCCTGACAAAACTCTCCCATCTGGTGAGCAAGATGTACGAGACAGCCGGAATACCCTCATACTTCAAGAAGAATATAGTAATTCCAATCCCAAAGAATGCAGGTGTTGACAGATGTGAAAATTACCGAACTATCAGTTTAGTAAGTCACAGCTGCAAAATACTAGCACGAATTATTTACAGACGAATGAGAAAGCTGGTAGAAGCCAACCTCGGGGAAGATCAGTTTGGATTCCGCAGAAATGTTGAAACATGTGAGGCAATACTGGCCTTACGACTTATCTTAGAAGAAAGATTATGGAAAGGCAAATCTACGTTTCTAGCATTTGTAGACTTAGAGAAAGCTTTTGACAATGTTGACTGGAATACTCTCTTTCAAATTCTAAAGGTGGCAGGGGTAAAATACATGGAGCGAAAGGCTATTTACAATTTATACAGAAACCAGATGGCGGTTATAAGAGTCGAGGGGCGGGAAGGGAGTGAGACAGGGTTGTAGCCTGTCCCCAATGTTATTCAATCTGTATATTGAGCAAGCAGTAAAGGAAACAAAAGAAAAATTCGGAGTAGGTATTAAAATCCAGGGAGAAGAAATAAAAACTTTGAGGTTCACCGAGGACATTGTGATTCTGTCAGAGACAGCAAAGGACTTGGAAGAGCAGTTGAATGGAATGGACAGTGTCTTGAATGGAGGATATAAGATGAACATCAACAAAAGCAAAACAAGGATAATGGAATGTAGTCGAATTAAGTCGGGTGATGCTGAGGGAATTAGATTAGGAAATGAGACACTTAAAGTAGTAAAGGAGTTTTGCTATTTGGGGAGCAAAATAACTGATGTTGGTCGAAGTAGAGAGGATATAAAATGTAGGCTTGGCAAGGAAAGCGTTTCTGAAGAAGAGAAATTTGTTAACATCGAGTATAGATTTAAGTGTCAGGAAGTCGTTTCTGAAAGTATTTGTATGGAGTGTAGCCATGTATGGAAGTGAAACATGGACGATAACTAGTTTGGACAAGAAGAGAATAGAAGCTTTCGAAACGTGGTGCTACAGAAGAACGTTGAAGATTAGGTGGGTAGATCACGTAACTAATGAGGAGGTATTGAATAGGATTGGGGAGAAGAGAAGTTTGTGGCACAACTTGACTAGAAGAAGGGATCGGTTGGCAGGACATGTCCTGAGGCATCAAGGGATCACAAATTTAGCATTGGAGGGCAGCGGGGAGGGTAAAAATTGTAGAGGGAGACCAAGAGATGAATACACTAAGCAGATTCAGAAGAATGTAGGTTGCAGTAAGTACTGGAGATGAAGAAGCTTGCACAGGATAGATTAGCATGGAGAGCTGCATCAAACCAATCTCAGGACTGAAGACCACAACAACAACAACATACAGATTGGTGATAGGCGGTTTGAGAGAACACCTGGCTTAATGAATCTTATTTTCCTAAGAAAAAAACCCATCAACTGCTCAGTTAATGATAGCGAAATGTACTGTGAAATACTGCATTTGGCTGATGTACATGAGATAGTAAAAAGCATGACCAACAAGAAGTATAAAACCATTATAAAACCAATACTTGACGGTATCGGTGACGATTGTATAGACATTGAGCATTAAACAGTGAACAATCGAACCCGCAGTATATCAAATGATGACGACCCCAGCGAGCTAACATATCGACTCTGCCTTCTCATGGCAACAGCTGCTGCAGGTAATACAGCTCATTCGAATCAGGCTGTTTCCATAACCTCTGAGTTTAGAGAAAAAGATTATCAAATAAGTATGAAGATAATAGTTCGAGAACTGCACAAACCAGCACGCATAACTTACCCTCATAGGCATGTAATGATTGAAGGTTTGGATGTCTTATGCCAGGCTGATCTTGTAGATAGGAGAAAATATTCACATGATAATAATGGATTCAAATATAATTTAATGGTTATTGATACGTACTCCAAATATGCCTGGGCATTACCAGTTAAAACAAAAACAGGTAGAAATGTTGTGGATGTGTTTGAGCGTTTGCTACAGACAGGGACGAATCGATGCCCAGACAGCCTCCAAACCGATCATGGCGGAGAGTTTACAATAGGTATTTCAAGTTCAATTGTGGAAGTATTTTAATATACGTGGCTCATACAAATGGACAGATATTCTCCCAGAAGTAATCGCTCTGTATAATCGAACCCAACATTGCACAATAAAAATGAGACCAATGGATGTTCGTGATAATAGACTCATGGATATGATACTGTCGCATTAAAATGCTGAATCCACGCTAACAGAATTTAATGTAGGTGATTTGGTACGTACATAAAAACACAAGACAACATTTGAGAAATGTTACCTACCGAAAGGGTCAACAGAGATTTTTACAGTTTCAAAGAACGAATCTTAGAACTTATATCTCGAAGGTTAGTAAAAGCGAAGAAACTGCAGGTTGCTTCTATGCTGAAGAGTTGCAGAAAAGCTCAGGGCCGGATGTGTTTTGCGTGGTGAGAGTTATAAGAGGCCGGAGAAACAGAGCACTAATCAAATGGCTTTGTTTTCCTGCAGCACAAAACAGCTGGATTGATGCTAACGATTTACTATATAATGGGGCGCACAGTCCACAACCACCGCAGTAGCATAACATGTGTGCTACGAGATGAATTAAAGGAGGTGGTGGTATTCTAGACAAACTACCAGTGGAATTACACATTCCGGGATATAACTACTGTGGACCTGGAACATAACTTCAGAAACGCTTGGCTTGAAGTGATAAGGGGCTTAATCTGCTCGACGAAGTGTGTTTGGAACACGACTTTGCATATGCTGCAAATAAAGATCTCCTAAGTCGTCACATTGCAGAAAGGACTTTGCCTGATAAGGCTCAGGCGATACGAAGAAAAAAAGATATTGGTATAGGCCAATGCATTGCAAATTTGCAGTTGATAAAAACATGCGAGGAAAAATTAAATTGGGTTTAGGAGTGATGAATTTCAAGCGAGCTATGAATGCTGCACGTTGTGCACTAAAAAAGAAGAAGAAGAAGAATGGGAAGCAGAGCTGTTTGAAGAACTGTGTTCTGACAACAACGTATGCACCAAAGAACGCTCTGAAGCAGAAAGGTGTGGGAAGAAGAAGAAGAGGAGGAGGAGGAGGATTGGTTAAAGCACCTCGAGTCCTACCAATACCGAGGTCGTCTGGTGGTTTTCTTCCGCTCCTCATCCCAGCCCTCTCCGCTCTCTCAGTGGTAGGGTCCCTCGCTGGTGGTATTGCAACTAATGCTCAAACAGTTAAGAACGTCCAAAACTTCCAAGCGCAGTTAGAAGAGGCAAGAACACATAACCACATGACGCAAGCCCCAGCCATCGGAAGATAACTATACTTGAAACCGTTCAGGGAAGGGTTGGTCTATTCATAATTTAAAAAAGCCCATTAGCAGTCGTACCAGGTCGGCCACTCACAAATATCGATCTTCTTAAGTTCGTTGGAAAAAAATTCAACATTCCACGATTCCCTGGTGTGTTTATGTGGGATACATTACCGAAGACGATGTGTAGAACTGGTGAGTGTGATATTGTGAATGTAGATGTTGTTGGAGGTCCAGGCACCCACTTGGTGTTATATGTATTGAAAAATGCGGATACTGTCTACTTCAACTAATTTGGTGACCTGCAACAGCCAGAAGAATTACAACGATACTTCACTCGGAGAAGACGTGTGTTCTATAATTTTCGGCGCTATCTGGACTTTAATACACACCTCTGCGAACATCTACACATCATGTTTCTCTTGACGTTTACAAAGAAGAAGAAAAAGAAGAATAAGAAGAAGAGCACAGAAGGAGGAGCTTTAAACATTCCTTCATCAGTTGAGGTTCAGATGCTATGGCGTCGCCGGCCGCAGTGGTCGAGCGGTTCTAAGCGCTTCCGTCTCGATCCGCGCGACCGCTACGGCACAGGTTCGAATCCTGCCTGGGGCATGGATGTGTGTGATGTCCTTAGGTTGGTTAGGTTTAAGTAGTTCTAAGTTCTAGGGGACTGATGACAGATGTTAAGTCCCATAGTGCTCAGAGCCATTTTAACCATTTGCAGTGGCGTACACTTTGACTTTAAAAGAACGATCATTTGTACTGCGCGCAACTTACTTCCCACCAATTGATTTGAGCATTGGCGAATGGAATACTAAATTGATTGGACTGGAGTCATACAACAGCTTCCCAAATATCACCGAGACTAACAAGTAACTGCATCTGGATGTTAATGGTGAGAAAGACATTATGGAACGTGGTGCATACGCTATTGACGATTTAAACGAAGTCTTAAAACAGTCTAGAAAAAGTACTGAGCTGCGTGCGAACATCAGCACACTTAAATCTGAAATAAGAATTGTGAATGCAACGACTGACTTTAAACATAAAGGTTCAATAGGGCACATACTGGGATTCACAAAAGAGCAGGTTTTGAAGAAGGATCCCAGTAAATTTTACAAGTCATACTGCCCGTAAGTACAAGACATACTGCCCGTCAGCACAATCCGAGTTGAGTGTAACATTGCAACGAACTCCTACCTCAACGACAGTCTGATTCATACTATTTACGGATTCTTCCCGTCATTTGCAACAGGATGTAAGATTGTTGAGATTTCCACCAATGCAATATACTTTTCAGTGACAATTCAGACATTGGACTATTTTGAGTTGCGTATTGTGGACCAGAATAATCAACTTGTTGACTTAAGTGATGAGGAAATTGTACGATTACATCTAAGGCAGGATGGGTGTACGTTATAAAACCAGTGCATGCAATCCACAGCACGTCACTTCCCTGCCGAACCACAAAGTGATAACAAATGCGAACTACGAGTTTCTTAAATCAGTTGGCTTGAAACCTCGCAGTAATGCCCTCACTCACTGTAACCAGTCCAGTAGAGTATGATGAGCGAACTATATGTCAGGAATACTTCTCACATAAACCTTAAGATTAAACCACATTTGACAAGAATGATGAAACTAGGATTGTCATCCAGCACCAAGATGCAAAGACGCTTCCATGCAAGAGTTTCGTATATTTGAAGGGATCATTCAAGAAAAGTTACAGCAGCAATACAGTGGCATCCAAGCTTACACGTAATGTTTTAACATTCCTGTTTCAAGAGATATGCTACGAACTCAATGGGTCTGAGATCTACCATATACACAGTGTTGGCATAACATCAATCCTTAAAACATACGTTTCTGCATCACCCACGGATATGAATGGTTTAGAAAATCGGGTATGGTTCATAGATGATCTGGTGAATAGAGCAGTTGCAGAGTACAAGATATTTACTGCATGCATACCTCTAAAAACGCTTATGGCCTACCTTGAGGACATGAGACAGATAATTATGAATGCTAAACAGGAACTCATTCTGGTATGGAGTGCAACGGATAATAAACTCATACATTCAAGGAGCTCAACAGGAGAATATGATCACAATCAGCAAGATAATATGGAAAATGCCTCACATGAGTGTGTCAGACAAGGAGTGTTTGAAGCTTTTAAAAGTTCCGAATTCCAATACATTTCTGTCACTAATATTTGGCTCTTGGGAGGATTTTGAGTACCCAGTGCTACCGATAGCAAGCATACAAACATGAGCTATTAGAACCTCTTTGCAGCTAGAGGCACCAAGATTCATCATACTTGCGTTTCAGACTGATAGAAGAGGGAATACAGCAATGATTCCACTGTACATGACAACTGCAAGTTAACTAATACCAGCATTGTACCTATATGAGAATTTACACGTACGGTGGGATGAAAATATGTACAGTCTAGCATATGACATGTATGCAAGCTTTCATGGTTACTACTATAGAAGTGCTGAAGAAATAGGAGGAGGCTGTCTACTGAGTCCATGGAAATTCAAGTAGCTATCATCAGTCATCGTAACAGACTGCTCAAAACAGAACAATGTGATTAAGTCTGGACCTATAGACGTACAAATTGAATTTGAATCTTCAGCCAATTTCCTGGAACACACTGTCACATATGCTCTAGTTGTACATGACCATGTGATCAACTACTGACAGCTCACTGGTGTTATGCAATGAGTGTATAAATGAACAGGTGCTGTGCCATACCTAGAGCATTCCGTAATGGCATCTCAAGGTGTGAACATCATTGCAGACGCTTAGGGTTTCTATGATGAGGAGTGTAGACAGTTCATATTTAAAGATGTCGCATTTATAGCATACACAGAGGATGCCAGAATAATAGAGACATTCTCAGCAAACACTGCATCACCGACGTTGTTCAAGGATGTGAAGTGCACTAAAACATGGAAGAGTGCAAAGTGGTTAACATATTTCTACCATGGATTTCGCTGGGATGATCCTGGCATACCCTATAAAGATACAGAAGCGTTGCTTTCATTATTCAACCACATGGATACCATTGTCTACATGAAGGGGAAGAAGAAGATCTTATGGATGCGTCGAATCTTCAAGTTTGCTGCTATTCAAGACCTGGGATTCTACGGGTGTTATGCCCTCCATCGATTCAAGAAGAATAAGATGTGTGAAAATAGTGTTCCTGTGTCTGCTTATGAAAATGTAAAATTATTTTTAATTTGAATGAGAAGTAAATGAATTTTTACCTCATAATATGTGTATGATTACTCTTCACCCTGAATGAGATATTCACTCTGCAGCAGAGTGTGCACTGATATGGAACTTCCTGGCAGATTAAAACTGTGTGCCGGTCCGAGACTCGAACTCGGTACCTTTGCCTTTCGGGGCAAGAGCTCTAAACATCTGACCTACCCAAGCACGACTCACGCCCCGTCTTCACAGCTTTACTTCTGCCAGCACCTCGTCTCCTACCTTCCAAACTTTACAGAAGCTCTCTAGCCTGGTTTGCAGGAGAGTTTCTGTAAAGTTTGGCAGGTAGGAGACGAGGTGCTGGCAGAAGTAAAGCTATGAAGACGGGGCGTGAGTCCTGTTTGGGTAGCTCAGATTGTAGAGCACTTACCCGCGAAAGGCAAAGGTACCGAGTTCGAGTCTCGGTGCGGCACACAGTTTTAATCTGCTAGGAAGTTTCATCTCTTCACCCTGTTCCCACTTTGACAGTGTACAGTTTTACCCAGATACTTTGTCTGTGGTTTTCTTCAAGCACCAGAGATATAATTTTAGACATGTTTGCTATATGTCTTTGGAAGCGTATGTGGTCACATGCCTCCTGCTCCCATAACCCAATTCGTGCTGCACAACAGGCATAATTCTATGCAACCAATCTACATATTTTGTTATTCTCAGTCCTAAACTTCACCTCCTTAATAGCACTATGGTGGCGAATTTTTTTTTCGTTTATTCAGTTCACACAAACACAATTCAGTGATTGAGGCTACAATTCAGTTCTTGAGATTACAATATAGTTCTTGAGCTACAATTTGACATATATTTACAGGCTGCACATATATTACATATGAATAAATGAATATGCAAATATTTTTTTGTTTATGCTTTCTTAACTTGTTTTTCCTTTCATACATACATATAAAATATAAATATTTACACACACACACACACACACAATTATAAAAGGATCATACTACTACTCTGCAGACTCTCTCCCCCTCTCCCTCTCCCTCTCCCTCCCCCCCCCCCCCTCTCTCACTCTCTCTCTTCTCACTCATTCTCTCCCTCTCACTCAATCAGTGCCCCTTACCCCTTTCTCACTACAAGTGAATATTGGAAGTACAGGAGAGTTTCAATCCTGTCATCACACATGACCCTTCTATCGCCATGAGGCGACAGGCTGATTTTACATTGCAGCACATTGTACACCTCTTGTCCTCTCGACTGAGTAATAGTCTGCCGTATCACGTGCAGCATCTGTGATGCAGCACCACGAACTCCACTGTACATGCACCGCAAGTAGTCTTCAATAGAGAGGGCTCTCAATACCATATAATGCACACCCTTAGCCCACCTCTGCGTGGCACCTTTCAATATGTGATACTGTGGGGTCCTGCCCAATCTTCTTGTACAGGGTGCCTAAGGGATGCTGCGTTCTCGGAATGCTACTACCTTCTTTGCTCTTGCGATCTTCATCTTCTTGCCGGCGCTTGTCGATACGCTAGAACATTCCTTCCTCCCGAAAGTGACGAACCGTTGTCGTGTAGGGAGTGAGACCATGGTGGGGAAAGCAGGAGTGTGGGCGCAACGTCTGGCTGGAAGCTGTGGCTGCAGGGGATGTCAAACTTCCGGCCGTACCCCGCCGTCCGGCCTGAGCTCTTCCGGAAATGTCCCCTGGATAACGAACAGAAGGGTACGCAGCCACCTCCTGATGCCATGAACCAGATGAAGAAGGCAGCGACTGCTACGTTGTGGGCGCGTCCAGCTCCATCGGTAGGACGAGAGCAGAGGAAGGCTCCGTCTCCATGGGGTCGTTGATTTTGATGGAGACGCTGCAAGCCATCTGGACTTGAAATAAGATACATGCCAGCGCCAAGCCAACGGACGATTTCGCCTCGCCCCACCGTCTGCTGCCGCTAAAAACCCTGCAAAAGACAATATCATGCGGCGCGAAGCAGGGGCGATTCTAGAAGTCGGTCTATGGGGGGGGGGGGGGGGGGGGGGCTAATTGAGGGAGGGGGATTGGCGGAGTGGGATATCGCTTGACAAAAGGAGAGTTGGGGTCGTCCGCCGACAAATTGGTAAAATTTGGTGTTGCTTAAAGTAGTTTTTGGTAACTGTTTTGGAGTTCAGGGTAAAATAAACTTATTTTCATATGGGAGATTTTGTAAATTACATAAACCATGAAAAAGGTCAATTTACAACAAATGCGTTTTCATTAATTTTCTGGATACAGAAGGTGACATGACTGTAAAAACTTGAACTTGACATGAGTATAAAAAAAAATTCTGTAACAAAATTCTGTATATTCCCGTCTTCTGCCCAATTTGTCATGCTCTTTTGCCTCTGTTTCTTTTTACTGAATATGTCAATGATATTTTCAATGGCCATATCTCTTTCTTTATGGATATTTGCAAGAGCCAATTCATTTAGTCTCACCTGCCCCATTGTTTTACACAAATAAGTTTTTACTCGTCCAAAGTAGAGAAGTTTCGTTCAGGAATGCTTTTGGTGACAGGAATGGTCCCAAATATTTGAAGTAAAACATATACATTTGGGAAAAACTGCTTGTCGCGTTTCTTTAATGTTTCAGTTACTGTTTCAGGTCTTTTACTTTCATCAACCCACTTTTTCTTCCATAGTTTCAGCTCTCCTTTCTTTAAAAGCGAAGCACTCTCCAAAAACTGTTCATATTTCTCGGATGCTTGGATCACTTCATCCCCACTGTATTTTAAACAGTATACAGAAATAAGACCTTCAAGTGGTAATAAGGCGCGAAAATCTTGGGGAAATCTTGTTTCTAGCTCGGCAATAAAACGATCCACAACAGGTAAAAATACTGTTCGCCTGGTCCGGCACCGGTAGCTGAGTGGTCAGCGTGACGGAATGTCAATCCTAAGGTCCCGGGTACGATTTCCGGCTGGGTCGGAGATTTTCTCCGCTCAGGGACTGGGTTTTGTGTTGTCCTAATCATCATCATTTCATCCCCATCGACGCGCAGGTCGCCGAAGTGGCGTCAAATCGAAAGACCTGCACCAGGCGAACGGTCTACCCGACGGGGGGCCTTAGCCACACGACATTTCATTTTTTTCACTGTTCGCCTGAAGTATTTCTCGGCGTTTGAAGCAGGAGCGTTGTCTCTTTTGGTTTGTGTTGAAATAGTTCTTGGCATTGCTATTACATTTCCAATATCTTCTGCCAGTTTAACAGCGTCTTCAAAAATACTTTCGAATTCTATTTCCGAATCCATCCTTATATTTTTCAGCACCTCAAGCACATCATTGACATGACTTAAGGCAGTTGTTAAATCCATTTTAGGACTTTGGAACTGTTCGCTTAGCCTTAGAGTTAAAGAGAAGCAATATGCTGCAGTTACTAAAGCTACTACGAACTCTCCTCTTTGGACAACAGAACTAAACATACAAGCTTTACTAGCCGTTTCTGCGATGGTTTCACGACTGCTTGAAAGTTCGTCAAGCAAGGTCACGACCGGGACAAACAGCTCCTTGAAAGTAATAAGGCTATCGTGTCTTTCCACCCATCTTGTTGGACACATTGCCCTCAGCTTTGTTTTCTTTGACCCTGTGAACGGTAGTCGTGATATAGCTTCCTCTAGGGAACTTTTTCTGTTTGCAGAGGCAGACAAGAATGCTGAAACTGATCCTACAATTCCTATCATATTTCTAACTATTGGAGTATCACAAGACTTCGAAATGCACAATTCCAAAAAGTGGCTAAAACAGTGGGTATAAATAGCCAACCGTTGTTTACTTAAAATAAGAGCTTGAACTCCTTTAAATATTCCAGCCATGTTTGAGCCACCATCATAACCCTGTCCACAAAGACACTGATAGCTCAGCCCCAGTAGCTTGAGTTCTTCATCGATGGCTTCTGCAATCGAAGTGCCAGTAGTTGATTTAAGCTCAGTAAAACCCTTTGGTAACACAGGTCTCTATGTCAATGTGCCTAATACAAAATGTCATCTGTTCCGTAGTGGTGATATCAGTTGTTTCATCACACATAATGCTAAAAAATTTAGCCTTTTTCACATCCCTCGATATTGAGGAGCGAATAGCGTCGCCAATGCAATGTATAACTTCGTTTTGGACTGTGTTACTTATCATAGAACTGTTCCGGCCACATGTACTGAAATGATGTTTTAAATCTTCATCTCCAGCATGCACACGAAAAGCCAAAAGACTCTGAAACACTCCATGTTTTCCCTCTAAAAGATCATCAGTTTTTTCTTCCTTTAGCTGAGGAATTAAACCATGATCACGATGTCCTCGTACAGGTAGGTTATTTATAGCACACAGGACTATAGTCTTTATAATAGGCGTCAAGCGTTTCCGGTTTTCTTCAATAACTGAAGATTTCTTGGTATCGAGGACAACGGCAATACTTTTTTACGTGATTCCATAGATTTGGTGAACTATGTGGCCTTCTACATGGAAAATTTGTGATATTTTGTGTTTCCATGATGACGAAGATCTTCCGTAGCCTTTTTGTATTCGACCTATGGTTCTTTCACCAGTGTTTTCAACGCCAATAAAAATAAAGTAAAAATGCCTTAGGTAAAGAATTAAGTAAAGAAAAAATAGTGAAAACACCAAACCTTGTAAGCACTCGAAATGTAAGCAACATAGAAATTTTTGCTGAAAAACCAAGCCTGAAAACTATTCGAATAATTATGTTTGTGTATCTGAAGTGTTTCCGAGTAAAAACGATACCTACATGTTATTTATGTTTTTTACCAAGCCAGTTAAAGGTTTCAATTATTTAGAATAATGGAAAGCTGTAATAATATCTGGGAGCCGATTCCGGCAACTGAAGGAGAAAACAGAACACATGCAGTACAAAATCTACCACGTAACATTTTACTGCATGAAAGCCAGTTGTACTGGCTCATCCACTCACGCTTAAATCTTGGGTTTTGCTTCCCTTGTAACTGAGTAGGAAAAGAAAAGTTTTCAGGAGGCTTCCAAGTATTCTTTAAAAAAAATTCAAATGGCTCTGAGCGCTATGGAACTTAACATCTACGGTCATCAGTCCCCTAGAATTTAGAACTACTTAAACCTAACTAACCTAAGGACATCACACAACACCCAGTCATCACGAGGCAGAGAAAATCCCTGAGCCCGCCGGGAATCGAACCCGGGATATTCTTTAAAAACTTAAGCTTCTCATCATCACGTAAGGCGAGACTAACAGCTCTTCCTATATCATATGGGTCATAATATGTTTCAGTCCTTTCTGGTCTTTCTTCCTGTGAATTAAATGCTTTAAATGTCGGTATTACGTACAAGTGGCTCAACACAAAAGTATATAACGTTATTTACACATATAAATAATTTTAATTTATTATGACCACTATAAAGTCACCATTTGTCTCCCAAAACATTAATATTACCCCATATCCCTCGGTCATGCCCCCTCCCCCTACAAACATTCGTATGGGCGCCCTCGGTAAACAGTACTGAAATGGTCTTGTGTATTGACATACTTAATGAAGGTGACAGAATAAATGAAGGTCAATTTCGCATGTTACATAAGAGCTTTATATATCGTAACGGGAAGGTGAATATGACACCTAACTTAATTCGGTAATGAGCAAATTTGCCTGTAAGTATGTAACGCAAAAGGGATAACACTCAATCGATGGTATTAACACACCGATCATATAATGCATGTGTATGAGCAGAAAGTGAGACAAGCAGCGAGAGGAAACGTTTTGGTTTGGAAGCAATCTCGAGGAGAGGCGAAGGCCACACCACAGGAGGTACCACGGAAGGCACTTACGGCACGTCCCAAACAATTCAAATGGCCTAAGCACTATGGGACTTAAACATCTGAGGTCATCACACTTAAACCTAACCAACCTAAGGACATCACACACATCCATGCCCGAGGCAGGATTCGAACCTGCGACCGTAGCAGCAGTGTGGTTCTGGACTGAAGCGCCTAGAACCGCTTGGCCACAGCGCCCAGCAGGCGCGTCTCAAGGCGGGAGTCAATGACCGACCGACCAAGTGACTCAGACGCTATTGGTCGAAAAAAGCCGTGACGCGGAGAACGAAAGAACCCAGGTGGGGAGACAGTTCGGCTACGAGAAAGACAAGACGGAAATTTTCGAAGACTCTTCTCTGAACAGGTGTCAAGTGCAGAACGGGGCGCATAATGCTCTGTATGATGCAGAGGAGAAATTTGTGTGAATACTGCGTTTACAGCGGCTGACATCCAGCTAGAAATTAGCTGTAGCGTCGTTTAGTTCCAACAGCGGAGAAACGAATCAGCCAGTTAGTTAATTGTTCTTGAGAGAACTGAGAGAGCATTATAATATGCATGCTGCTCCAGCCCTGTGCCTGTATATCGCCATATTCCAAGTTTAGGGATGAGTACTTTTTTCTCGCTAACGAGAAACATAGGGAGAGTTTCTGCTGGAAAATTCAGAAAAGGTTTAATAAGTTTTTATAGGAATTTCAGAGGAAGAGAGCGGCCATGCATATGATAGCTCATCACAGCTATGGTAAATACCGCGTGCAGAGGTGTAAACTTGTTGGTTCACCAGCTTGTGTCCACTGTAAACTCGAGAGACCTTGGGTAATCTTTCGCTCAACTTGTCACAAAACTAACCATTCTCCGTAGACATGATTGCCATCCTAAATAGTACCAAATTTTGCCCGGAATCGGATGTTTTATCGTAGTACTAAATAACATCATAACGTAATTGTAAGAATAATTCTGTAAAGAAATTTCTAATTAAAATTTAATATTGCTGTGTTTAGGATTAGTTAAATTTCAGTGGACAGTATGCGTCATTTTCACAACTGTCTTAACATTGTCACATTGTAAACTGTGTAAAAGCGCGTATATCTGTTAGAAACGTTGCAATATTAAACAAATGTCATTACAGCATACTCAGTTGTGTCCTCAGTCATAGAACAAGCAACCACCATCTCACATCTTACAAATTTTGTCGATATCATTAATATCAAAAATATATATGGCCAGCTTTAATAAAAAAAATACAATAATAAAGTGAAAGTTCCTGGCAGATTGAAACTGAGTGCCATACGGAGACTCGAACTCGGGACTCAAGTTCGAGTCTCGGTCCGGCACACAGTTTTAATCTGCCAGGAAGTTTCATATCAGCGCACATTCCGTTGCAGAGTGAAAATCTCATACTGGAAACAACAATAGAGCGTTATTTTTCAGTAAAAATTAATTAAATAATGCTGGTTTGTGCAGAAAATATTTTACCTCCTTATAGACGAATGGCATCTTTAAAAATTGACCTCACTTTTTATGCTTTCAGCCAGTTGTATTCTTACCATTAGTTATCGATTAAACTTAATAGTGCTAATCTTACTTAATTAAACTAATAACTACAGTAACATGAAGGGAGAATTATTTAAAATTAAGAAGATATGACCCTTACCAATTGTTTTGTGCTGTCGAAATTGTGGACTCTAGATGCACAAGCCTGTGACGCTTCCAATTCTGTAGCGTAAGCTTCAGATTCCTTACGAGAGTTTTTGGCCCTACGCTCAGGTTTTCCAAAATAATCCGGTAGTTTGCGATTCATTGAGCAGCGTCTTTAATCACTCACTCAAATCTCTAACAGACTATTATGTCAGAAAAAATTGACACTTCATGACGCATGATTCGGGCACACTACTCAGTTACACACTTCAATAATACTAAGAATCGTACTCGGAAAACAAGTGTTCGCTGACAGCACGTGGAAGGGTTGCAAGGACAACCGACTGTTTTTAATAATCGGTTGATCAGTCGATTGTTTTTTCGTCCACTCGGTTTCTTCACTCGGTTGCAGCCATTACATGAATTTTACACTCAGTTTCCGGGTTTGAGTTATTTTATTTACATTCTCTTTCGGACTTCTCGATCATCATATCAATTTTTGGTTGGTTTTTAAAAACTAATTGCTGCTCTGTAAATTTGTGTATATACAGGGTGGTCCATTGATCGTGACCAGGCCAAGTATCTCACGAAATAAGCATCAAACGAAAAAACTACAAAGAACGAAACTCGTCTAGCTTGAAGGGGGAAACCAGATGGCGCTATGGTTGGCCCGCTAGATGGCGCTGTCATCGGTCAAACGGACATCAACTGCGTTTTTTAAAAGAGCAACCCCCATTTTTTATTACATATTCGTGTAGTACGTAAATAAATACGAATGTTTTACTTGGGCCACTTTTTTCGCTTTGTGATAGATGGCGCTGTAATAGTCACAAACATATGGCTCGCAGTTTTAGACGAACAGTTGGTAGGTAACTGGTAGGTTTTTTAATTAAAATACAGAACGTAGGTACGTTTGAACATTTTATTTCGGTTGTCCCAATGTGATACATGTACCTTTGTGAACTTATCATTTCTGAGAACGCATGCTGTTACAGCGTGATTACCTGTAAATATCACATTCATGCAATAAATGCTCAAAATTATGTCCGTCAACCTCAATGCATTTGGCAATACGTGTAACGACATTCCTCTCAACAGTGAGTAGTTCGCCTTCCGTAATGTTCGCACATGCATTAACAACGCGCTGACGCAGGTTGTCAGGCGTTGTCAGTGGATCACGATAGCAAATACCCTTCAACTTTCCCCACAGAAAGAAATCCGGGGACGTCAGATCCGGTGAACGAGCGGGCCGTGGTATGGTGCTTCGACGACTAATCCACCTGTCATGAAATATGCTATTCAATACCGATTCAACCGAACGCGAGGTATGTGCCGGACATCCATCGTGTTGGAAGTACATAGCCATTCTGTCATGCAGTGAAACATCTTGTAGTAACATCGGTGGAACATTGCGTAGGAAATCAGCATACATTGCACCATTTAGACTGCCATAACGCCGCACCATACATTGACCCGCCAAGGTCGCTGATTGTGGTGTGCGTACTGTAAGACCTTCGGTACACACACCATCAAATTATTTGACTTGCCGCTCTAACGAAGTAGGCGAATGTCAGCAATGCGTCTCGTGGTCTTATTGTGGCGTGTTTATCTTCTGCCGTTAGGTCAGACGATAGAAATGCCACTTGCACGCTTAGAGTAGCAGATTGACGGTGACCAACTTTAAACAGAACTTGATTAATTTTCACACACATTTATTAAAATAATAACCAGCATAAAAATAACTTAACTTGGTTCTGGATGCTATTTACAATTGACAATCTGAAGTTCCTTTGGTGTTGCTTGGTACGTTAATCTTAGTCTCACATATCTCTGATACTTGACAAAAGTGTCTATACATTTATCTTCATGGCTATGTACAGGAATATGATAATCTTATTAGGCGCAGACTGAAACTTGACTATAGACTGGTACAGAGAAATGCAGACTGGTACTGGCTAATGCAGACTGACTGATCGGAGGTCTGTACACTCGTTATAATACCTCGCGCGAGTGTGATCCGCGAGGAGAAAAGGTTCTACGTTAGCAGCAATCTCCTTGACTGCGTTACATATTAATACGCGGATCGGCGGAAGCAGAATTTGGTCCGTCTTTATGGCAGCGCCATCTCGTAGTGCAGAGACGGACGAGCGCTGCGCCTGCGCTGTTGTGCTTAGCGGGGCGCGCTCTAGTGGGAAAGTTGTGTACGCACTGACTACGCGGAAGTATGTACACAACACTGATGTTCCACTTGTCGCAGCCATCGTGGATTTTACGTTACCCAATAGAGCATATCATGCCGGTTTACGTTACCGCTGATGGTGAATGACGCTTCGTCGCTAAACAGAATGCGTGCAAAAAATCTGTCATCGTTCCGTAGTTTCTCTTGTGCCCAGTGGCAGAACTGTACACGACGTCCAGAGTCGCCGCCATGCAGTCCCTGGCGCATAGAAATATGGCACGGGTGCAATCGATGTTGATGTAGCGTTCTCAACACCGACGTTTTTGAGATTCCCGATTCTCGGGCAATTTGTCTGTTACTGATGTGCGGATTAGCCGCGACAGCAGCTAAAACACCTACTTGGCCATCATTATTTGTTGCAGGTCGTGGTTGACGTTTCACACGTGGCTGAACACTTCCTATTTCCTTAAATAACCTAACTATCCGGCGAACGGTCCGCACACTTGGATGATGTCGTCCAGGATACCGAGCAGCATGCATAGCACAGCCCATTGGGCATTTGGATCACAGTAGCCATACATCAACACGATATCGACCTTTTCAGCAATTTTAACACGGGTAATGTATCAAGAAGCAAATACCGTCCGCACTGGTGGAATGTTACGTCATACGACATACTTATACGTTTGTGACAATTACAGTGCCGTCTATCATAAAGCGAAAAAAGTGATCCAACTAAAACATTCAAATTTCTTTACGTACTACACGAATATGTAATAAAAAAATGGGGGTTCCTACTTTAAAAAAACGCAGTTGATATCCGTTTGACCTATGGCAGCGCCATCTAGCGCGCCAACCATAGCGCCATCTGGTTTCCCCCTTCAAGTTAGACAAGTTTCGTCTTTGTAGTTTTTTAGTTTGATGCTTATTTCGTGAGATATTCTTCCCAGTCAATATCAATGGACCATCCTGTATAAATGAACCATCACCTTTTAACACGTTTCCGAAATATCTGTGATCAAAGTTGTAAAGATCGTTTTGGAACACCCTGTATTTTCCTTACTTCTTTATTGAGATAATGAGAAGCCGCCACCAATCGGCGATCGTATGCACCGCGACGTCGCCCCGCTCGCCAGACAACTGAATAATTTAAATATAATTTGCCTTCTACTCATTGAGGTGTATTAAAACGGACTTAATTTACGCTCATTTTCCTTACTACAAACGCGTACTACGTTTGAACATGAACGTCTCTATAATGCACTTTCACAAATTCCTGTAACTCTCGCGTGTAGTTTATGTCTACTGGTCGGTAGGTGACGCGCGCCCGCTGGCGTTGCCAGCACTGCAACGCGTCTACAGAATGTATGTGCCCGGGGAAATAATACGATTTGACCCAGATGTCGGGCGATTTCGAAATTTTTGTCTGGGATTAGCAATTTAAGTGTTGGTAGGCATACCCGACATATTTAGCTTTCTTGATTATTGTAAGTGGTATATTAATACATAACCAGTGTATATTAATAAATAATAAGACGCCCATTTTAAGTTAAATGATATTTATTGGTTTAGATAGTAAGCTGTTTGCCGCTCTTATTCTTTTGTTAAAATGTGTTTGAAATACGTTGCACTCTATATTGCTACATAATTATAAAAAAAGATTGAATCTGTTGAAGTAATATAGTCGCTGATTCCTGAAGACATTTTATCCAGTATAAAGTGGTACTCCATTAAGGGGGGAGGTCTATAGCCCCCCCTCCCCCCCCTTGCCACCACCCCTGGCGCGAAGCGATACTTGCGTCCTTCCTTGGGCGCCAGATGCTGAGGAGGCTGGAGAAGGTGGAGCAGTGTTCGAAGGCGGCGGCCGTAAAGGAATTCCGCCGGCGATGGTCCATCTCGTGCTTGAGAACGATATAAGGCGAGAATAAGTTCCAATGCTTGATCCCTGGTGTGTGTGGAGCGAAGTTTGGCCATCTGGCGCTTGAAGGTTTTGACAAAACGTTCCACTTCGCCGTTTGACTGTTGATGAAACGGTGCACTAGTTAGATGCTGTATGCCATTGCGTTCACAGAATGTTTCAAATTCATTTGACGTGAACTGAGGTCCGTTGTCTGACACTATTAGTTCAAGTAAACCTTCGAGGCAGAAAAATCGATGACAACACCTGAATTGTGCTACGTGACGTTGTCGAGTTCATTGGCACAGCAAAAGGAAACTTGCTATACGAGCCAACCACAGTCAACTACCGAGTGCTCCAAAAGAGTCTCGCAAAGTCTATGTGCACACGTCGCCATGGTGACTGCGACTTAGGCCAAGAAGAGAATTTTTGTGGCTGAGCGGACTGATTTTCTGCACATGCGTGACACTGCGACGTCAATTGGGTGTCCATACCCTGCCAAGTACAGTGACGAAGCGCCAACTGTTTCGTAAGAACAATCCCCCAGTGTCCTTAGCGAAGTAACTGCAACACTTCTTTCTTGCAAAGCTTTAGGGATCAACACAAGTGACTGTCCACTGTCATTTTGAAGAAGAATTACACCTTTCTTGTACAGCGAGGCTATGTCAACGTGTAAAGTATCGGCACACTAGAGTTCTTTATGCTGTTTAATGAGTGAGGCCAAGATGTCCAAATATACCGGAGCAACATGTTCAAATCAGAATCAGCTTCCGTAGCCAGTGCAATTTCCTTATAGTTCAACGGAAAAGACTGAAGCAATTCAGAATCCTGAGCATCGATGTGACAACAAGATTTAGCAGAAGCGTCAAAGTCTGTATCAAGGCCAATCGGAAGACGTAAAAGTGCGTCCACATTACCACGTTGAGCCATCGGACGATACACAATCTCGTACTGGAATTTAGACAACAACAAAGCCCATCTTTGCAATTTTAGGGCAGTTTGTACAGGAAGATGTTTCGCCGGATGAAACAAAGACTGCAAACGCTTGTGATCCGTTACCAAGAAGAATTCTCTGCGATACAAATAGTGATGAAATTTGGTGACACCATACATAATAGGCAAAGCCTCTTTTTCAATTTGTGAATAGTTACACTGAGCTTTAGACAATACTTTTGATGTGAAAGCAATAGGCCTGTCTTTATCACCAACTCTGTGCGAAAGCACTAAGGATGTACACCTCGACTGTTTATGGCATGACCAAGATACTGCAACTCAGGTTTTAAGAAGTCACACTTGTACAGTCTACACTTTAGTCTTGCATCAAATAACACATGAAACAAAGCACGTAAATTTGCAATGTGTTCTTCATGTGTACAATCTGATACGACAATATTGTCCAAAAAGTTTGAACAGTTTTGCACTTGTGCAGTCAGCTGTTCCAAATACTGTTTAAAAATCGCGGGTGCGGAAGCACTGCTAAAATGCAAACGCAAATATTTAAACAAACCCAAATGAGTATTTATTACACACACTTTTGAGATTCTTCATCGAGCGGTATTATAGATATACGTCGCGCAAATTAATTTTTGAGAAGTAGCGTCCAGCGCCTAATCTGTTCATTATCCCCCAATGGATAAGTACCAATGACAGTTGCCGGCCGAAGTGGCCGTGCGGTTAAAGGCGCTTCAGTCTGGAACCGCAAGACCGCTACGGTCGCAGGTTCGAATCCTGCCTCTGGCATGGATGTCTGTGATGTCCTTAGGTTAGTTAGGTTTAACTAGTTCTAAGTTCTAGGGGACTAATGACCTCAGCAGTTGAGTCCCATAGTGCTCAGAGCCATTTTGAACCAATGACAGTTTGTGGGTTGACCGTAGAGCTAAAATCAACACAGAGGCGAATGTCACCTGAAGGTTTGGGGAGCAAAACCAGTGGACTTGCCCACTTACTAGCTGATATGGACGCAATAACTCCGCTATCTTGCAATTCTTTAAGTTCAGCCGTGACTTTGTCCCGTAATGCAATGGGAACAGCTCTGGCCTGGCAAAAGTTTGGCTGAGCATTCTCTTTCATAGTAATATGTACAACAAAATTGTTAGCTTTGCCTAAACCTTGAGAAAAGAGTTCTGGAAATTCTTTTAGCAAGCTAGGTACACTGTCTTCTGCATTGAATACTGACAATGACAACACATTGTCCTGAATGTTAAAGCCAAACAAATCAGGACCAAATATGTTATCACACTCGCGTGATTGTAGCACTGTAAAAGTCACTATTCACGTGTGTGAGCGATACATGGCAGGTAAAACACATGTTCCACGAATGGGAATATCTTATCCATTATAAGCTGTCAGTCGCGTGCTAGTTTTAGACAGGCATGGGGAGCCTAACCATCTGCATGACGATTGAACAATGTGACAGAGGCACCCATGTCCAACCGAAAAAATGGTTCAAATGGCTCTGAGCACTATGGGACTCAACTGCTGTGGTCATAAGTCCCCTAGAACTTAGAACTACTTAAACCTAACTAACCTAAGGACAGCACACAACACCCAGCCATCACGAGGCAGAGAAAATCCCTGACCGCGCCGGGAATCGAACCCGGGAACCCGGGCGTGGGAAGCGAGAACGCTACCGCACGACCACAAGATGTGGGCGTGTCCAACCGAAATTTCACGCATTTCCCAAAAAGCAGTCAATGAAAAAACAGTTTGTTTGACTGGCGTACTACTGGAGTAACTGCATGCTTGTGAGTTTTGCTGATACCCATTGCAGACTTCGAATATGCTGCTTTATTGACATGGTCCTTGTGTCAAGATTTTTGTGAGTGGGCCGCGCGAGATTAGCCGAGCGGTCTAGTGCGCTGCAGTCATGGACTGTGCGGCTGATCCCGATGGAGGTTCGAGTTCTCCCTCGGGCATGGGTGTGTGTGTTTGTCCTTAGGATAATTTAGGTTAAGTAGTGTGTAAGTTTATGAACTGATGACCTTAGCCGTTAAGTCCCATAAGATTTCACACACATTTGAACATTTTTGTGAGTGGGCCGAATTCTGATATTTCTTCAGTTGCAAACATACGGACTGTACATGTCCTTTCCTACCACAAGCGTAACACTGAGCCTGTCGGAAGGGTCAGTCTTGGCGTTTGTGCCGCGAATAACATCGTGGGAAACACTTAATTCTGTTTGCCTGTGTAGCCGCCTGTTTAGCGAACTGCTTACGCGGTGTGGAACATTGTTTACTCGGCGTGGCTAGCGCATGCAGCCGGTGTGGAATAGGACGATCGCAGGCGAGGACTCAACCTGCCAAATAGCTCAAATGTATGAACCGACAGGGCACCAGA